>NW_011889022.1:21907-39734 GCF_000151845.1 Pteropus vampyrus | reverse complement strand
GCTACGGGACGGCCGACAGAAGAAGATGAAGGTCGTAAAATATAACTAGAGGTCAAAGGGGTCCCAGAAAGGAGGTGTTTAGGGACAGCTAAGGCCGTGTTTCTGCGAATCCGATGAAATCCAGGGATGCAAAAAAAGCCGACAAACTGCAAATGTCACGCGTGGTTTCGCGGCGTTCGCGGGTGGCCTGACGCCACCGTGGCCTCCTCCTCGTGGGGGGTCTGCTTTCCGTGTCCTCGGACGGCATTTCGAGGCCGTGATACAGGTCCGGAGCTTCCTCCGGCAGGTCCGAAAGGCAAACAAAGAGTTTGCGGATGTTACCGTTTGGTGTCTTTTCAACGGCATAAAGTCCACTTTTTCAAATCCATTCAGGATCATAGTTATTTAGTCAATATGTATATAGTATTTAATTTTAGGAGTTTAGGAGTTGCTGGAGTTTTTTAAAAAAATGACCATCAGAAAATGGTCCAAGCAAAAGAGGGCCATGACCTCAAATAACACGATTTAGGGTTTTTCAGGTGACAGGGAATCAGCGGTTGCGTTGCAAGGGCCTCGTGGAGGACAGACCGAGCAGAAACGGATGCCAGACCACAGACACCGAGGTCTAAGGACCAGGTCGACTAGGGCTCGGCGTGGCTGGGACAATCTGGTTTTCTCGTTCCTGCCCCGAGCAGGCGCCCGTGGCTCTGTCCCATCTCGCCGTGCTGGTGGCTCTGCCGTCCTCGGCCTTTCTTCCTGTCCCCAGCTTCTTTCTCCTTCGGTTTCGGCCCGGGCAGCCTTTCGCCTGCCCGTTTCCTCTGTCCATGCATTTCGTCGTGTTTCGTTTCGTTTTCCTCCCATTTTTGAATGCCGATCTCTTCCAGTGTGCCCCCAACTACCCACGAGAGCCACTCGTGAACCCACAATCACCATCGGCCCCGAGAGCCGCTTCCGTGGTCATTCTGCCGTGGCTGCTGCTAAGGCACTTGTTAGCCGAGTCCAGTGTCTGTGCCCAGGACGTGCTGGCCTTGGCACATGGCGAGGCAGTTTACAGGTGTGTTGTTTTTATGTGACCCTTTGATGTCTTTTCTCTAGAACCAACTTAAGTCTTAATTTTTTGTGTCTCCTACTATGCCTTGCTTGGAGTAGGGCCTCGTCTATAATAACATGAATAATCCTCGCTTATCCGAAACTCATTTGTCAGTTTAAGAAGTCTAATCTCGCAAGCGTCCTATCGAATGAGTTCTCATCCGTTACGATTTGTACCAGGCCTCAGCGTCTTGGGGACCACATGTGGGGTGAGAGGTTGCATGCGGTCGCCTCCCCGTAAGGACACGAGCTAAGTCCTCTGTGTACCCCGAGTAGAGACAGTGGCTGGTGGGAAAGTCCACTTGGGTGCCTCTGATCCCCAGAGATGATGATGACAGACGGTGCTGGGTAGGGAGCTGACCTTTGGTAGGAATGGTCAGCTTCATGCCCGCCGACCGCCCACGATAGGCTAGGGCGGCCTCTGCCCAGGTCCTCGGACAAACCTCAGGAAAGGTGGAACCGTTGCTTCTGCGGCTGTCTCCGTAAACAGGGCAGTGTTCAGCAGGCTCAGAAATCGCATGGCTTGACGGAGGTGTTTTCCTTTCTCCCCGGCCCTCAGCATGGGGCTCGGTCCTGCTGCCCGTCACATGTGCAAGGGGGACTGAGGTCCCTTGTTGCATCTGGCTGATGATGCCCAGGGGTCGGGCTGCCCCGGGACGCAGGAGTCAGTTCCGCTGCTGAGGACTCACAGACCGGACCCCTGAGAAGTGGCCGGAGAGGAGGTGGGGTTATGGCCGAGGCCGAACCGGCAGGCTGGCCCCACATCCATGTGGCTCAGGGGCCGAGGTGGGAAAACAGCACAGTGAGTGTATTTCTCCAGAGGCAGGACTATGGCAGTTGTGAGGGATGGATGTTGGCGCCTGTGAGAAGTCATCCCATCGGGGGAGCGGCCAGTAACCCAGTGGGCTTCCTGATGCCGTGGCCAGCTCCTGCCCCAGGCGTGTTTAAACAGGGGCAGGACTCCTGAGGCGCCTAAGCTGCCTTGTGTCTGGTTTTCCTTGCATTTTCCTTCTGGAACGTTGGGGTAGTTGCAGCTCCCCCCCCACCCCCTGCTGGGGACAAGGGTGGAGCAGGCAAGGCCTGCGCGTGGCCGGAGGGCCCCAGCTCCTGTCGCTTCGTGGAATTCACCAAACCAGTGATCTGTCGACTTCAGAGCTATGATCTGCGACCTGTCTGCCGACAGCTTTGCAAAGAATGTAGGGGGCAGTCACATCAAACTGTGGAAGTGTGGTCAATGACAGTAACCCAGGGCGACATTTGACCTGTGTTTAGCAAGGAAGATCTCAGTCTTGACATTTTTAGTGCAAAAGTGGTTCGGAAGGTAGACAACATCACGTAAATGTACGTCATTAGTAAACACGAACCTCCGCGTAATGGCAGTCAGCTGAGTTTCACTGGGCAGTGACCAACCCTACACCTCTCGGCCAAGCTGGACATGGGACACCAGGCTGTGGCAGTGAGAGCTACATGGCACGTGAGTACCACTCTGTCAGCTGCCCAAGTACTCACGGTCTGACTGCGGTGTGAGAACTTTCTGGAACACGAAATTCGGCTCTGTATCGTTTGCATTTTCCTGAAGTGCCATATACTACAACATCGAACAGCATCAACATCAAACATTCTTTCCTCTGCCTTTTCTCTCTCTCACGCCCACTCGAGCTTTCTTTTTGAAACACCCCCGTGTAGGGGGCTGCGAGGCAAAGCTTTCTTACTGGGGAACCCCGCGTCCCGGCGGTCCGAGGATGAGGGCGTGCACGCCGCTCACCCTGTGGCCCAGGTGCAGCCGTCGCTTCTGTCTGACGACACAGGTGCTAAAGGCTTTGCAGGCCAGAGGTGAGCTCGGGCCGGAGCCTGCTGCGTGAACGGCTCTAACCGGGCAACAGGGACAATGGCGTCTGAGGGCCGGAAGGCGACGCTGGAGGTTTTCATGGCCACTTCCCACCTGGGGATGTGTAGCGTTTACGTCTTCAATATCGAAAACATTTTATCCCCAGATATTTCGGTCCGTTAGCAAAGGTTGAGAAAGGTCAGGGGAAGCCTCTGGTGCAGGAAGGCTGGAGAAGACTGTGTTTTCTTAGACGACAGCGCGGGACAGGGCGCAACCCGAGGGCTTGGAGACCGAAATGGCACCTTCCTAGTGTGTGCTGCGGTGTCACATGGTGTCCTGTGGGGGCGGCCGAGCCACTCAGCAGCTGTAGCTGTGGCATTTAGGGCACTGGGACCGTTTGCTTCCCACAACCCCTCTTTCTTTGCCCACCCTCCACAGCTCTCCAGCTGTCCTAAATGTCATGAAAACCCTCACCTGCTCTTGGTACGAGACCACCAGACCGTGCAGAGCCAGGACAGGGGAGGACAGTGACAGAGAGGTGACGTGGACACGCCGGAGGAACCCTACGAGGCTTTTCCTTCCCATTTTCCTCTGCACCCTCCCTCAGGGTCATATATGCTGTACGTAGAGATGCGATTTTTTTTTTTTAATCGAGGCCATTTTTACCCCATGGGAACTTGCAAGACTGCATATGTCTCTGGTTACACGGTATGACCAGGATTCCTGAAAACAATGTGAAAGGAACGGAGAAAAACAAAACAAGCTATGAGATTGCTGAGGAGGACAGGGCCCTAAGATACAGGTGGGAGTCTACGTCATTCTGATAGGAGGGTCAGTCGTGGCTGTAGGTACAGTGAGGCTGGATCCAGGCGTGGAGGTCTGAGGAGGTACCTTGGGGGTCCTGGCCAACAGGGGGTTGGCTTAAGGGCAGAACATCTGGACAGGAGTGGTATCCGTGAGGGAGGTGATAAGGGAATGACAAATCACACTACTTGGGTTCAAGAATTCTCTCGGGACCTTTTCTTGGTACCTGAGATTCTAGTCTCATCATAAACCAGAATCTGATTTTCCAGTCCTTAGAAAGTTTGCATTCCACGTAGCATCACCGTGCTGCCGACCTGACACCCGTTCTTCCCTCCCGCCCCTACTTCCTGATGGACTCGGTGTTGTTAGGGCATGCGACCTCCTCCGGGAAGCCGGGTGCCCAGGGAGGGCTGGTCCCGGGGCCAGTCTGGGGAGTGGAGGGTGAGCAGGTCGCTCCTGAGATGCTAAGCCGATCAACGTGCTTCCTACCTCCTAGGGGTCTTTGGTTCAGACAAGGACACGTGGCAGATCTCGTCGTCGCTTCCTGAGGAAACGTCTGCCGGGGGCTGCCGGAGAGAGTTACCTCGCTTTTAAAAAGACGCAGAGAGGAAATGGGTTCTTCTTCCTGTGGCTTTTTTCATGTCTGGATGATGTCACATATGGAGCTACTGTAGAATCTTGTAACCATGAGAAGAACTACTCTGGGGACAAGTGAACCACCCAAAGGGGCAGAACAGAGAGAGAGAGAGAGAGAGAGAGAGAGAGACAGAGAGACAGAGAGACAGAGAGAGAGACAGAGAGAGAGACAGAGAGAGAGAGAGAGAGAGAGAGAGAGAAGAACTTGGACCCTTAGTGATACAGTTGAGCTGTTAAATCAGCTGACCTTGCTGTCCCCCACCTCGAGAGTTTTTGCTTCGTGACGTAATGAACTCTCTTATGGTTTAAACTTCTTTGAGTTTTTAAAAATTTTATTTAGGTGTATCCATATACATTAAGAGACTTCCTTTTTTGCTTATAGTTCTGTGATTTTTGACAAATGCATTAGAGTTGTTCATTTGCTATGCATTATTAAAGCATCCTTCCTGATTAATTGATTCATTTTATTCAGAAAATACTGTACTAACAAGGTTCCATAAAGAATATAAAACGAGACATGTCACGGCCCTTTGCCTCGAGGAAATACTCGTTCATTTCATGTGAAATGTACGAATGAAGGATAACTCTTACAGTAGCCTTACTTTGACAACTAAACATGCGGAATCTTTAGCTTCATTCATTCGTTTACTCCTTCAGAAAACATTTGTTGATGCCTTTTACATCGTGTCCATCCTGGTGGACACAGAGACTAAGGAAACCCACCCTTCCCTCAAAGGGCGTCAGAAACGTAAATGAAAACTTAAAATACAACAAGATCTCTACTGCTCAGAGCTCCAATAACTTTTTTTGAGCACATTGCTTATAGCATACATAGATTTCTACTTTGAAATAGTCAATCTGTGTATGCTTCTTCCTGTTCTTCTAGTTCATAAGGCCCTGGAGGGAGTTAACAATCTATATGTCTGATTCATCCGTGTATCCCCAGAATAACTAGCATATTGTCTTGTCCGTAATAGACGCTCAAAATAAGTGTTTGCTGAATAAATTAAATATTTGTTGGGTAACAGCGCCAACTTTAGCAAGCCTCGAGGGAGGCACTACATTTGCCTCAAACGCCTAGATCCTCTGACTAATGAAATGTGACTGAAAGAACCTCAAAGGCTCAGATACTTTTGATGAGAAAGATTTCCAGACAGAAGCTGTCATTAACAACGACCTTTGTTTAGGACTTTCAGACCAGCGTTTACAGCAAATCAGGTGCTCCATCACTAACTTCTGACAAGGATTAATTAAGTATTCTGTCACGTTGACATCCGAGCAAGTAATGGCTTTGTGACATGCCTTTGACCTTCACCTAGGCATAATCTGTCACGTCCATTGAATCTGCCCTTGTCAAACAGTGACATGTAATTTTCCACAAGTCAGCATATATGTATATTTTTTAAAATTATTTTTGACACCTGCAGCACCTGGTCTTCCTAGGTGGTCTCCCATCCAAGTACTAACCAGGCCCGACCCTGCTTAGCTTCCGAGATCAGACGGGATGGGGCTTGTTCAGGGTGGCGTGGCCGTAGACAAGTCAGCATATTTTTAGAACTCTTTTTTCTCCTCTCACTTGGTTCATAATCCCCACATGTGGTCCTCGGATCTACCGGGTTTTAACCCCTCGTTTTTAGGGCCTACTCTGTACTAGCACACACATAATCTAATGTAGTTCTCACAACAGCCTTACAAGAGTTCCGGTCCCCTCAAAACACCTACTCACGTAAACACTGTACCTCTCTCTAAGTGGCATGTGTACTACTGCCCGAGGCTGCATTTTTACCTGGAGTTTTGGAAGGAGATGAGATCGGGTTCAGGCAACCAGGCGGTTTATCTAAACGCTCTTGTTCTTACCCTGCCTCCGTGAACCGTTCGAATTCACCCGCTTTAGCTTTTGTGAAGTTGCTGTGCTTCATGTGCTTCTGAAGAGAGGCTGGCAGGCCCGAGTGAGCAGTGTGGAGTGGGTGGGGCTGGGGACAGAGCAGTGCTGGCCGGGCACCGGGCCACCAACACTTATCTGGGCACTCTTCCTCAAAATGTGCACATTGGGAAGCTATGTGGGGGAAATGGTCCCAAGTTCAAACACACTTGAGAAGTGCCCTATACCAAACCATACTCCACGTTACAGGCTCCAAGCGTACTGCAGTGAAGAGATTTTAACCCATTTTCTCCTAAACTTTTTTTGTTAATTTAAAGAAGTGCCTTTATTTTCAGATTATATCTCGATTTGACCTTTTTTTTTTTTTAAATGGGCAAAGCTATGACAACAGTTTTGTCATCGTTTGTTTAAACAGTTCTTAAAAACAGACCCTGTCTTGGTCAGTTTGGGCTGCTATGACAGAACACCGTAGTCTGGGTGACTTATAAATGACATTTACATCTCACAGTTCTTGGGGCCGGGGAGTCCAAGGTCAAGGTGCATGCGAATTTTCAGTCTGCAGGCGAAGGTCTGCTTCCTACGTCCATCCTCCTGCCATATCCTCCCGTGGAGGAAGAGGCCAGTTTCCCCCAAACTTCACCAAAGAAACATTGGTGGGTGCGTGCGTGTATCAGCCGCTGTTGTTTATTCACGTTGCATAGGTGACAGGTGTTTATTCACATGGCATAGGTGACAGGTGTCATTCTGGGCCCTGGAGATTATAGCAACCCTCATGACGCTTGCTAAATTGGAACACCTCATGGGACACACTTTGGCAAACGCTGGTCAAAGAAGTCTTGTGTCCACTTGCTATAAAGAGGGAAAGTTCAAGAATATGTGGCTTCTTTTTCCATGAGTAAATACGTAGAATGGTGACGAGTCATCAGAGCAGAGGCTCTCATCTCGTTTTGGCTTCTACAAATAGTCTCCAAAAACGAAGTTATAGGAACCATAGAATTTGAGAGACGCTTTTCTCCTTGTTCTGTTAGCCAGAACAAGGGCAGGACAAGGGGAGGGGGGCAGGACGAAGGGGAGGAAGGGGGCAGGACGAGGGGAGGGAGCAGGACGAGGGGAGGGAGCAGGACGAGGGGAGGGGGTCAGGATGAGGGCAGGGGGCATGGCCCCTGGCCAGGTCATGCTGCTGGCATCTGTCTCCAGCACTCATCCCAGTGTCTTGCCAGGAGTTTGAGGAAGTGGCCTCAAGCGCCTTCTTGCAGAAGCCGAGGCTGAGCCGGCCTCTGGCCCCTGGTTCCTGAGCAGCGTGAGGACAGGGGCTGGGAGGGCGTAGCTGTGCGGGCATCTGGCTCCTTCGCTGAAGACGGACGCGGTGGGGAGAAGGGAGAACCAGACGGCCGGGGAGTCAGCGTGGCCACCAGCCGAGTCGCCTCCCTGCCGGACGCCCCAGCCTCACCCACCGCAGTGTCCCCCCCCGTGGGGCCAGGCCATCGGGCTTGCAGTCTCCAGAGACCCTAATTCCTGTGCCAAGCGGGAGCGGAGTTTACCCAGTAGCAATCCTATAATTAAAGGGCAGCGGTGGTTTCCTTGTGAGACAAAATAACAGATCGTGGAAAGCTCTAAAAGCGCCTTTTCAAGACCGAAGTGAAAGCGCGTGGCGTCAGTATTGCAGCCCCCGAGTTCTGCTCGCCACTGCAGCCGCCTGGGGTCCCTCCCGTGAGTCCTCCTGCCCTCCCCTGCCGCCTGTCCCGCAGGGAGGCCGCGGCTCCGGGGCCAGACGGATCCGCGGGCCAGGCTCAGGTGGTCCTGGAGCCCCGCACCTGTTTCTTTATCTGCTGAGACAATCGGATGGCTGCGTCGTAAGGCCAGGGTGAGGAGTAACTGTCTATTACGTGCTTGGTGTCTGGCACCCACGTTTCAGACTTAAGCTCTGTCATGGCAGGCGCATTTCTGCATTGTCTGCTGCTGCCGCAGCCGCCAGAACGGTGCCAGGCACGCGTGTGTCAGCAAGTGACGGACTGGCTTCACTACTAGGGTCCAGCTAGTGACCAGCTGGGCCCACAGTAACTCTCGGTGGCAGTGACGAGGGAGAGCGAGGGCCGTGAAGTATGCCATGGACGCATGGGCTGCGGTGGGCTCGTCAAGAGCTCTGCTTTGATGTATTCATCAAGTATTTGTTGTGCGGGGGACACAGCAAACGAGGTCGCTTCCCCTGCCCCCCGCACCCCAAATGCATGTGTCGTTACGACGAAACAGCCGTGTCCAAGTGCGTGCGGGGTTACAGGTCCTTTCCCGCCCGGGCCCCCGCCCCTCAGTCCCCCAGGGGTGTCCTCAGGGATCAGCCCACGAGGCTCTGTCCCCCTCACACCTGGTGCCTGTCCTGGGCTGGCCACTCAGATATCGCTTTCAGGGCAGCTCCGAGGCCTGCGGTAAATGCCAATTGCCAGGGAGGCGGAGGCAGCGAACCGGAGGAGACGTGGCAAGGCCGTGCTGCGCTTAGGCGGGGAGCTCGGCCTCCTCCTTCGAGTGCCGGCGCGGACACCCACCTTCTTGGCCGCCTGGACGGGGCGCGTAACTCGGGCCGGGCTCCTGTGGGTGTGCCGGCTGCCCACTCCGGGGTCCACTGGCAGCTTAGACTGAAAACACGGGCGAGCTCGGCGCGGTGGCGGCGTTGTGGGCCGTGAGGTGTATCTGGGGCGCGGTGACGGCTCATTGAAAACTTTTTTCTAAAACCAAGGGCCAACCGTGTGCCTAGAGGGACGAGGGGGCCCCGTGGTTAAAAACGCGTGTGACGGATTGATGCGAGGCGGGCCGAAGGGCGCAGAGGACACATCGGGCCAGGTTCAAGGTCAAGGCCCTGTGGCGCCACCTTCGTCCAGCCCTCGCCGCGAGCACACAGCACGCACGTTTTCATCGCCGGATCCCCCAGCCGTAACTGTCACCGTCACCGCTGCGCTCCTGGTGCCTCGCCTGGTGCTTGGCACCGAACGCAACGCTAAGCTCTGCTTCCTGAGAGGACGGACGAGCGCTCGGAAGAGGAAGGACTGAGCGTTGCCTTCGGCAGCTTAGTGAAGGTCGATGCTTTTATTCCTTTTATAATGAAGGGAGTCCAGAGGGCTGGGGACAGAGATGTCATAGGAGGAGGGACGATGGCACCGCTTCTGCAAAAGACCCCCCTGGAATACACGCGGAGGGGAAGTGGACCCCCGGGACAGCCTTTCCCATCCGGAAAATCGGGACTAATCCAGGCGAGCCGCCGGAGCTCCCAGGGCGGACGCCAGCCCTCCTGGGGGTCCCGGCCGCGCCTCCCGGTGCCGGGGACTCCCGGTCATTTCCATTCCCCGAAGCGACCTGCACCTTCCGCCTGAGCACCTGCCCTGACTGAGTCCCTCCTCCGCCCCTTCCCGTCTTCCCGTGGCGTCTCGGTCGAGGCCGGTTCTCGTTAGGTTCCGGGACCGGTTTGCATCGCCGGCTGTGCGGACACCCTTCTCTCGCTTCAGGGGGGTCAGCCAGCCCTACGCCTCCCGGCTCCGCCCCCCGACCCTGCCGTCTCCCCACCGCGCCCCCGACTCCTCACTCCCGGGGCGCAGACTCTGCCTTGGACTTCCGGGCAGGCCTGGCTTACGTGGAGCAGGGAGTGGACGCGTGTCCCCACCAGGGGAAGGTCTGGCCTTGGCGAGACCCCGGGTTCCGTCCAAACTGACCCAGCTGCGGAGACCCTCGCTGCCCGCTGCCTCCGCTCCACCGAGCTGCTCACAGGGTCCTTGGCGCCAGGCCTGCCGCAGCTGGCCGGGTAGCAAAGCAGTCGCGAGGCTGCGTGTGACAGGTGCGGGGGCCGGGCTGGTCGTCAGGCCGGGAGTGTGCGCGGGCTGTGGCGAGCAGGAGAGCCGTCGTCAGTGGTGCAAGGCGGTCGCTGTGGGCCGGGCGGGGAGTGAGAAACGCGGTTTCACTGTGGGTTTTATTACGTGTGACACTAGTCGGAAAGGCTGGCCTTGCGGCCGGCGACCCGCCCGGGGAGGAGGGGAGGGCGCGGCACTCAGCAGACACGCGGTGTGGGCGTCCGGGGGTCTCCCGGCCCCTCCCCTGCCCCCGCTCCGGCGCCGGCCAGGCTACACGCTGGCAAATTCGCAGTCGTAGTTGGTCATCCGGCACATGATGAACTTCCACTGGCGGTCCCTGCGAGAGAGTCAGAGAGCCGAGGTCAGTGGGAGAGGACCCTGCCGGGCGAGGGGGACAGACAGAACACGGGGCGGAGCGGGAATGGGGTGGGGGGACCCCGGCCTCTCTTCCCCCTCCAAGACACCTCTGTGAAGTCCCCAGGAAACGGTCGTGTGCGAGGCGAGGAGCCCCCAGACACCGCCGTCCCCACGTCAGGCTGCGCCGTGACAGTGACAAGGCTACTGGCTGGGGGGCCCTGTCCACCACGAGGGCCAGCAGCGCCCGGCTCTGTCCCAGAGGTGCCCAAGGACGCGCAGGCGTCCACGCATTGACCTCACGCCGTCCCCGTTGCCCGAGTGCCCGCCGCGCAGGGTGCCCTTGGGTCCCACGCCCTTTGACAGTGACAGTGACCGTGGTAAGGGCCGCGTGCCGAGCCCCCGGGCTGCATCCGGCATCCCGCTAGATGCTCTCCGAGTTTTCTCACCGAACCCTCACAGCGACTCATTGTTTGGGCGGAGAGCCAGACTCGGGGAAATGAGTGGCTTTCTTGAAGACAATCAGGTGACGGTTTTAGATGCTGAGTTTCTTGAACTCCGATCTCGCTGCTTCCCTCACCCCATAATGCCTCTGTAGCCGGACGCCCGTCACCCCACGAAGGAGGGGGCCATCGCACCCTCTGCAGAGTCCTGGTACCGGGGGAAAAGCCCAGCGGGTGGCTGTGTCCCCACTTTCCACCCCCAAGGCCTCTGCCACTAGTGCCAACTCTGGTGAGGTCCCACTGACGTGGAAGGTGGCCCTGGCGACCGCAGTCCTCGGGGACAGCGCTGGCCAGCAGCTGTGGGACATGTTGCTTAATTAAAAATATGTCTAGAATAAAAATAATTCATGCGCGAGCCCCGAGGGGTTCTCCAATGCGTAAGCAAGATAGTTTTTGTTCATGGAGCTTAAAACATGTTATTGTGCCTTTTCAGAGCTACTTAATGTTTATTTATTAATTTATTTTTAAATTTTGGGCCACGTTGAATAATTTAACTTCAGTTAGGCGAGATGTCATTTCATTTAAAAGTATAAATATACACGAAAGGTCAGTCACACTCGAATCTATCCCAGCCCCTTATTTAATGAGTTCACATAAGTTTGCTGCTCACTTTTCAGGAGCTCATTTGCCGGCGAAGTGCTTATCACCTGGCCAAAAGTAGGTCAAATCAACCTTTCGCCACCTGAATTTGCCCACACCTCTCTCTGTATTAGCAGAGACAGAATTCTTGTTAGCTTCCTATTGTTTTGTTTTGCCGTATTTATGGTAGGATGGGGGAGCTGCTCGTGAGAGCGAGGGCACGAAGAAAGTGAGTGCCGTATTTCCTTTGGGCTGTTCGAGGTCCCCTCTTCCATTTGCCATGCGGTTGGTCAGTCTGCGTGTTTCCGCTCTCCAGTGCCCTCCCTTTCTCTCCTCTCCCCCGTTCCCACGACCCGAAGTGGGGCTCCCACGGAGAGGCAGTACGGGGGGCCCGGCTGGACGGTGGGCCCTCCCGCAGCCATCTCGTCCTTGCCTCGTGATGTGTGTAAGGAAAGGTGCTCTTTGGAATTGAGTGGAGGGAAGAGCTCAGACCATCACGGGCGCCAAGCAGGGCTGGACGTCCTGCTGTGGGGTGAGGGCACCCTCGTGTCCAGGGGTGAGCCGCTGCATGAAAGGGGCATACGAGACGAGTTCCGTTCCTACTGCCTTCCACTGTCCAGTCAGGCTCCCAGTTAATCCCAGACCAGGCAGGAAACGGAAATAAGGGAAAACCCCAGATCGAAACTCCTGCAGACGTGCTCTGTGCTTGGAGCTCGGCCCCGGCACCCCCACCCCACCCCACCCCACCCCACGCCCGGCCTGTGGGGCAGGCTCACCTCTCCACGGCAGAGAAAGTGGTTGTCGCTCCCCGCATGTAGTAATCGTAACTGTAGGACACCATGTCCATCTCCTCCCCGTAGTGGCCTGGGTATTCTGTCGTCAGCCTTTGTGGGAAGAACAAAAGGTTAGAGGAGACAGAGTCGCCGTTACTGCAGGGGCCCCGCGGCAGACGCGCCCCGAAGAAGCGATGCCGTTCGCAGGTGGCGGGGGACCAGCCCAGGGCGAGAGCCCCTACGGGACCCCTCCCGGCCGCGGGAAGAGGAGTGACTTTCTTCCTTCCCCTGGACATGAAACTGTGCCCCGAAAGGGCCATCGGCGACTCCTCGGCCCTCGAGGGAGTGCGCATTCGTGTTAACGTCAGTCCGTTCTGTTCGAGTCCGCGGGGCTTCCAACCTCCATGGAGCCTCATTAGTGGGTCCTGACATCGGTGTAGCGGGTGGTTACCAACGAGCTTCATAAAAGAGGAAATAGGACAGAATCTGTCAGAGAATGCCTTGCACACACCAAGGATGGGTTCTCGGGTATGCGTGTAAAAACTGTTTCGAATATACGTGTGTGTGTGTGTGTTTATGATGTATGTGTGGTAGTTTAATCTGTCTTTTTTTTTTTTTTTTTTTGCTGTGACTCATGATCGAAAAGGTACTTGAAAAGTGTTAGGGTGAATGTGAGCTCGCCCAGGGCGGTGTGTGCCGTGGCCACCGCTGTTTCTGGAGCACCAAACAGCCCCTGGTACATAGTAAATGTTCCCCGAATAGATCGATGGCCTTGGGATGGTCACAATCTCAGCGTCCTGGTCCGCGAGAGCCGTGTAGAGGGCCGTCGTCGGCGCTGACACAAACATGCGTGTGGAGTCGTTAGGGGCGATTTTGTTTTTCCTTCTCCTTCTCCTTCTCTCAAGATGAAGTCAGTTCCGGGCCTCTTGACAAGTAGGGTCCGTTGTGTCCCACTGCGGAATGAGCCTCGTTCTCATCGGGATCTTCAGGACATCGGTAGTCCCTCCGATCGGAAACGGGTCCCCGAAGCCTTTATCTGCCCCTCCAGGGCTGCTTGAGAAACAACTAGCCGTATGTTGTTAGAAAGACCTGCCCCAATGCAGACTTCGTGTTCAAGGATTGTCGTGAGATCTCGAGGAGACTGACTCCTAGGCCGGAAGGTCTCCCAGGAGGCCCTGGGGGCTGCGACGCGGCAAGGTCAGAGGCGGCGCGGGGTCGGCCAGACCGAAACCCGCTCTCTGGGCTCACGACCGTCCTTTCCCGCATTAGGTGGCCGCCCTCATTCCCTGCTTTCCCTCTTCCCCGAACGTGGCCGTGCTCTCCCAGGACACCCAGCCCAAACCGGAGCGGGCTACGCGGGAGTGGAAACGAGGCTCTGCTGCTTCCGAAATCCGTTTTGTGCTGGAAAGAGACGCAGGACAAGGACTTCCTCTTTCTGATGAAAATCTTCAATGACAGATAAATGGATCTGATACATCGGTTTGCAGTCCCTGAGGATTCTAGCAAGCGCTAGGCTGACCTTGACCCAAAGGAAGGGGAATTTGTTTAGAATGTGAATAATGCAAATTAGGACAAACGATGTGGGATAAGAGGTGTTTCTCTCACTTCAGGGGAATGCAAAGTGTTTTCCAGAACTTTCGAGCCCCTCTGCGGTAGTGTATAAAGGTGAATTGCCAAACCCGTTTATATGTGTTAAGGCAGAATCTACCTCCGGCAATGCTGCCTCAGGCTACGTCCAATTGCCAAAACTTATTTGGAAATAATCAGGCTGGATTGTTATTTTTAAAGTTTTCACTGATCTGCCTTCATATTACTTGGATAGTTAAATACATTTAGAATAAAGTGGGAAAGAGAGGCCTGCATTTAAAAAAAAAAAACACATGAAGTTCTAAGCTTCAAGGGGGGAGAGTCATCCAGGGCTTTCTTTAACACGCTTTCCCTGGCCCTTAATTTGTGGTCCTGACGAGGCAGCCCTCGTTCTACTGGACTGTTTGTGCGGGAAGCATCGGTGCAGGAGACGGCTGTCCAGTGAATTTATAGAACGCCCCGGAGAGTGCTCACTGGGGCCTTTCCATCTTGGTCCCAGAGAAGTTTTAGTTTTACTCAATTTTTTGGTGGTGGTTTTCTTTCATTTGTTATAAAACCATGAGATCAAGGTTAGACTAAGTTATAAAGAACTCTGGATTGGGGGGTGGGGGCTGAGGAAGGAGTCAGATATTGATAGAAATTACTCCCACTTTACGAATCTAAAAAGATGCTATCGTGTGTTCCTCCTAGCACTTTTGGATGAGTGACTGTTGGGGTACCATTTCTCTCCTCACAGTACTTTTTCCGCCATCCGCGGGCAAGAGGAGACAGAGAGTTGTTCCAAAGCGAATGAGAATTTGCTGATGTCCAAATCCAGGGGGAGCATCGGCCTCCCGGACAGTGCCCACAGAGGGAGCTGCTCATAGGTGGGCTGCGGGACCCAGGGAAATGGCTCTCCCTTTTGCTCCTGATGACGTCACACACCCCCGTCCTTGTAAACGAAAGCCCCAGTAATGGCTCCGCAGAGAGGAAGTGAGAATCTAAACCTTCAGAACCTGAGGCTTAGACCGGGGCGTCGTGGCTTGTCAGGAAATTAGAAGAGGCCGCGAGGGAGCCAGGGCTCGGGGCTGCGTGAGCTGCGGCATCCAGCTTCCTGGGAAGGTGCCGGAGACTTCGGGGTGCTGCCAGCTTCCTCGTGACTTCCTAGGGCCCTTCAGGTGGCTTTTGGGCGAAGCACCCTGCACGCCGATCTCTGCTGTATGTTCCCAGACCCGTTAAAACAACCGAAGAAGCCTTCAGCTTGGCAAGATGAAGGGGAGGGCCAATCACAAAGGCACCTGTGTCCCACTTACTGAGATGGGTCTGTGCGTGCGTGTGCATGTGTGCACGTGTGTGTGCGTGTGTGCGTGTGAACGTGTGTGTGCATGCATGTGCATGTGCGCGTGTATGTGCACGTGTGTGCACCTGCGTGTGTGTGCATGTGCACGTGTGGGGGGACGGGTGTGCACGCTAAGTGAGACCTGGCCAACATAGAACCACTCGTACAGCTTCTTGTGTTAGATGAGGTTGAAGGTTGAATGAGATTAAATAATATCTTCCTGGTGAGCTGCAGAAAACCCATGTGCACGGAAGGGCCTTTAAAGATCGATGGAGGGTTTTCTCATCTAAGATTCTTACAGCAACTAACATGGCCAGCAGACCCACTGGAACCAGCGTCCGATGGCTGACCAGTTACACAGCGGGAGCTGTAGCCGACGGGTGTCATGAGAACAGGAGATATCACAGGCTCAGCCCAGACATGTTAGCATGTTTCTCATTTTAAAAAGAAGGTAGAGATACAATTTAGTCAACGAGGCTCGTTTTACTTATTGTCACAGGTTTGGTTGAGAACTGATGTGGTTTTTCAGAGTCGGAGGAAGGGGTTTGCGGTCTATTCCTGTGTTCTACGTCCAGCTGAAGAGAGCGTGTCTGCTTCTGGCAGGCAGATCATTGAGAAGTTTCTTGAATGAGCAGCATCTGTTTGTGGCCAGGCCCCTTGCTTTCTGCTCTCCCAGGTGACAAGGAGTGAGACTATTTCAGGACAGACTAACTTGCCAACGGGGGCCGCATCAGAACCTGCTTGAGTTAGTTTTGCAGAATGAGACAGACGGAACCCGGATGCAGTTATCCACAGAGGAAGGCGCCCTCAAAGGAACAGCACCCCGGCCTCTCCCCCTAAGAGCTGGGGAAACTGGTCAAGTGGGACCGAGTGGCCAGGGCCTCTGCGGACACCAGAGTGTCCTCTGTGGAGACGCCCTGAACCCTGGCGCCTGAGAAGGAACGTCATATGTTCATGTCCATCCTCTCGTGGCATTTCAGAGGTTTATATTTCAAAAAGTACTACTACGTATCATAACCCAGGGAGCACATCATAAGTCCCAGAGATATCTGTGGCTTAAATTAGAAGAGGAAAGTCCCTAAGTATTTTCCAAATTGCTCTCTTGGAGCGGAGTGTCGCGCTCACTGTCCAGGCCCAGGCCGGGCCAGCAAGCACATTTGTTTCGACGCACGCTGGCTTTCATCAGCCACGTCAGCCTCCGTCCGGCTAAGAGCAGCGCTGTCTTCTCTGTTTCCAGTTCCAGAAGCCGCCGGTGCTGTTACCTGCTCCTCCATCTGTGTAGTGCCTGTCTCCTCCCCGAGCTCGGGAGAGCTCAGGGCCGTGCAGAGCATGGGGCTTTGGAGGCCGGGAGACCTGTGGGGCCTGAGTTTGGAACTGTGAACAGGTCACGGCTTCTGCATGTAGCTCCTGCTGTGTGTGTCGTATATAATTACGATACTGTGCAATTCAATATCACGATTTCCGCCTGTGAGAAAAGTAAATGGGCTGGCACACGAGCACGTAGTAGGTGCTCAAGAAATAAAAGTTGTCACTGTCGTCACCACCGTCATTAGGAGCCGAATCAAAGCCTGCGAATGGTGCTCGTTTTATATCCGTTCACAGTCATTGGCCAGTTAAATGAGTTCACGAATGGCGGAACGAACAGTTGTTTCTAGAGTCCGGTCAAGGGGACTCGGCAGAAGGAAGGGGAAGGAGGAGGAGGCGACAGACTCGCCTGCGGCCGCGAACGCTTCGGTCTGCGATGGTGAGGTTGACTGCGCTCTGAGGGGCTAGCGGGGCCCGGCCTGGCGTTAGACCACCAGCCACGTCTCCGAAGCCCCTGCCGTTGGAGGCAGGAGCCGTCACCACTGTGCAGGCAGCAGAGACCTTTCTCAGTTCACGCGGCGTAGTGACCGCGACAGCCACTCCGGCCAGCAGAGGTACAACTGTTTCCGCTCCCGCTCAGAGGGGCTGGTGCCCCAGGCGAGGGCTTTGTGTGTCATGCTCTGCAAGGCAGTGGTTGTTCGCAGGGCACAGAAGCATCTGGGCTGCACGCGAGCCGCTCTGAAATGTAACCGCCAGCCCTGTTTTCCCCACGTGTGGGTGTCTGCGTCTTGGTAACGACGGCTTCCAGCTTTCCGAGGGGAGCGGGGCAGAGCTGCCCTTCTCACAGGCCACTGGGTGCGGTGCTGCAGCGGGCAGCTGGGTGGCGGGGGTGGAGGGGGTGACAGACGCCTCCATGGAGGTTCCTGTGAGGTCATGCTGTCCCTGCCAGGATTTCTCAGGGGAAGGTCAAGGTCGTGCAAACACTACCCATCCTGTATTCAATCTGGACAGTGGAGTAGGTGTTAAAGATTAGCTGTGACCGAGAGCCTTGGAGTGGACGAAGAAGAACATTCTGACCTACTGGTCTGGGTGCTGTTTTGCTAACTGGAGCTATCTAGGGATTAAGGATACTGGTCTCTGGTTTGGCCTGAGCGTAAAGGAGAGAGGAGCCTGCAATGTGGCTGGCACCGTATCAAGGTCAAAGTGAGACTGACTGGTCATCTATGTTGATTCTGAGGAAGGAGATCACATTTGAGTCAGAACACATCATCTAATGAATTAATGAAAGGCCAGGGGTCCGGGAAGAGCCATTCGGAGAAGGGACTAGATGCTGTGTTCAGACCCCTGGTCCTGGAAC
>NW_011889022.1:19816-21857 GCF_000151845.1 Pteropus vampyrus | reverse complement strand
GTCAAGGGGACTCGGCAGAAGGAAGGGGAAGGAGGAGGAGGCGACAGACTCGCCTGCGGCCGCGAACGCTTCGGTCTGCGATGGTGAGGTTGACTGCGCTCTGAGGGGCTAGCGGGGCCCGGCCTGGCGTTAGACCACCAGCCACGTCTCCGAAGCCCCTGCCGTTGGAGGCAGGAGCCGTCACCACTGTGCAGGCAGCAGAGACCTTTCTCAGTTCACGCGGTGCAGTGACCGCGACAGCCACTCCGGCCAGCAGAGGTACAACTGTTTCCGCTCCCGCTCAGAGGGGCTGGTGCCCCAGGCGAGGGCTTTGTGTGTCATGCTCTGCAAGGCAGTGGTTGTTCGCAGGGCACAGAAGCATCTGGGCTGCACGCGAGCCGCTCTGAAATGTAACCGCCAGCCCTGTTTTCCCCACGTGTGGGTGTCTGCGTCTTGGTAACGACGGCTTCCAGCTTTCCGAGGGGAGCGGGGCAGAGCTGCCCTTCTCACAGGCCACTGGGTGCGGTGCTGCAGCGGGCAGCTGGGTGGCGGGGGTGGAGGGGGTGACAGACGCCTCCATGGAGGTTCCTGTGAGGTCATGCTGTCCCTGCCAGGATTTCTCAGGGGAAGGTCAAGGTCGTGCAAACACTACCCATCCTGTATTCAATCTGGACAGTGGAGTAGGTGTTAAAGATTAGCTGTGACCGAGAGCCTTGGAGTGGACGAAGAAGAACATTCTGACCTACTGGTCTGGGTGCTGTTTTGCTAACTGGAGCTATCTAGGGATTAAGGATACTGGTCTCTGGTTTGGCCTGAGCGTAAAGGAGAGAGGAGCCTGCAATGTGGCTGGCACCGTATCAAGGTCAAAGTGAGACTGACTGGTCATCTATGTTGATTCTGAGGAAGGAGATCACATTTGAGTCAGAACACATCATCTAATGAATTAATGAAAGGCCAGGGGTCCGGGAAGAGCCATTCGGAGAAGGGACTAGATGCTGTGTTCAGACCCCTGGTCCTGGAACCCAGTCCCTGCCAACATGGCACTGGCCAGGGCCGGGGGCGTCTGGTGGGCAGCGGCTGGAGCGGCTCGGAGGCTAGGGAGTCATCATAGGCTGTCTCTGGAGGGCTGTGGCTTCCTTGGTGACATGTTTGTGGTTTGCAGACGACCAACTAGACTAGGAATTCGAATTCTCATACGTAAGTAGCACATGTGAACTTCGCGTGTGTCGAGTGCGGCGGGCGCCCTTCGTGGCGACGCACCTGCATCCGTGAGGAGTTCACTTTCCTGCCAGAAGTGGCGATGCCTCGCGGGAGACGGCGCGGACCGTGCGGGCAGCAGCACCTTGGTTCCCAGCAAACGCACAAAGCCCCGCGCGCTCGGACCTGGCGGGTGACAGGCTTTTTCCGGCCCGGGGCGGTGCTGCTCCGCAAGCCCCAGGGGCTCGCTCGTGCCGACGGTAGGTGCTCACTGTCCCGAACGATGTCGGCTCCGTGCCACACAGTGGCTTTCACAGTGGGGTGAGAAAAGCGTCCCCAGCTACAGGCGCCCAGCCTCCTGGGAGGGGACCGAAGCCAGTGAACGCAGCGTGAGATGGGGTTCAGGGAGGAGGGTCATGACGGGAAAACAGCTCCCGCCCCGAAGGCCGTCAGAGGGTCAGAGAAGGCGATGCACGTGTCAGGAGCTCTTCCAGGTGTGACACGGCGTCCGAGCAACGTCACGCCTCACCGTCACTGCTGTCCCCAGGGGCCCGCAGCGGTCGCTGATTCGTCCCACACATTCATGAAGGGCTGACTTCGTGCCGGGCAGGACGCCGAGATGCCGAGAAACGAGACCTAGTTTATGCCCAGGAGGCTTCGTTCAAATCGGAAAGCCACGTTCTCGCGTCCCGGCTCGGGCGGTTGAAAGTGGGGCAGTGAGCCGCGCGCCGTGTACCCGAAGCTCACGGCAGTCGCGTTCTGCTGCCTCTCCAAGTTCCCCTTTGAAAAAGTCCCATTTTCCGTGACAACCAAGGCAGCTCTCAGCTCCAACACCAGGCGAGGCCTTCCTTAGCGGGGCCGGCTT
>NW_011889022.1:18645-19261 GCF_000151845.1 Pteropus vampyrus | reverse complement strand
CAGCAAACGCACAAAGCCCCGCGCGCTCGGACCTGGCGGGTGACAGGCTTTTTCCGGCCCGGGGCGGTGCTGCTCCGCAAGCCCCAGGGGCTCGCCCGTGCCGACGGTAGGTGCTCACTGTCCCGAACGACGTCGGCTCCATGCCACACAGTGGCTTTCGCAGTGGGGAGAGAAAAGCGTCCCCAGCTACAGGCGCCCAGCCTCCTGGGAGGGGACCGAAGCCAGCGAACGCAGCGTGAGATGAGGTTTCAGGGAGGAGGGTCATGACGGGAAAACAGCTCCTACCCCGAAGGCTGTCAGAGGGTCAGAGAAGGCGATGCACGTGTCAGGAGCTCTTCCAGGTGTGACACGGCGTCCGAGCAACGTCACGCCTCACCGTCACTGCTGTCCCCAGGGGCCCGCAGCGGTCGGTGATTCGTCCCACACATTCATGAAGGGCCGACTTCGTGCCGGGCAGGACGCCGAGATGCCGACAAACGAGACCTAGTTTATGCCCAGGAGGCTTCGTTCAAATCGGAAAGCCACGTTCTCGCGTCACGCCTCGGGCGGTTGAAAGTGGGGCAGTGAGCCGCGCGCCGTGTACCCGAAGCTCACGGCAGTCGCGTTCTGCTGCCTC
>NW_011889022.1:3702-16121 GCF_000151845.1 Pteropus vampyrus | reverse complement strand
GCAGCTCCGCTCCGGCCCCAGGAGCCAGGAGGGGCTGCGCTGGCCCGGCCGCGGGCTCACCAGCAGGAATACGGGCATCTCTTGCTGTAGCGACAGCAGAAAAACTGCCACTCCCGATCCAGCACCGACTCGAAGTAGCGGCTCTGGAAGCCCGCCACCAGCCCGTTGTTGGAGCACGTCTGGTACCTGAAGAGAAGAAAGCAACCCCGAGTAAGCACTGATGACGACGCGCCCACAGACGCCTTCCGGGGACCCCGGCTCCCCCGTCACTGAGTCAGGCTACCCGCCGCCCCACGTTCCTGACGACCTACTCCGTTTTAACGCAGCTAAGCAAGACGCCGTATCTGTGAAAAGGACGTATGCTCACCATTAAATTCAGACATTTCAGGATCTATCAGATGAAGGAACTTTTGGGGACGCTGCTCCCGTTAGACCTCTGTGAATATACAGTTAGATGGACGGGTGCCTACGTGGATGGATAGAGAGGCATCTAGAATTTTACAAATGCAAGATTGGATTATTCATGCCATTTAAAATAAAAGGTGTTATAATTCATTTTTACTTGAATTCAAAATAAAAAGGAGACAGAAGCCCCGTGAGTTGATGAACTTCCAACGAAGGTTTCTCCTGCTTCAGAGCAGAGCCTGGAAATTAAGCCCAAGGATGCTCATTCACTTGACCCTCACACAGCGGGCGAAGCCTGGGTGGGCACAGCGGTTGGTCCGGGCTGAGCCAGCTGGGGAGCTGGGAACACACCCCAGGTTTCCACTGCTGACCAGCCATCTTCCTGCCTCCCCCTTGACTCTGCTCCCCAGGATCGGGAAGTGTTCTGGTCTGAACTCTATGGCCAGCGTCCACCGGGGTCCTGGCGTAAGGGGTCCCGGCGTACTGAACTCCTCAGTCACCCTCTAAGGTCTCTTTCTTGCCTCAGCCGCTGGGGTCTGATCCTTCAAAGAGGGTGAGACAACCCCCTCGTCTGTCCTCAGACCTCCCTGCGGCCACCTGGGTCTTCGCTCTTTTTGTCCTGTCCGGGCTGCTGCTGGTCTGGGAGCCGGACCCTTTCGCCGTCACGGCGCCGTCTTCACTAGGTGTTGGCTTAGGAAAGTCTGCCATTTCTTCCTCTGTCCTGTCCGGTCCCGCTGGTGCCGGGTGGCGCTGCCGTTTGCCGTGGTGGTGAGGATGCTCTTTCCCATGTGGCCGCGGCCGGGCGCCCGCCTCATGCACCGGGAGATCTCACACGAGCCCTTCTGGAGCAGGCCCTTCGCTACCGCTGTTCCTTAGCGTCCCCCGCCGGCCGGGCCTGGCCGTTGGCCACGTTCCCTCTTGTGGGTGAGCAGAGTAGGCAGCTGTCGGTGCGTCACAGCCTGACAGCTGTGGGAACCCAACCCTGTTTTCCAAGTAAAGATAAGTTTCCAGAAAATACAGTAGATGAGAGAAAGGACCGTGTGCTGATGGGTGGGAGGGGCCTTGCTGACACACGGACTGCAAGTCCATCAGCGGCTGGATTTCGTCTTGTTCTTTTTACTGACTGGAGACGATCTCGTGGGTCTGAGAAAACTAGCTATTAAATACATTCCCTGTCTCTGGCCAGAAAATGTGTCCTTATCACTCATTTGTTCACATTCTTTCACATATGCATTTATTTATTCGTCCGTCCGTCTGTCCGTCCGTCCAATTAACAAACGTGGACGGCTGCTCTTCCATGTCCATCACTGTCGTTCCGTGTGGGGAGAAGGTGGCCAGGCGCCTGGTCAGCCACGCACGTCAGCGCGAACGCCCAGGGCCAGGACCCGCTCACGGTCCTCACGGACCTCGCAGGGCTCAGCCTCAGAGGTCGATGATGCGCGTGAGGATGCGACGTAGCCCTGTGCCCACTGGTGACCTGGCTTCTTCACTCTGCCGTCACCCACGTCTCGCCAGGAGTGGCACCGCTTCGGAGACCACTTGGCACGGTGCGTGATGCCACACGCCTGGCATGGACCGCCAGGGGCTGGGGCCATGCGGAGTGGGACCGTGTGGCGTGGGACGTGTGGCGTGGTCTGTTCTAGCCTAACGCCAGCACAGAGTGGCAGGCCACTTCCAGAGAAAGCTCTACGCGTTGTGTGAACAAGGCCCGTGTGTGTCCGAAGGGGCCCTGCCGCGAACTGGTGCTCCCCGGGACTCGGCTCCTTGCCCCGCCACCCCCGGGACCTGCCTCTCTGCCCCCACCTCGGAGACCCAGCTCCTTGGGGACCTGGCTCCTTGCCGCCTTTGCAGTCCTGCCTTCCTGCGGAGCAGCTCTTCACAGCGGGCAGCATCGTGGAGCTGTCTGTCGCCCAGTGGCTTCGGTTTGCCCTGTGCCCTCAGACCACTGCAGGGACAGTGTTCCCGGTGGTAAGTGGCCTGAAGAAGTGCTGCAGGATCAGCTGACCGCTTCGTGGGGCGCCTGTCCCGAAGGCCATCGAAGTTCCGTGGATTCCCCGCCGGCTGTCGGCCCGGCAGCTGGCCCCACGGCCCCGTGTGGAAGGCGTGCGTGTCACCGCCTCACACGCCCCCTCACAGCGCTGCCCAGTGCAGACCACTGGGGCACGGCAGACCCAGGCCCCAAGAGCAGACGGCGGAGTTAGTACCAGGACAGAAGCCCCCTCCCCAGCCCCTCTCCTGTTGCCAGCACGTTTCTGTGGAGCGAGCCTGCATTTCCGCCGGCCAGCACGCTGAGACGGGGCCCTCCGGAGGCAGATTTTTGTGGGGCACATTTCACATGTGGGGAGCAGCGTCGCGGAGCGGTTAGGCACTGGGTCCCGTGGGCAGGCGTCCTGCCCTCTGACGGCCTCAGTTTGTCATCTGTGAAATGGACATGCTAATAGCATGTGCTCGTTAAAGTTACTGCGAAGACCAGATAAGGCAGCACACGGACGGTTCTGGGGACAGCGTCTTTCGGTGCTCACGAAGTCGCTTACTGCTGTCATTGTGCTTTCCCTTAGCCCGCACGGCCGCTGTGAGTGTGCTCGGCGCCTGTCCCCAGGCCGGTGGACGCACACCATTCCCTCCGCAGCTGGTTCCCTGGAGCGAAGCTCATGAGGCCGGCTGTCCTCGTGGCTGACACACGCCGCCTTGTGACCCTTTAGCACGACTTAGAGCCCCCAGCGGACGGCAAAGTCCTAGAGGGAAAGGATCGTCCGATCTTCAGCTCGCCTTCCCCTCCCCCCTGTGCCTGACACTGGGGCCCAGCAAATGTTTAAGGGAAGAATGAATGAATGAATGAATGAATGAATGAATGAATGGTCAGGGCATCGTCCATTATCCACACACACACAGACCGTCTCCAGGCCAGTCACCAGCTCCCTGTGTCGGGGAGACCATGTGGCATAGCCCCCTGGACTCCCCGGTTCCTCCCGTGACCCAGCGTGCTGAAGGCCTAAAGCCCTCTGAAGCTCTGACTCCTGTTGGTTCTGTTTTCTCCCCGGGGATAATTCTTTGGGTTGCTCTCAGCTGTTTATAATGCGGTACCACGGAGATATAGAACAGCTTCTCTGGATGGAAAGACGTGGAGCGGAGCATGGGGAGAAACACGGCTTCTCCCCAAATGCAGACTCCTGCCCCATGAAGCAGGCGAGTCTACCCGCAGGCCTCTGAGGAGATCCGGGTTGTCTCAGGGGATGTGCTTACGTCCTGCGGTCGATGTGGCACGTTGCAGGTCGTGGGGTTGCAGGCTTACACATAGGACCTCAGGAGCATGTCGTTGCAATATTTGTCAACCAAGGGGACTGGCGCCACCTCGGTGCCTATCTGAAAATAGGACGATGTTCGGGGCACTCATGATACGCACTTCATGTTTATAGATCGTAACCGAAGTATGTGTTCGCCAATCAGAACAGGGCACACCAGGGCCCTTTGCGACCCAACAGTTTGCTTTTCAACTCCAGCTTCGTAATTTACCGGCCGAGGGGCATTTATCTCTTTGAGTTTCAGTGTCTACAGAGCAGTCATGGTAGTAAAAATAAATGACCTTGATCAAGGACTCACCTTGTGTCAGGCGTTGTGCTAAGCGCGGTACGTATGCTGATGATTTTAATCATCGAAACAATTCTGTGAGACGGGCTCAGATAATCGGGTCCCCACGGCCATCGCCATCCGGCATGTGGGGAACTCAGCTTTGCAGAACCGACGGAATCCTCCGAAGGATGCGCCGCCAGTAACTCGGCTCTGTTGCCTGACCTGATTCTCACGGTCCCGGGCCTTTGTCTTCGTGGAGGCAGAAGCTGAGGCTTAGCGCCTTGTCTATGTCACGGTGGGGCTGCGTCGTGGAAGTTGCTCTGTCCGACTCTGAGGTTCCTAATCTTTCCATCACTTCGAGACACTGCGCACACACACACGCACGTACACATGTGCGGAGGGAGTTATCCTGGGAAAACTGTTGATTAGGAAGGGTGTGTCTGACAAGTACCCAGGCAGGAGCAAACGCCCTGCCGGGGAGAGTGGGCCTTTCCACCCCGGTGAGCACAGCCAAGAGCCATTCTGCAAAGCTCCCCAGACTGTGGATTCCTAGTACTTCGGAGAGTGACCGAGACGGAAAGTTGGCGAGCATCCTGCATCTGCCATGACCCGTCCTCCCACACTCAGGCTTCTTTCTTGCCCTTAGAAGCCGTCCTCACGTGGATGTGACATCTCCATTAGCCGGACATTCCCGACGGCTTTATCCAAGAACAAAATTAACGCCAGCATGTAACATCCACCCGCGCGGCACTGTGGTGTCAGATGGTCTGGTTTAGGTTCCACCTGACTATGAGCGGGTGACCTCGATGCTTCTGAGCCACAGTCCCTCATGCGTGAACAGGGGGATAGGAGTGCCTGCCTCCCGGGGTTGCCGTGAAGGTCAAACGAGACTAGACTACGAGAAATCAAGAGCAGAGACCGGGTGGTGGTCTCCTTCACATTGCTGGGGGCTGACGAAGTCTGTGGTCGTGAGCACTGGGCAGCGAGTGAACGAGCAGAGGAACGTAAGGGTGAGGCATTTTTATAGACCGCGAAGCACCGCATACATCAGGATTAGGGCCACAGCACCCCTGTTTAATGCGACTGCTTCATCGACGCCTCAAGTCCTCCACTCTCGCGGCCCCGATTCCCCATCTTGATGTGAGGGTGTTGGGGGCTCTGGGCGATATTCGAGGCCCCTCTGGGGCTGACACTTTGGTCTGTCACGCTGTTTGCCTTTTAAACTCCCGGCATGTCCTCTATCCGCCTGCAGCTTCATGTTTTTAAAGTCCTTTTATTTCGGAATAGTTGTAGATTTACAGAAGCCATGTAAAGATAACACACAGGACCTTGCAACCCTTCGCTTAGCTTCCCCGAACGTTATTCACGACTCTGGCGCCTGTACGAGCCCTAAGAAATTAACAGGATGCAACGCCCAACTCCAGGCGTTATTGGATTTCACCGGTTTTCCACTAATGCCTTTTTCTGTGCAGGACGCCACGTAGCATTTAGCCCTTATGGCTTTGGAAATAAGGAGTTTCCTATTGTGTTTTTTAAGCTCGTTGGGACATCCAGGT
Source organism: Pteropus vampyrus (assembly GCF_000151845.1). Classification (NCBI taxonomy): domain Eukaryota; kingdom Metazoa; phylum Chordata; class Mammalia; order Chiroptera; family Pteropodidae; genus Pteropus; species Pteropus vampyrus. The sequence continues at coordinate 10,590 of NW_011889022.1, read as the reverse complement.
TTTGGGGACAATGGAAACGTGATAACAGGTGTGTCAGCCACGCTCCGTGCACGTGTCAGAACGAGGCGTGCACGGTAGAGCCCACATCGTAGACGCTGGGACCCTGGAGCCAGGGGCGTGACGTGAGTAGAGTGATTTCCCACAGTGATTTCCCACGGGAGGACCTGCAGGCTTCTGGATTGAGGGCGGAGGGGACACTGGCTGGGCCTGGCCAGCCAGAAGCACTAACTAGCCTGATTTGGTCTTTCACTGCATGTTTAGTAGGGCCTACTACGCGCCAGCATTCTTCCAGGCACTGGGGAATATTCTAGACAGTGTCGAATGAGATGAAGTCCCTATGTTCGTGAAGCTTAGGTTTTGAGGGAGACAAACATGTACAAATGCCGATCAGGTGATGACAGGCACACCACAGGAAGCCTCGGGCCGGCGGGGAGGGGCGGGGGAGAGGCGGGGGTCTGAGAAAGCCCCTCCGAGGAGGCGGGCACCGTGCCCCCAGAACCACGACTCAGCATGGGGCGCCGCGGGCCGTGCTGAGTCAGACGTGGAAACGGAGTAGCTTCAGACCCGCCTTGCCGCTAACTAGCTGTGGTGTGGCTTTCGTCTCTTCTCCGTCACGTGGCTTGTCTTTGGTGAATTCACAGGTTCAAAGAGTCATCTCTAGTCCCGTCTAAATGTGTCTTCTTGAGGTTTTTGGAAGCCCAGGGAAAAAAGTAGGTACCACTAGTCAGAATGTGGTCCCTCTGAATTCAGGATCCGTGTACAGCTGACCTGTCCAAAGTCAGCCTCAGCAAATTCCAGACCGGCCAGCTCCTTTCGCCACCTTGTGGCGTGCCAGGTGTCCCAGCCACGGTCCCTAACAGCTCGTGAAGTGGGTGTCATGCCTTTTTTTTTTTTTTTTTTTTTTTTGCTGGTGAGAGGAACCAAGTACCCAAGGCCACAGTGCTAAAAGATGACAAGAAACAGAAGCTATGAATCAGGGTTTCCCGAGTCTGAGACTGAAGCCCCTCCCGCCACACGAGAGCCGAACCTCACTAGAGAGTCCTCGCTTCATCTCGTTCTACGCAGGACCCTCTGTCCTACAGCCTGTGCCACACCAGTTAGAGCAGCTTCCCTGAGAACAGCCGAGTCACACCCCGAGATGCCGAAGTGCCACTCAGGGGACCCAGGCGAAGCCTCCCGGCTGTCGTTCATGGTGAGCCAGTCTGTGCACCTCAGAGCATCAGGGTGTTTGCCTTTGAAACTCCCAGCCTGTACTCTGCCAGTCTGCAGAGCCGTGACAGACAGAGCCGCCGCGGCCAGCCCCTCAGCCGCGATGGAAGCAGCTTTTAAGGCCACACCGCGATTGGCAAGTGTCCTTAGCAAACTCTACATACTGTTACGCCTTGGAGAATGAACGGCCAGACTGCGCGGTCTCGGAAGGCTGCACACCCGCCTCCCCCGCCACCACCACGCTCTGTGCTCTGCTTGGCCCTGGAAATGCACTTGGGTCTTTCTTGCAGGAGTTTGAGACTCCTCCCACCTCTTAAAATAAACCTGCAGGCTAATTTAGACATACGAGGCAGCCAGATTGCACACAACCACCACCTCTCCCCCAGAACGGACGACGAGCCCGCAAGCCGTGGGGACTATGGGCTCGCCCCCCCCAGCCAATGGGCAACTTCTTTCTTCCAGATTTTTCATGGAGACCGGAGTCTAAACGCAAAGTAGTAATTACCTTAAAAAACGCCTCTGGGGTCATTGGTATCGGCCCTGAGGCAGCTGAGTCCCACTGTAAAGAAGCAGTTGTCACGTTTGTGCGTCTCGTGCCGTGATGAGTGGAGGGAAAGGAGGAGGCAAGGAAGTGGGTGGGGGGGACACTCCTCCGCGTCTGCGAGCGCAAAAGCCTGGAGCGAGAGCAGGTGCACGAGAGGGTCTCTCGTCTCACGGGCTCCCTCCCTCTGCTGCTTTCCTTCAGGTAGCTCGGGGGTCATGACAAGCCAGCCACGAGCTGTCAGGTTTAAAACTATGCATGTTTGCCTCCTCTAAACAGAAAGATAAACAGAACGACAGGACACAGGAAAACCCCATGGCGTTTGGAGGGCCAAGGCGTGCAGCCTTCCGAGACCGTGCAGTCTGGCGGTTGGTTCCACCAGGGCTGGGCGCCTAGTGGGGAACTGACCTGAGGGCCCCGGGCAGGCCGTCTTCAGATTGGACCCAGTCCCGGCCTCCTGACTCACAGCCCAGGCCTCTTCCTCTGGGGGTTCAGGAACTGCCTCTGAGTGCTTTTTCACTGCGGGTCTAAAAAGGAGCCTTAGACATGCGCCCCACCCACAGAGGCCCCTGAACGGGAGGGCTAGATAGACAGCTGTAACTAGGTCACTCCTGGCTCCATGCCAGGCCGTCGGAGAGGCTGTCGGTCATCCAGGCGAGGCTGGACCCTGAGCCAGCTATCCATCAGCAGGGGTCTGGGGTGCTCCATCTGCTCACAGAGGTGGTGGGGTGGGCACGGAGGGCCCGAGGAAGGGCCCCCGCCCGCCACTGCTGTGCAGCTGACTCCCCAACCCTTGCCCTGAGCCCCTCCTCGGTCGTGGTGACCAAGCTGGCCCCATCCCTCCAGAGCTGGGCTTAGGGAGTGGTCTCGCAGACCCCGCCCTCCCCGCATGCCTCCCCGAGGCTCTGCTGGCAGACCCCCTGGCCCAGGCGAGGCTCCGAGCAGCCCAGCACCCGCTTAGCACCAGCCCCTCGGGGTTAAGGCTCACTGGGTCCAGGTCCTGGCTCTGCCACCCCTCGGCTGGGGGAACTGCTGCCCTCCAGGCCGCAGTCTGTCCACCTGTAACGTGACTCAGTGGCTTGTCCTGCGCGTGAGCGAGGTGACCGGCACGAAGCTCTCAGCGTGGGGCCTGCCCGGGGCCAGCACTCAGTGAGCGGCGTCTGCTCCTGTGACTCAGGGGTCCGCTCTCCTGACGCCTCCACCCATCAGCGTCTTTCCCCCCTGGACGGCCCATCGTGGTCCTGTCTGCTGGTGGAGGGACCCCCGGGTTTGATGCTTGACCACCCCAAACCCACCACACCACATTCCTGCCACGACTCAGAGTGTCTCTCTCTGCAGAGGCCACAAGGGCAGCAGCCTGCCAGCCGGGGTCCCCCTCCCTGGCCCACGGGTCCTGCCCGCTTCCAGACTGCCAGTCAGCTACCGGCCTGGCCAAGCGTGGGGCTGGGGCGGTCACACCCAGAGCAGAGCCCAGGCTGGGACCAGTCGGAGCCAGTCGGGGCCAGTCGGGGAGAGCAGCACTTTCCCTAAGAGCCTTTAGCAAACGTCTCAGCGGCGAACCCGTTTTGAACTCTAACAGCAGGAAGGCCCTCCCTCCTCACGACAGCCACAGGGCCGTCTGATTGCACTTGTCTTGCCTGGCGTTTTCGTCCCCTCTCCTCCCTTCCCGTGCTCTAAGTCAGTGTTTCTCAAACTGTCTGTCACGGGAGTCCAGTCGTTTATTTCCCCGAAACCATGGTGGGCCAGCCCTGTCGTCCAACAGCGAGAGGAAGTCTTTACAAAACCGAGGCGCAGCGGCGGATAACGGCTCTGAGGTGACTGAGAGCCCGTCTGTCCCTGTGCTCATCTCGGCACGGGCCAGTCAGCGTGTCGCAGGCCCCCACGGGTCCCTCACCGAACTGGGAGTCAGCTGCTCCAGAAGGCACAGATCCCAGGGTCCGCCCACTGTCCTGGGTGCTGAGCCTGCGGCCGCAGTCGGCCAGGCAGCTGCCCCGCCCCGCCCCGGGCACGCAGTGCTCCGGCCCCCCGGAGGGTCTGGCCGGGGTTGGTGGGAGCTGTGCCTGGGCACGCAGTGCTCTGGCCCCCGGAGGGTCTGGCTGGGCTTGGTGGGAGCTGTGCCCCGGGCGCCCTTACCATTCCATGCCAGCGCGGTTGATCTCTTCCCACCAGCACTCGGTCGGCTCCCCCAGGCTCTGCGGCGTGGGCATGCAGGCATAGTTCCACTGCCTGTCAGACCCTTCCTTCTTGCTGAAGATGCTCCTCACGGCCACCACCACCTGCCCGTGGGGACACTGGTAGCTGAAGCCCTGCCGGTTCAGGTTCACCCAGCCATCGTCGCTGTAGTCGTGGTACTGTTGGTACGGGTACCCGTAGTCGCCGTACTGGCCCTGGGCCACAGTGGCCAGCGGCAGAAGCATCCACAGGACAGTGAGGCTCATGCTGCCCGGGCTACTGGCAGACGTGTCACCCTAGGCCTGCTGGGCGGACCGTTTTATACAGCTGCGGCCGACATGTGGCCTCCAGATGTGGGTGAGCCGGCGCCAAGTGCAGTGTGTCATCGTTGAAGCAAAACTGTTCTGAGCGGCCGTCCGTCCACCCAGCTCGTTTTAAGGTGGAACTCTAGGGAAGTGCACGGCGCGCTTGGGGAAGGGGAAGAACCGGCCTGGAGCCAGAACAGCTTTGCGGGGAGATCACAAAAGCGAAAGGCCTCACAGTCCCTAGAAACACCGCCTGAGGACACAGTGATCTGTTCGTCATCGCTGGGCACCTGGCCTCTCTGCGCCCCCGCCCCGCTAGCAGACCCCCGTGGCCGCTCTCCAAACTGGCCGTCCACCACCGCACGCATGTCCAGAGGGTAGTCCTGAGAACGGCGTCCCACTGGGGCCCGCGGGGACACTGGCCCAGCGTCGTGTCCACACGAAACTGGGCCCAGCGGCCGTGGAAGCCGCTCTGTGACGCGTTGGCTCTGCATGAAGCCACGTTTCCTCTTTCGAGGTCTTTTTATTTTTTTCCGTCCCATGTTTTGTTTCGTTGAGGGATAGTCTGCGGATGATGAAGCTCGTCCTTTACAATGTTCGGCGTGCAGTCATTTAACCATAGTGAAGACAGAACAGTTCTGTGGACCCCGCACACCCGCTCCCGCCCCTGGGCCCCTGCGGCGTCAAATCCTCCCCCTCCCCAGCCCCGGGAACGCCTGGCCTCCCCTGCTGTCCCTCACGATGGTGCGGCCTCTTCCGGGATGTCAGCCCAGCAGTTTCAGACACCGTGCAGCCCCTGCCTCTGACTCGTCTCGCGTAGAAAGACGCGTCACGGAGTGGTCGCCAGCATCTCAGCGCCTTCCAGGGCTGCGTGTGTGCTGCGGCCTGGCCGCACTGCGGGCTGTTGGTGCGTTTCCCTGTTGAAAGGCATCTGGCTTTTTCCCAGGTTGGGGTAATTATGGATAAGGCTGCCATAAACATCCATGTACGAGCGTTTTTTTTAATACTGAAACTTTGTGTATTTTTTCCTAGTTTTATTGAGAAATGATTGACGGCCATCCCTGTGTAAGTTTAAGGCATACGGCGGATGGTTTGATTGATATATTGTGACATGGGTGCTACAGTAGATTCAGCCAGCAGCCATCTTCTCCTATAGATGCAAGAAAAAGAAGTAAAGAAAAAAGGTAAAAAAAAAAAGTCTTCCTTGCGATGAGAACTCAGGATCTGCTCTTTGCAACTTTTCCCCACATCACGGCAGCGTGAGCCGTGGTTTTCATGCTGTGCGCTGCGTCCCTAATCCTGACTCATCTTTGATAGCTGGGAGTGTGTGCCTTTTGATCCGTGCAATCTAAAAACCCCAAACTCATAGAAAAAGAGATCCGACGTGTGGTTACCAGAGGAGGAAGTTGGGGGAGGGGGAGGGGGAGACACACAGACAGGTTTTCCTGCGCACGACTTTTTATTTATTCAGATATCGGGGATGGGGTTGCTGGATCGTAAGATAAGTGGATGCTCAACTTTATGAGAAAATGCGTGATATCTTCCGTGGCTGAACCGTCGTGCGTCTCGGCCAGATAATTTTAGCCATTTCAGTGGGTTAATACTTTTCCAGGGGTATTTCAGCGAGGTTCTGATTTGCTTTTCCCTAATGACTAGTGATGTGGACACCCTTTCACGGGTTTATTGACCCCCCGTGTGTCCTCGGTGGTGACGTGGCTGTTCGTCAGGGTTGTTCTGAAGGAAGCCTCTTAAAGTCGTGGATCGGTTCTCTCTTAAGCTCTTGTGAAGCTTGTTAAATGCTGCCTTCTGGGCTCCACAACAGACCTACTAAATCGGGGGTCCCCAGCCCCTGGGTCATGGACCGGTATTGGTCCGTGGCCTGCCAGGAACCGGGCTGCACAGCAGGAGGTGAGCGAAGCTTCACCTGTGTTCGCAGCTGCCCCCAGCGCTGGCATCACCGCCTCAGCTCCGCCTCAGATCATCAGGCATCAGATTCTCATAGGAGCACCGGTTCCTGGGGCCAGAAAGGCTGGGGACCACTGCCCTAGGGAAGCAAGGTGAGCGATCCTAGAGTGCTTTGGAAGGTCCGGTCTGTCCGTGTTTGCCGCCCCCTGCCCTCTGGCCATCCTGAAGGCTGTAGGCCTGGGTTTTAGCAGGAGCTGCCAAGCTAAGCTCTCTCTTTTCACCATCATGTTTAACCCTCACGACGGCCCTCTGAGATGGGCTCGTCCGCATCTCTTAAGCGAGAAGACTCTTTACAGAAAGAAGCTACGTCATTGCCCAAGGTCATACAGCCAGGCGGCAAGGCACCTGGGATTCGACCCCAAGAATTCTGACAGAAGTTCTCGGCCCCGTCCTTCCCCGTAGGCAGTGTGAGGCAGTCCGAGCCGGGCTTCAGCACCGACACGTATCACTCCGGAGGGGAGAGCACAGAGGGAGTGGAGTATAAAATGTTCATTTCCCCGTGCAAGTCCTCCGTTTCCTGTCTCCCTGTGGGTGAGGCTGCATCGTTCTGGTGAGACATGTCCCATATTCTGTGACCCTTGTCCCCGACTCGTCCTGTGTGATCAGGAGCCACACACACATGCACACCCCTTAGCATCTGAAATAGACTCATGAGATGTCAAAGGTGGCTCACGGGAAGCCCGTGACTTCATACGA
>NW_011889022.1:2890-3652 GCF_000151845.1 Pteropus vampyrus | reverse complement strand
ATCAGGAGCCACACACACATGCACACCCCTTAGCATCTGAAATAGACTCATGAGATGTCAAAGGTGGCTCACGGGAAGCCCGTGACTTCATACGATGGTGCTGAAGTTCAGGGCAGGGAGGTGGGAACAGCAGCCCGGGGGGTGAGGCCCCTTCAACAGCAGGGCTCCCACAGCTGGGAGCCCTGGGGTGGGGGCCACCTCGGCCCAGTTTGCCTTTCCGGTGTGGGCACCCCCTCTCCTGGCCTGAGAATGATGAAGTAGGCTGGGTGGGGAACGGAGGACAGCACGTTTTTGAGCAGCAAGAGCTGACACTTTCGCACGGCTAATCAGCCTGAGTCTAAGCCTGTGCTCTTAGGAAGTCCCTTAGGGCCCCTGGCACAAAAGATGCTGTGTAAGCGATAATTCCGTGGCGGCTGGGAGGGGAGTGGGTACAGAGAGGGCTGACACAGAAGGCTGGGCCGAGACAGCTTCCAGTGCGTCTCCTCCTCTCCCTTCTGTGACAGCGGGGTCACAAGGCTACCTTCAGAGCGGCTCGCAGCCAGACCGACGGGCAGCGCTCGTGACAAGAGCTTTGCCCCTGGCAGTTCTGTTCCTAAGATGAACCCATATCCGTTAGAAGGGGCTACGACGTCTGAAAATGCCCGCGAGCTATAGGCGGGGAGGGTTCGTCTCTCTTCCCATCTGCCGCTCTGTCCAGGGTGGCGTGGAACGGACAGCTACGCTGAATGATTCAAGGCCTCTGTGTCGCCGATTTCCAGAACG
>NW_011889022.1:352-2407 GCF_000151845.1 Pteropus vampyrus | reverse complement strand
ACCCGGCCCTGTTTCAAGTGCCTCTATTAAACCACTTCCCGGACGTCAGCACAGTGTCTGTGAGGTGACTAGGCAGCACCTGGCCCAGAGCAACCTCTGGGGAGCTGGGGCCGCCCCTTCTGCACGGGCCCTGCCCTCTGAGGCTGCTTGCCCGGCACATGCCGAGTGCAGCCTGGGTGCCCTCCTCCTCCTTCTGCTGGCTAAAAATCCTCCCGGAATCAGCAGGCTCCCAGGGCAGGGGTGAGCTTGGGGTCCTGGGGTCAGCAGGAGCTGCCTTTGGCCGTTGGGGTGGTTTCACCTCTGAGCCAGCGTCCGCCTGCGTGTAAAGTAGGGGTCATAAGAGTGTCGGCTCCTAGGATTGTGACTGTGAAATGAGAAAGCGCACGAAGCTTGCTCGTGAGCACCCGGGAAGGGGCCCCTGTTCGCGACGTCAGGCCTGGGGAGAGCTCAGCTCGTGTGCACCCTCCCCTCCGACGCTTCTCCCGCTCACACACTGAGGTGTCGCTGCTCTGGGAGCTGCCGAGCCACGTTGTCGTGCTGCCTCGTATTAAGGTTTGGAGCTTCTGTGAGACTCCCCTACGAGTCGTGTGCTCCTTGGGGCCGGAGATGGCTCGTTGCGGCCGTGGGCTCCTCCCAGGCGGTGGGGGTCCCACAAGAAGGCCTCCAAAGCCGTTGTCGAGCTGGACTGAAACGATGAATGGAAACAGAAAAGTCCTCTGCCGAGCAGCATGGCCAGGAAGGGAGGGGGCCGTGTCCCCCGGACAACCACTGAAACAGCCAGGAGCAAGTCACGTCGAGCGTCACCCTGAGGTGGGCGGCCGGGGAGTTGGTTTGGAGGGAGAAGAAGTCGTGGAATCATGCAAGTCAAAGCGCTGTTCGATGAGGAAAGTCACTGAGGAAAATATTTCTGCTCTGGAACGAAAGGCTGAGCTCCTGGAGTGAATGACAGTGGACAGGCCTTGTGGAGAACACGGAGATGAACAAGTTGGGCGATCTGTCCTAGGTTTGCTAGGACAGGGGGCTCACGGTCACTAAACTGCTGACGCAGAGTTTAACCTTTCGAATCCAACTTGACTCTGACTCGGCTGAAAGCACAGCAGTTTGCATGTTGCGTATGTGGAGTGCATGGCGGTCGGTGGGTTGCTCACCACCGGTATTTATGGACTCTGAGCAGCTTGGACTCTACAGATGGGGGCCCATGTGTGGACAGGTATCCCAGTGAGGGACTCGGAGGGCGTGGGGACGAGGTGGGGACGCGGTGAGGCGAGAAACCTCTGCGGGCTCCACTCACACCACTTCCTCCTTAGCGGTGAAACTGTATCTCCTCTGTCATTGTCCAGAGACGGTCGTGCAAATGCGTCACACCTGAAGGGTGAGGTTTCAGGGGTCAGGGCCACAAACGAGCGCAGACAGCATCTCTCCACCTCCAGGCCTTCATCACAGGGACCAAGCACGTGAGTGGGACGCAGCGATGGAGAACACGTCCCCCCGTCCTACGTCGGAGCCAAACCCCGTGACAGCGAACCCAAGTAACGCAATGTTTCGCTGATACAGTCCCAGCTCCTCCTCAGCTGAAGGAGCCATTTGCACGTCGTGGTGAAAAACGATATTTTTAAAAACTGAATTTAGTATCTGCTATTTGCTGGAAAGGTCCAGAGTGTATTGGTATTGCTGGATGGTTCTAATTCTGACTAGCCTGGCAGCCTGCAGACTTCCGTCCAGGCCTGGGGTCTGCCTCCCACTCATGGGCGTGTCAGGTGAGCTGCCAACCTGCTCCGGTTTGGAGGGGCGGGCAGTTTCCCAGTGGGTGGGGTGAGGTGGTTGGTGTAGCTTATCTCCAAGACGGTGATTCTTAACACTCAGAAGATGACAGGCAATTCTGAGAACCTGATGAAAACCATAACCTTTGTTCCAGAAGACAGCACATATATTAGGCTTCTAACACACATGTCCAGGATTTTATGGGTACTTTGAACCCATCCGCAGACCCTGGGTCCCAGCGCTAAAGGATTCTGTCCTAATATTTTATGGCTATAAATTCATACCAAGAGAAGG
>NW_011889022.1:0-302 GCF_000151845.1 Pteropus vampyrus | reverse complement strand
GCAGGTGGCAGGGCAGGTGGGAGGTGGGAAGCTGACAAGGGTTCAACAGAGGGGAAGGATGTCAAGAAAACGTCCCCCTCAGAACGTGGCTAAAACCTACATTTGGAGGAAAAAAGTATGAAGGACCTTAGCACCTTCCAAATGACAGCCAATTTTCCTAGTTGAAATTTCGTTCAGATTGTCTTATTCCTTTATATATTTCTAAAGCCCACGTTAACATCTGGCCCATTGTGTGTGTGTCCCCCCCGCCACCCCCCGTAAATTCCTTTCTTCCTTCCTCCCATCTTTTGGCAAAAATGTCA
>NW_011889021.1:2415428-2416897 GCF_000151845.1 Pteropus vampyrus | reverse complement strand
GTGGTGTAGAGCATGAGAATCAGGGTTTGCCCCAAGAAGGTGCTAGAGTAGCCTCCAGCAATTTCAAGCTTTACTTTAAAGGTCTTCCCAGATAGGGAGGAACTGAGATTAACTCATTCATTAAGCAAGCACTCTGAATTTGTAAAACTGCTTCCTGCTGAGTTGGGAGCTGGTTCTTTGAGAGGGTTAATAAAGTTGACAAAACCCTGGCTAGACTCACTAGAGAAAAAAGAGAAAGGACACAAATAAACAAAATCAGTGCTGAAAAAGGGGGAAATTATGACTGACTTCACAGAAATACAAAGGATCATACAAGAATACTATGAAAAAGTATATAACACGAAATTTAATAACCTAGAAGAAGTGGACCAGTATTTAGAAAGACACAACTTTCCTAGACTGTATCAAGAAGAACTGGAAAATCTAAATACACTGATCAGCAGTATGGAAATTGAAACAATCATCAAAAACCTACCAAAAAGTAAAAGTCCGAGACCAGATGGCTTCACCAGTGAATTCTACCAAACATTCAAAGAAGATCTAATACCTATAATTGAAGAGGAGGCGATACTTCCTAATTCATTTTATGAGACGAATTTATCAAAACCTGGTAAAGATAACACAGAAAAAGAAAACTACAGACAAATATCTCTCATGAACATATATGCAAAAATCCTAAATAAGATACTAGCGAACCAAATACGACAACATGTTAAAAAGATTATTAAAAAAAAAGATTGCACCAAGATCAAGTGGGCTTCATTCCAGAAGCACAGGAATGGTTCAACATACACAAATCGATTAATGTGATATACCAGAAAAACAAATTAAACGTTAGAATCATATGATCATACCGATAGATGCAAAAAAGCCTTTGACAAGATGCCGCATCCATGTATGATCAAAACACTTAACAAAATCAGTGTAGAAGGAAAGTACCTTAACATAATAAAGGCCAGATGACATAATCTCAGCTGACATTATACTTAATGGTGAAAAACTAAAATCATTTCCTCTAAGATCAGGAACAAGACAAGGTTGTCCACTATCACCACTGTTATCCAGTATAAAACTGGAGGTCCTAGAAAGTGCAATCAGGCAAGAGGAAGATATAAAATGCATCCAAATAGGAAACAAAGAAGTCAAACAGTCACTATTTACGGATGACATGATTCTCTATATAGAAAACCCTAAAGACTCCACAAGAACACTACTAAAAACAATAAACAAATACAGTACAGTCTCTGGATACAAAATCAACGTTCAAAAACCCATAGCATTCCTATACTCTAATAATGAAGCATCAGAAAAAGAAGTTGAAAAAATAATTCCTTTTGCAATTGCAACAAAAAAAATAAAATACCTAGGAATAAATTTAACGAAACACGTGCAGAACCTATACAATGAAAACTACAATACCCTATTAAAGGAAATCGAAGAAGATACAAAGAAATGGAAAGATATTCCGT
>NW_011889021.1:2412690-2414558 GCF_000151845.1 Pteropus vampyrus | reverse complement strand
TAGACTAGTGGTTACTAGTAGGGCGGCAGGGGGGAGTGGGGAGGTAGATGGGGTAAAAGGGGTCAAATATGTGGTGACAGAAATTTAACTATGGGAGGGAAACACACAATGCAATATATATATGCCTTACTGTTCAATTGTACCCCTGAAATTTACTGGATTAAGTTAACCAATGTCACCAAAAAGAAAAAAAAATAATAAAATAAAACTAATTAAAAAAAGCGATATCTGCATTCTCATGTTCACCGCAGAATTATTCACAATAGGTAGGATATGAAAACAACCTAAATGTCTGTCAATGGATGAATGAATAAAGAAAATATGGTGTGCGCACACACACACACACACACACACACACTCATACACACACACAGACACATGATGGGGCCAGAGTACAGGGTCACACCAGTCTGAATCACCTGTCCTTCCCCAACGGCCAGGGTGAAGTCAGTTTTAGCCAAAGTGCTTGGGCTGGGAAGGGTTCGTATTAATATTCAACAAAAATCAGGGTAATTACCAAGGGAAGGGGAGACGGATGTTGGGGAGTCACCCACTTGTCCCTTCACTACAGAGCTTTTTGTGTTCAAAAGGTAAGTGGAATTTCTGCCTTTAAACAATAAATACTTTATAGTGCAATTCCAAAGAGTGGTCAGCCAGTTTTCGACAGGAGTTCCCAACATTGTACCATCCAATGGGATGATTAAAGAGCACAAAAAGGCTGAGGGGCACTTCCTCTCTACCTACCATCTGGAGCTGGAAAGAGACTGGGGCAGAGCATCAGATACACCTGGGTTTGAATCCCAGCTCCGCTACTCATTGTGTAACCAGGTTTGTTGCTTAACCTCTCTATAGGTCTCTGATTCCTACATGTAACCTCGGGGCAAAAATGCCTACTTCATCATGTTGTGAGGGAATTAAAAAATATAAAGCTTTTAAATATCGAGCACTAGGTTAAGTACATAGGCAATCAGTGTCCTTTCTTTGTGCCTTAATTACTTGTTTAGAGAGAACAGAATTTGGACAAAGGGCTCAAATAGCCAGAGTCATTGATCTTTACCAAAGAGAAGATGCCATTGACTAGGTTTATGAGACCCAGCTTGGGCCTACATCCTGCTGGAATCATGCTGCTTCATAGTGTTTGGTCATCCATTATCTGGACTTGGTTGCCACCTCTGTCAGATTTTTTTTCCTTAGGGTGTTAATGATGTCAGTCTTTTTTTAGATCAGTTTCTTTCAGAGTCTGCAGCTTGGTTTCTATGGATACTTAATCCCAAACATTAAATATGAGATTACTCATTCTATCCTAAGGTCCTGGGAAAACTCACTCTTGTCCTCAATGAACTCAAGCACCTTCCTAGCCTATCCTTGCTCTTGATGGGGAGGGTCAAATAAATTGAAGGGTATAAAATCCTTCTATTATATTGAAAACACTGTGCAGATAAAGGTAGAATTATATAAACTGCTAGAGGGCCAAGAAAGAAGAGAGCAGGAGAAAGAGTGGCAAGAAATGAGGCTGGAGATATGGGAATGCATCAGGTTGCATCGATCCCTAAAGGCCAATTGATGGTTTTGGATATTATTCCAAGGACATTGGAGAGCCATGGAAGGCTGTTAAGCCAATAAGTAACTATACTGAGTCACCTGGCTAAGCTGAGGAGGATGGGTCAGAAGGGAGTAAGGTGTATTGACCTCTGTATGGCTTAGTTTCTTTTCCAGCTCACAGGATTGGGGTGAGGATTAAACAAAGGATAACAAACACATTCCCTGGAATAACTTTGGCACATGATAGGCAATCAGGGAATTTTAGCATCTTCCTCAGTCCAACAATTCTAATTATTTTCATCCAATGTCATTTTTCCCTTTATTCC
>NW_011889021.1:2407864-2410255 GCF_000151845.1 Pteropus vampyrus | reverse complement strand
GTCTTTGCTCTAAACCTAGGTTCTTACTGTTAACTAAAATCTATCTAGAGCTTGGATCAAGATTTAGATGTCAAGCTCATTAGTAGGAAAATCCTTAGGCTCAATATAAACGAGCTGTGATACCCTTCCAAAACACTGTCTCCTAGAATCTTTTGCATCAAAGATATGGGTTACATACAAATTTCATTTGAATATTACTATCGTGAATGAAAAAGTAATAAATCTGATAAGCTCAATGGTTGAAAGTAACCTCACAGGGTGATTTGATCTGATCTGATCATAAATTCCTAACTGGACAGGTCATGGCAAGTAGTCATGCCTCAGGCCTATAACTTCCCTGGTAAAAGGTTTATCTTTGCCTTAAGCAAGCCCTTCCACTGTTCTTGTGCATCTAGGTTAGCACATTGTTGAAATTCCAGAATAATCCTCTTTTCCAGACCCCTCAGAGGCATAACCATCTTCTCAGGAACACATGATCTTGTTGCCTGTATTCCATCTCTACTTACTGTAAATACTAAACGTTAGATCTTGTACCCACCAAAGTGAAAGAAACATACCTCTCTTCTTACTTTTACTTTTCACCCAATCATAGGGATTTTCCTACTTTGCTTTCCCCCATCTCCTTAATCAACCACCAATGGATTTCATGTAATCTTTCTTATATTCCCAGGACTGCCATTCCTTGGAACATTTTTGAGATCTTGCTTCTGGGCATGTCCTCAGTTTGGCTCAAATAAACTCTTACACAATTTTCTATAGGTTTAGACATTCTTGCATCAACATTATGTCTGTCACTCTGTCTGAGAGAATACTTGAAGTAATATAATAAAGCAGGATCTAAAGATCCAAAGTGAAGATAACTAAAATATTATGTTGCTTCTTCCCCATTCTTCTACTAACTAAATTTCATGGTTCTATAAGATAGCACATTCTGACTCAATGTCATCTCAAGATAAGGAGGTAGGAGATTAAAAAAAAAAAAAACAGAAATTTTTCTAGTAGGTAAAAGAAATCACAGAAAGCTTCCTGAAGGAAGCTGACCTTGATCAGTGAGATGAAGAAAAATATATATTTGAAGACTCCCAACAGTTTAGCCTTAGTTCCCAAAACTGGCTGTGCATCATAATCACCTGGAGAGTATAATAATATTCAATGCTTCAACTTGACTCCTAGAGATTCAGATTCATTTGGCATATGTGAGACCTTGGAATATGTGTCTTTATCAATACCCAGATGATGCTGATATAATAAGCCTTCAGACCTCTTTTGGAAAATGTAGCTTTAGTGCAATATTTTTTAGAAGCAATTTTTAACACTGATTTAAAGTTTTGGTGTCATTCTCTTTTGTCATCAGATTTTTTCCCCTGGCTTTCTTTTCTGTTCTTTTTTTCTTTTTCTTTTTCTTTTTCTTTTTTTTTTGAATACTTATAAAGTAATGCCTGTTCTTTAATAAACACCAAGATTCTGATTCATTCTTTTGTAATTGTCATATTAGATTATTGTAATATCCTTTGTGCTGAATCAGATAAAACTCCATTTCCATGTTTTCATTAGAATTGAAAAATGGAATTAGACTCATAGAGTATATGATTATGGGGTACTCGATATATCAGTATTTACATTTTCTTTAAATATAAAAGCTTATTGCTATTAAACGATAGCAATATTTAGTAGGACCTTCCTTTTTAGTACACAAATGACTGCCTCTTAGAATCTTATTATCTTTCAATGTTTGCTACAACTTTGAAAACTGTATGGATACTCCAAATCACCAAAAGGATGATTTCTCCAAATACTGTTACTATTTGGCATTTGTTGGAACCTCCTAGAAATATCTAGAAGGTGTTTAGCCTTTTCCTTCTTTAATTCTATAGTTCACTAAGTAGGGTTCCCTAAAACTGTGTTGAGAATTTTCATATTGAGCTTATATTCTTTAATCTCAGTAGATATTCATTCAATCACTCAAAAGTTCTAGGCACTAGAAATACAGAAGTGAACAAGACAGACACCATTCTTTTTTTAATGGTGTTTACAGTCTGATGTGAAAGAAAATATATAATTATATATCTGGGTTGTCTTTAGATCAAGCAGAAATAATAATAAACTCTCTTGATAAACTTCTATCCTGTCTCATCACCTGCTGGAACCTGGCATCTCCATCTTTCTACAGTGAGAGCAGAAACAATTCCTTAGTAGTGTTTTGGCCAGTGAAAATTCTTGAACTCCTGAGACAAATATAAAAGGAACAAGTTATCCCTGGTTGTCCACAAGGCAAAGCAGGAAAGGAGAAACCAACAGTTCTATAACCCAGAATCTCAGCCCCTGGACTCCTCCGGGAGCCTATTTTTCACATTCTCATTTTAACCGGAAGTTTTCTGTGAATTGTACTTG
>NW_011889021.1:2399005-2407814 GCF_000151845.1 Pteropus vampyrus | reverse complement strand
TAATATAATAAAGCAGGATCTAAAGATCCAAAGTGAAGATAACTAAAATATTATGTTGCTTCTTCCCCATTCTTCTACTAACTAAATTTCATGGTTCTATAAGATAGCACATTCTGACTCAATGTCATCTCAAGATAAGGAGGTAGGAGATTAAAAAAAAAAAAAACAGAAATTTTTCTAGTAGGTAAAAGAAATCACAGAAAGCTTCCTGAAGGAAGCTGACCTTGATCAGTGAGATGAAGAAAAATATATATTTGAAGACTCCCAACAGTTTAGCCTTAGTTCCCAAAACTGGCTGTGCATCATAATCACCTGGAGAGTATAATAATATTCAATGCTTCAACTTGACTCCTAGAGATTCAGATTCATTTGGCATATGTGAGACCTTGGAATATGTGTCTTTATCAATACCCAGATGATGCTGATATAATAAGCCTTCAGACCTCTTTTGGAAAATGTAGCTTTAGTGCAATATTTTTTAGAAGCAATTTTTAACACTGATTTAAAGTTTTGGTGTCATTCTCTTTTGTCATCAGATTTTTTCCCCTGGCTTTCTTTTCTGTTCTTTTTTTCTTTTTCTTTTTCTTTTTCTTTTTTTTTTGAATACTTATAAAGTAATGCCTGTTCTTTAATAAACACCAAGATTCTGATTCATTCTTTTGTAATTGTCATATTAGATTATTGTAATATCCTTTGTGCTGAATCAGATAAAACTCCATTTCCATGTTTTCATTAGAATTGAAAAATGGAATTAGACTCATAGAGTATATGATTATGGGGTACTCGATATATCAGTATTTACATTTTCTTT
Organism: Pteropus vampyrus; assembly: GCF_000151845.1. Lineage (NCBI taxonomy): Eukaryota > Metazoa > Chordata > Mammalia > Chiroptera > Pteropodidae > Pteropus > Pteropus vampyrus. Next base: position 2,407,003 of record NW_011889021.1, on the reverse strand, counting down.
AAATATAAAAGCTTATTGCTATTAAACGATAGCAATATTTAGTAGGACCTTCCTTTTTAGTACACAAATGACTGCCTCTTAGAATCTTATTATCTTTCAATGTTTGCTACAACTTTGAAAACTGTATGGATACTCCAAATCACCAAAAGGATGATTTCTCCAAATACTGTTACTATTTGGCATTTGTTGGAACCTCCTAGAAATATCTAGAAGGTGTTTAGCCTTTTCCTTCTTTAATTCTATAGTTCACTAAGTAGGGTTCCCTAAAACTGTGTTGAGAATTTTCATATTGAGCTTATATTCTTTAATCTCAGTAGATATTCATTCAATCACTCAAAAGTTCTAGGCACTAGAAATACAGAAGTGAACAAGACAGACACCATTCTTTTTTTAATGGTGTTTACAGTCTGATGTGAAAGAAAATATATAATTATATATCTGGGTTGTCTTTAGATCAAGCAGAAATAATAATAAACTCTCTTGATAAACTTCTATCCTGTCTCATCACCTGCTGGAACCTGGCATCTCCATCTTTCTACAGTGAGAGCAGAAACAATTCCTTAGTAGTGTTTTGGCCAGTGAAAATTCTTGAACTCCTGAGACAAATATAAAAGGAACAAGTTATCCCTGGTTGTCCACAAGGCAAAGCAGGAAAGGAGAAACCAACAGTTCTATAACCCAGAATCTCAGCCCCTGGACTCCTCCGGGAGCCTATTTTTCACATTCTCATTTTAACCGGAAGTTTTCTGTGAATTGTACTTGTTGGTCCTGAAGAAAAGTTTAGGCACTGATTGTTTGAGTATGTTTGTTACTGCTTAAAGGTGTTCTGAAGAAACCTGGACCAAGGCTAAAGAGCTTCCAATGGGCCTTTAAGTCCCTCTGGGTCTCTGATGCCAAAGACTGACTTTGATCTGAACACTTGAACACTGGTTGATCTTGCACCAGCTCCAATGACAATTACACATTTGCTTGGAATTGAAAACACGATTTCTACTCATATCTTCAGAGCCCTATTATCCAGATGCACACTCCTCATAAGACTGAAACCTGCCTGGATCGTTGAGCCTTTCCCACACCATGCACTTTGTCTTCACTATGACCTTGCCTCCTGAAAGAAACTACAAAAACACCCACTTATCAGCTGTTCCTTTCCTGCAAATCTCCCTTAAACCAAACAAGCCTGAGAAAAAAGACCCAAGAAAATTGCCTCTGGATAACTGAAATACGTGTCATAACAATTCACTACTTCCATAGTGACTATCACTAAGTTCTCACTCAATATCCGTGGCTCTTCTTGTGTGACTTGCTTAGCTCTAACTTGTGTGACTATTTCCCCTGAGCACAAGTTAGTTGAAGGCGTTTTCAGAAAAGACCATGAAGTTTCTGACCATTATAAAGGCTCACTTAGTATTTATTTGATCTGTTTACTTATAATTCTGTCTGGCTTTGTTTCTGTTCTTGAGTACAGATTAGTTTAGCCCATGTCCAAAAAGACCCTCTTTATAGTTCTTGACCAATATTTACAGGTCCTAACTCAATACCTGTAGGCTCTTTGTTCCCATACCATTCTGCAAAGCTTGTTTTTTGTTGTTTATTTCACTGCATACCAAATTAAAATGGGAGTGGATGATTGTTGCAAAAGACATTTAAAATGATACCAGCAAGAAGTGATACTTGACAATCTGAAGAGAAGAAATGAAATAAAATTATATTAATTTTAGACCTGAAAAAGAAAGATAGCAATATATCATCTAGTTTGGAGCTATTGGCCCTAAATGTCTTATAGCCTCTGACAGCAGGTAGTAATAGTGCCCAACACACTAAGTGATGTTCTTATGATAGTGTCAATGAAATTAAGAAAGACTTAAAATCATATTCAATATATTATTTTTAAGAGAGTAGAGGAGTATGCAACACGTTTTATGTAGTTTTCATACAAGCTAGTATAATTTAACACTTGAAAACGGTAAGCTTTTGTTATAATGATGATAGCCACCACTTTTAATGCCTCCTCCATGCCAGACAGTGTATAGGTGTTTAATAGAAATTGTCATTAATCTTGTTGGGCAATGACACTACAACCTGGATAGGCATGCATCTGAGAGGTTTGGGGAAGGCAGATCTATTTTGTTGTGACCTTGGCGAATGGTATTATTTTGAGAATGAAAGACTTATGGATTTGCCTTCTTAAGAAAGCAAAAAAAGTGTGTAATTATTTTATTTAATTTACTGTATTAAGCTGATATAATCTGAAACTTGAAAGGATAAGCTTTTGATATCATCATCATAATCGTTGTTGTCGTCGTCATCATCATCATCATCATCATCATCATCATTACTCTTACGTAGGTGCCAGGCAATATGTCTGGTCTTTAACATAAAGTATCTCTACTCCTGCCAGATAGTTTTTATAATCCCCATTTTACTAGTTGAGAAACTCTGGCTCAGGGGGGTTATTATCTGCTCAAGAACAGTAAGTGGTCAAGAGAGCCAAGATTCAAATCCAGTTGTATAAGACCCCAAGGCCATACTCTCCCCAATCCCAGGTGGGCTCCAGTTACAGAGGAAATCTCCTTAAATGCATCTTTTGATTCCCAGACAGTGCCCTAAGGGAGTCGTCTCTGTAAGGAGCTTTCTGATGCAGTGGCAAGATTCCTATTTCTATCCCTCTTCTTCATGGAATACTCAGCCAGAGAGAGAGGAGTTCTGGATCCTGTGAGTTTGAGCCAAGGGAGAATTTTAATCATCTAAGAGGAACCCATTTGGAGTAATTCCTTGACATCACCAGTTGAGTCTGTCCACCCCTCAGAGTAACCAGCCTGACCCTCCTCTACCACACTTAATTCTTTCCCTGGCAGCTGAAGACACCCTAAAATGCCCCCTGGACTTTGCAAGGAACTTTCTCCTGGTACCTACAGCAAAGAAGGTGCTTGTGGGATGATGGGAAGAGCAGGCCTCAGGGCAAGTCAACTCCACTCTGCAGGAAAGTCAGTTAGGGCCTCTCATTTTCCAAGAATGAGAGGCCAGGAAAATCCAGGGACATGAAATTCTATTTCTTTCTTCTGCCATAAATGCCTTTCTTATTCCTTGTCTGACCTAAAATCCACTGATGTGGTATCCTTGATTCTAGGCTCTAAAGGCAGTCGTTATGTCCCAATGAGGGGGCAGAAAATTGTACATCGGAGGCCCACAAGCCAGAGTGTGAATAATCATCACATTCTCTTGGGAGCAGAAACACATCAGAAAGTTTCCCCAGGCTTGGGGAGGTGGAAGGTTCCAGAACTCAAGTGCACTCCCACATGTTTCAACAGTTCCTTATTGTCTGCTCAATCTCAGTGCAGTCTCTAAATACTGGATACAGGTTAAAAAAAAAAAAAAAGTAGGCTTTTTCAGGTGGGTTTTATTCCAGTGCTTACTTAATTAAAAGCCTTGCTGTTTGGTTATTGTCAAAGGAGTCTAACAGGGGCATTTAAGGCACAGAGCTCAAAGTCCAGTTACCAACTTTAGAGTTTAGTAGCATCATAGTCATCTGCCAAGCCCTGGAGTTATGTGATGGTAAAGCATGGCTTTGCCCACCCCTACTGGAGTTTCATCAAATGTGACACCAGTTGGCTCAATAGGTCCCTTTTTCTGTAGCATATCTGAATGGGGATATTGAAGGACACTTAATAAACTGGAATTTGGTAAGAGAGGAACATCTTATACTTGATATTTCACGATTTCTAGATACAACCTGCCTAAGGAGTGAATACAGACAGCCACATGGGTCATATTCAGGAAGGTTCTCTTCCCAATAGAAGAGGCACAGGGGATGGCACTTGATATAAAGAGGAATTATTTTGTCTTCTTACCTCCTGACTCACACCCCATTAGATGCACACTCTTATCAAGGACTCTGCAACTTCCTTCCTATTTAGCCACTTTCAGGCTCTGGTCCACCTTCTCCGGGAGGCTTCCTTAGTGCTCCAGCCCACAGCAGCCTCATTGACCAAGCCCCAGCACTTGCAGTCCTTGCCAGTTAGCTCAGCATTTATTTATTATGGTATGCAGAATAATTCCCACCCCTCCTACCCCTACCCAGCCAAGGGATGTCCTGATCCTAATCCTTGGACACTGCTAATATGGTACTTTACATAGCAAAAAGGACTTTGAAGATGTGATTAAATGGAGGACAATGAGATGAAGAAATCATCTTGGATTACCTGGGTGAGCCCAATAAAATCACAAAGGTCCTTCCAAGTGGAAGAGGAAAGCAGAAGAGGTCAGAGTGATATGATGTGAGAAGGACTCAACCCATCTTTGTTGGTTTTCAATATAGAAGAGGACACAAGCCAAGGAATATAGGTAGTCACTATAATCTGGAAATGGATTCTCCTCTAGAACCTCCAGAAAAGAACATAGATCTGCCTGTATTTTAGCACAGTTGAACAATGATATTTCGTGAGTTCAGACTCATGTTGATCAATGGATTTCTGGCCAAAGAAGTGTAATTTAATAAATTTGCACTGTTTTATGCCACTAAACTAGTGATAATTTGGTATAGCAGCAATAGGAAACTAATATACTTATTAATATTCTCTACCTTTTACTGTTCTTTATTTCTTAAATATATTCATTTGTGTGAGTCTTAGTTCACTGAGACTATATTCTTTCTTAGTATATTGGTTGTCATGTCCTCTTTCTTTTTCAGACTCAATTAGATATATGCTTTAGGCTCTAGGTGAACTCACCAATTAGCTACATTGCAAAGCTTCTGCTGACAATTTGTAGAAAGAATGGCATCCAGGCAAGAACCAGGAGTCAGCTGTAGATCTCTATTTACGAAAAAGCGAAAAATGTGGTATTGCTATTAGACATGGCAAGCTCTCTCTCCCCTCTCAGAGGGCACTATTATATCCTTTGGTGTCAGGGATATAAGGACTGGGACATCTGTCTACCTCCTCCTATCTATTTTGAAATCCTTTACTACTCATATTTAGCAACAGGGGAGAGAGAAGCCTTTTCTGATCGTATCACTCAATAGAAAGAATGACATATTCTTACTCCTTCATGTTAAACCCTTCAGCAGTTCTTTCAAAAGACAATGATATCTTCCAGGGCAAGTGGAAGAAGCCAAATATTGGTATCTGGGTGTTGCAGAATGGTATTGTAAGGGAAGCATGAAGTTTACAGCACACTTGTAGAATGTCAAAATTAGAAAGAAGCATAATATCTCAATTCTATAGGTTCATTTGACAAATGTACATGGAAATAGAGGTCCAAATAGTTTTCTCAGAGTCATACCATTTGGGTTTGGAGTAGGAACTAGAATCCTCTCCCCTGACTCCAGCACTCTTTCCATTTCCCACTCCTACTGCATCCACTGGTAAAAAGAAACTACAGAATTAACCACAATTTTAGACAAGGTGAGACAGCACATAATGAAAACTATGGAAAGTTACTGGATTTTTATTTTATAAATATTGTTATGGGTCTGATTGGGTTTTATTCTTAGCAATTTCCTTATTGTAAGTGGCATTTATTTTCCTGCTGTAAAACTGTTAATCACCCAAATGTTGGTCCAGAAATTGTAAATGATTCCCATCTGGTCATTGAGCCTCTCACTACAAACTGTGTTAGCCCTGAAGCAGGCAGACATGCCCATGTCCTCCTCTGATTCAGTGGCTATGTCCAGAGGACCAGACCTGTTGCAGTAGTCAAGCCATGTTCCAGCATCTCAGAACCTCAATGGCACCTGGAAAATATAATTAATTCAAGCCAAATTCTCTTACTAGTTTCTTGCCTATAATACAAAGGAAATAACACACATTGTAATAAACCATTGACAGTACAAGAGATAATGAGAGATAGTGCCTGACATATAGCTGAAACTCGACTGTTGGTAATTTTAATATTTATAATTTTTGCTTTATTTCAATATGATTTTAATATGTTTTCATACTGTACCTGTGTTATCTTTCAGATAGTTTTATACCGAGGTTATTAATTAAACACTGATGTCTCCCTCCTCTAATGTTTACAGAGATCCACCTGTTTAAAGATCTCAGCAAAATCTCCATTAGGGTTCACTTCCTGTCTCTCTTTGGCAGCCACTTCTGCCCTTCCTCCCTGAGTAGGGGCTTTATTGTCCTCTGAAAACATCTCAGAGAAATGATTCAAAAGAAATTAATTCTCTTCACATGTTCTTCAGTAAACTCACTAATGGATAGCTTTGGTTTCTCCCCTTCTTTACATGGTAAATTTTAAAAAATCACTTCATGTTTGTAGAGCAGTTTTAAATTCACAGCAAAATTGAGAAGAAGTTACAGAGATTTCCCACATATCCTCTGCCCCCACACATGCATCGCCTCTCCCATTATCAACATCCTCCACCAGAGTGTTACAATTGATGAACCTACGCTGATACATCATAATTACCCAACGTCCATAGTTTGCCTCAGAGTTCATTCTTGGTGTTGTATATTCTATGGGTTTGGACAATGACATATATCCATCATTATAGTATCATACAGGGTATTTTCACTGTCCTAAAAATCCTCTTCCCTCCCCCAACCCTCAATCCTTGACAATCTCTGATAGTTTTACTGTCTCTATAGTTTTACCTTTTCTAGAATGTCATATAGATGGAATCATACAGCATGAGGCCTTTTCATACTGGCTTCTTTCACTTAGAGGAAGGGGGCCACGGACCATGGAATATGTATTTAAGGTTCCTCCATGGCTTGATAGCACATTTCTTTTTACTGCTGAATAATATGGCTTGATAGCACATTTCTTTTTACTGCTGAATAATATACCATTGTCTAGATGTACCACAGGTTATTTACCGATTCACCTACTGAAGGACATATTGGTTGCTTCCAAGTGTTGGCAATTATGAATAAAAAAAGAAGGGAAGCATTCTATAGTCCTATGGTAAGGACTCGGATTTTTAGTAAGCCTATGCTTCTGGACTGTGAACTTCACACGTGTCTTAGTGTTCTTAGAATTAGCTAAAGTTGGGTATTTCCCTTCTCATGTGTAGAAGGCTAGAGCTGACTGGAGTTGTATTTCTCTTCTCTCTGGTCAGTTAGGCTGGTCAGTTAATAACCCAGCAGTTTAGGCTCTGGTAACTAGTTTCTGCTGAGAACAGACTTTGTTAAGAAAAAGAGAGTGCTCTGGTATATTTCAAAATGGTTCCTTTCCTCTCAGAAGCACAAGGGGATTTTATTTCATATTCACTGTGAGAATCTGGTTGAGCTACTGGAGGTAAACTTCACAAAACTGTGGAAACCCTCTTCCTCAAACTCCCTGTGAATGGGTCCCCCTGGAGATTTTAGCTCTCAGAATTGTCCAGCAATTTGTCAGTTATAGTTCAAGTCATCCTACCATAGCACTGGTTCCAGGCACTGGTTCTCACTGAGCCTGCCCTTGGGATTCTCTGTGCCAGTGAACCATTACCCCTGTATTTACTTCTCTGTCTCACCAATCCTGGGGGGGTAGGGATTTGACTTTTGTCCTTACCTCTCTTTGGGATCCTAGAAGAGTTGATGATTTTTCAGTCTGTTCACACTTTTACTTGTTATGATTTTCTAAACTCCTTACATGTGGAACCCAATATGATCAATTTCCAGTTAAAATAATCCAGTTAATTTCACAGCTCTAAATTTCCCCCAAGCTAAAGAGAATGGATTTATGTTGGTGGTGATGTTGCTGCTCTTGTAGTAGTTGCTGTGGTTGCGGTTTTGTTATTGAGTCTACAGCATACATGAATTATATAGGAGCAATACATTTAATTTTTTAAAAACTTTTGAGATCTACTCTCTTAGCAACTTTTGAATGTGCAATACAATATTATTTACTATAGTCACCAGGCTGTATATTGCATTCCCCTCACTTATTTTATAGCTGGAAGTTTGCACCTCTAGAGTCCCTTCACCCATTTTGTCTACCCTCCTCCACCCCCCACCACTCCTATACCACCCCATCCCCCACTCCTCACAGCTTCACTCAACCTCT
>NW_011889021.1:2391749-2397685 GCF_000151845.1 Pteropus vampyrus | reverse complement strand
CCCCCCACCACTCCTATACCACCCCATCCCCCACTCCTTGCACCCCTGCCTCTGGCAACCACCAATGTGCTCTCTGTATCTATGAGTTCAGGTTTTTTTTTTAAAAATTATTTTAGATTCCATATATAAATGATATACAGTATTTATCTTTCTCTGCTTGACTTATTTCTCTTAGCATAATTGCCCTCAAGGTCCATCCATGTTTCACAAATGGCAAGGTTACCTTCTTTTTTATGCCTAAATAATATTCAATTGCATATATACCATATTTTCTTTATCCATTCATCCATCATTGGACACTTAGATTGTTTCCACATATTGGCTCTTATAAATAATGCTGCAATGAACATAGGAATGCATATATCTTTTTGAGTTCGTGTTTTCATTTTCTTTGGATAAATACCCAGAAGTCAAACGACTGGATCATGTGGTAGTTTTATTTTTAGTTTTTTGAAGAACCTCCATATTGTTTTCCAGAGAGGCTGTACCAGTTTACGTACCCATCAACAGTGCACAGGGTTTCCATTTCTCCACATCCTCCCCAACACTTGTTATTTCTTGTTTTTTTGATAACAGCCATTTTAGCAGATATAAAGTAATAGCTCATTGTGGTTTTGATTTGCATTTTCCTGATGATTAGTGATGTTGAGCACCTTTTCATGTACCTGTTAGCCAGCTGTATGTTGCTTTTGGAAAAATATCTCTGCTCATTTTTTAATTGGATTTTTTTTTTTTTGCTATTGAGTGACATGAGGTCTTTATATATTTTTAATATTAATCCCTTATCAGATATATGATTTGTAAATATTTTCTCCCATTCCGTAGGTTGCCTTTTCATTTTGTTGATGGTTTCCTTTGATGTGCAGAAGCTTTTCAGTTTGATATAGTCACACCTAGTTTTTTGTTTGTTTGTTTTGTTTTTGTTTTTCTTTGCTTTTGATGTCAAATGTAAAAAATCATGGCCAAGACCAATGTCAAGGAGCTTTCTGCCTGTATTTTCTTTTAGGAATGTTATGTTAAAGTATTTAATCCATTCTGAGTTAAGTTTTGTGTGTGGTGTAAGATAGTGGTCCAGTTTTACTCTTTTGCATGTGGCTGTCCAGTTTTCCCGACACCATTTATTAAAGAGATTGTCCTTTCCTTATTGTATATTATTGGCTCCTTTGTCATAACTTAATCGACCTTATACGCATGGCTTTATGTCTGGGGAAAATAAATTTAACTTGATCTCTAATTTGAAAGTGCTGTTTTCTTTTTTGTTCTTGTTTTTCAGGTTATTGTCTGTTTGCCTCATAATTGGCTTGCTCGATTAAAGGGGTTACCCTTTTAATCCTTTGGAAACTCACATAAGAATTTTCAACCAGATGTAGGTCTCTGACAGGCCTGATAAATTATCTTTATTTTTACTTTTAAAATATTTTTTCCATGCAATATATTGTTGCAAAACTGGCCTTGATTTCCAGGTTTAAAAGTTATGAAGTAAGATCATAAAATCAAGGGCCAGAAACTCAAGCAAGTATTTTAAAATCAGTGTTTTCCTTAGGACTTTTGCTAGATCATGCTATGTGTAGTCCGGAAGCCCAGAGAAGTTTCAAGGATAGCTGTTCGCAATCTAAGTGATCAGCGCACAGTAAGGTATAAACTGCTTCCTTGGTTTCACTTGATAATTAGGGAAGAGCTCAGTGGAAACTTATTTTGCATTTATTTTTTCCTCTTTAAATTATTTTATTGAAAAAGGTTTGGAGGACAATCAGAAGGACTGAGCAGAGCCCTGAGTCCCTGAACCTCCCAGCTCAGCCCCCACAGCAAAACTAGACGAAAGTTAGGGGTGGAGACTCCAGTCTCCCTGAAAGTTTGGGACAGACAGAACTGAGGAATACCTATTGACTCAGGCTATCCTCTGGACATATGGCCCCCTCTCCACCCAAAGACCACACAGGTGGCATCTATTTGAGGGTGCTGCTACCCTTCTTGGGAGTTAGTGGGTTTCTTGCTTTACCAGAGCAGTTCCTGGGTGATGATGGTAACCACACTCATAGACATGGTCTGAGCAGGAATCTGGGTGAAGTGTTTGCAGTATGATTTGTATTTGTAGATGCTTTCTACCATGACTATACAGGGTGCAGCCGTCGTCTGCCAACCTCCACAGTGTGCAGAGGGCCTGGAACTAGCAGCTTAAGTTCTAGAGGTGATCAGGAAGTGGCTGGTCTTGCTCTTCTCAAGTTCCTTGAAAATGTAGTTCCGCTGTAATTGGTTCACCTTGCTGTGACAGAGTGTTTTGAAAGATAAACTTCTTGGACTTGGTGCTGGACTCCTTGTATATCTGTGGACCTGTGTACTCAGGCACTAACACCATGAAATAAGATGTTGCTGAAATTACTGCAGTCAGCGTTCCTAGCTACCAGTCTAGCAGCTTGGAGACTTAAGACTAGATGGGGATGGAGCTGAGATATGGACCTCTTCACACCACCTTTTGAAATTAAATCATAAAATTGAGGGCCAAATAGTCAAGGGACTATTTTCTTTGGTGACTTTCACTAGATCATGCTGTTTAGCACTGAAGTTTGAAGAAGTTTCAGGGGTAGCTGGGAGCAAACTAAAGAATCCTGCACACGCCAAGGTCTGAACATCCTTGAGTTAACTCAGTAAATCAGGGATGGGTTTGGAGGAATGGTTTTGTATTTCACACTAGGAGAACCTAGTCTTTATGAAGAATCCTTGATTCTCTGTCTTATTCTTGAAAACTTCTCTCAGGAAACCAACTCTGCTGTGCTAAAAAAAAAAAAAAAAAGGGAGGAGTCTCACTGAAATGTTTGCGCTCACAATTTCTGAATCCAAGCAGAATGCTGCTCTACATAACTAGGTCCAGATTTTCTGCATGCTGGCCTTGTAATATCAATGACACTAGCTGCTGTATTTGCTGCAATTAATTTCCATCCATTCAACAAACATTGGCTTAATGCCTACTTGTGTGCCAGATATGGTGCTACAATTAATTTCCATCCATTCAACAAACATTGGCTTAATGCCTACTTGTGTGCCAGATATGGTGCTAAGTGCCAAAAAAAAAAAACGGTTTTTTTTTTTTTTTTAATGTTTAACCTTGGCTTCCAGCTCAGCAGGAGGCACTGCTTACAAATTCAGAGTGTTTGCTTAAAGAATGAATTGATGTCACTCTCTATTTGGAGAGATAGACCTTTAAAGTAAAGCTTAAAATTGCTGGAGGCTACCCCAGCACTTTCTTGGGGGAGACCCTAATTCCCAGACCAGCAGCCCATGGTTTATAGCCACCAAAGATTTCAGAGTGGGGAATAAATGTTGACTTTGAAGGTTGAGGGCATAAGGGATAGAGTTCTGAGCCCTCTTAGAGACACGTCCATGAAATTGGATTCTAGAGTAGTCGTTATCTAACCATTTTGCAGTCACCATTGTGCTAGTGAAAACTATGGTTCTCTTCTCAGGAAAATGCAATCCATGGACAAACATATTTACAAATGATTTCAGAAGATTCATATGTTAGAAATCTCATTTTGGAAGTGAAAGTATTTCCACAAAAGTATCTGGCACCTGAGAGCAAATAATGACCTACAACAGCCTCAAGTGGCAATGCCCAATATCTGTGCCGCAATATATCCGGTATGCCACCTTTGCCAATCTAACCCTGCAACTCAACACAGAAAGCCTAGGCCAAAGCCCAGAACTGGGTCTCAGCACAGGCCGTTTACTTCTAGGCTCACTGAACCTGAGATCTGCCATCCTGAGCCCAGTCCCTTGCTTCTATTTTCTTTCATCTCTGTACCTGAAGCGCACCTGCATCCTCCCAAGCAGTTCTTCCATTCCCAGGTTCCCCAGCTTGCCCTGCCAGTCTGCCCTGCAGAGAGCGAGTTGCACACACCCAGTTTCCTAACCCCAGGCTTTTATTCCCTGTGGCGGTGGCGCCACACAAGTTACTAAGGAAGAAGGTTGAGTAAAGGCATCTTGGAAGTTAGGTGTCCCTGAGCAAGGAGGCCAACAGCCTGGAGTGGGAAGCAATGTGAGGCAGATGAGTTCTAGGACATGCTGAGGCTTCTAGAGGCTGAGGACGGGTGGGTCGGGTCATTCATGGTACACACGAGGCTAGTTTCTTTTTACCTGGGAGAACCACCTAGCTAGGGTCCATGCCTGATTCCCACAGCCCCCTGATATTTCTGCTGTGCTCGCCACACTGGGACCCTCCGTACAAGGTGCTGCGGCTCGCGGGCTGCACGCTCAGACCCAGAGATCTTGGGGATAATGAGAAGCTGCTTTCTCTGCATTCAACCTGCTGAGGTCCCAACTGAGGGCACAAGACCTTCCAGGCGGGCTCGGAGCAGAAAGCTCAGGCTGAAGAGTCCTGAAACCGGTTGTGCAGGGTGTGAGAGGGTCAAAGTGCTGCATAATCGGGTGTTATGGGGCACGCTTATTCTTGAGAGTGAGGACAGGTATGATGCGAACAGGTCACCGTCATGCCGGTTTGTGGATATGACCACATGAGAGACAGGGAAGCACTTCACCTGAACTTCCATTACCACTAGTTTGATTCCAAGTCACTTCTGTTAGGTGGTGGTTATTGCCCTGCTTCATGGATTCAAGGATCTGTGCTTAGACGTAGCTTTCACCCTGGGATAGCTGGACACAGGGCATGGTGGGTAGTTCTTTGATCATCCTGAAGTAGTAATAATGGGTACACAAAGGCGTGGGTAAGCACCTCCAGTAATCAATGCTGCACACTCTTTTCTCTTCCAGGTGAATCTGGGAAATTTTTGTATTTCTAAGAAGGGACATTTGGTGCCTTTGAGTGGAATGTGGCTTCTAAATAGTCCTTAGCAATGGATTGAGTATGGTACCATAATTCTCTCTAGTCTCATGGTTGATTTTTAGTTTACTTATACATAAAACATGGGCTGTTAACAGCTCTGTGTTTCATGGCCAGTTATCATTGTCACCTTTTGGTTTTTGGATACTCCTAAGAATTTCTGTGAGAAATGATTGTGGCATTCTTCCTAAAGGCCCTGTGATTTTCTGTTGTGATAATTGTGTTTATGTGAAAAACTTAAGGTTAATTGGTGCCTCTCAGAGAAGTAATTTTACCATGATGGTCCCACAGGGCAGGCTCTCCCACCCTGTACCCCTTCAATCTCTTACTAACAGGTCCTCTCTTTTTCTCTAACCTATGAATCAGCATCACTGTCCAGAAGAGAGCCTGCAACATTGACACCTGTGATTGATAAGATGGCAGACTTGCTGAACAGATCTGGGGGTATGGTGAAGAGCAACTTCGTGCCTACTGACGTAGGCTCCAACTCCTATGGCTGTTGCTGCAGAGAACTTCAGGAATGAGCAGCTAAATGACTCCTGTAAGAAGGTGACGGCCCTGTACTTTTGGATGGGAGGATGGTTTGCAGGGGTGCAGTCTACACACTAACCCACCCTGGGCCTGTATTGTAAAAAAAAGTCCACAGGGGAAGGTGCCCACTCCAGTGTCTGGAAAAAGGCAGAGTCCCAGTAGCTGAAACCCTGAGATTTTGGATTCATTTCTGTTTTTCCAGTGTCTTCCTGTGATACTGAGATCATCTGCCAGGAAATATAGATCTTGTTTATTTAAAACATTGGTCCTTGTAGTTACGACGGTGATTATTCTAGCATTTGAGTTTGAAAGGTAATGACACTACCCTTTGGACTATACATAATGATGTCATGTACATCTGAGTTCAGAGCATACACTTGAGGTCAAGAACTGTGTTTGGCCTCTGCTACTGATATGGCCATGGACCAGATACTCTCTCTGAGACTCAATTTCCCCATCTGTAAATCGAGGGCAATAATAGTACCTACCTGCTAGTATTAATGTAAAGAGTAAATGAGATAATAGATGTCAATAGCCTCACAACTCATAAGTAACTAAATTTTAGCTGTTG
>NW_011889021.1:2389900-2390703 GCF_000151845.1 Pteropus vampyrus | reverse complement strand
TTTCCAGTGTCTTCCTGTGATACTGAGATCATCTGCCAGGAAATATAGATCTTGTTTATTTAAAACATTGGTCCTTGTAGTTACGACTGTGATTATTCTAGCGTTTGAGTTTGAAAGGTAATGACACTACCCTTTGGACTATACATAATGATGTCACGTACATCTGAGTTCAGAGCATACACTTGGGGTCAAGAACTGTGTTTGCCCTCTGCTACTGATATGGCCATGGACCAGATACTTTTTTGAGCCTCAATTTCCCCATCCGTAAATCGAGGGCAATAATACCACCTACCTGCTAGTATTAATGTAAAGAGTAAATGAGATAATACATGTCAATAGCCTCACAACTCATAAGTAACTAAATTTCAGCTGTTGGTCTTTTCTCCTAGATCACCATGAAGCTGAACTCTACTTTTAATTTACAATAAAAGCAACTTATAGAAAAGCATGGAAGACACATGTGTGCATGTTGCTTCATATTGAAAACAGTTTCTTTAAAACAAATGAAAATCAAATGAATAATAAAGCTACTGCAATTATCTAGTGAGCATCTTTTTAATATTTTATTCCGTATTCAATAACTGCGACAGCATGTCTTATTGACTTATCTTGCAGCAAATCTGGGCCCCCTCAGCCAACCTGTTGATGTTGGCAATTTTGCTAAACCTCAGAGAAGAATGACATTTCTGCCTCCTGGGTGTCAGGGGACACACATAGTATGCTGTACCTCAACGGAATTCTTTTTTTAAAGAAATCTCATCATTTGTGTACTTCGTCAAGATAAAAAATTTAATTCAATACAC
>NW_011889021.1:2389325-2389850 GCF_000151845.1 Pteropus vampyrus | reverse complement strand
GAGGGCAATAATAGTACCTACCTGCTAGTATTAATGTAAAGAGTAAATGAGATAATAGATGTCAATAGCCTCACAACTCATAAGTAACTAAATTTTAGCTGTTGGTTTTTTCTCCTAGATCACCATGAAGCTGAACTCTACTTTTAATTTATAATAAAATCAACTTATAGAAAAGCATGGAAGACACATGTGTGCATGTTGCTTCATATTGAAAACACTTTTTTTCTTTAAAACAAATGAATAATAAAGCTACTGCAATTATCTAGTGAGCATCTTTTAAATATTTTATTCCATATTCAATAACTGCGACAGTATGTCTTATTGGCTTATCTGGCAGCAAATCTGGGCCCCCTGAGCCAACCTGTTGATGTTGGCAATTTTGCTAAACCTCCGGGAAACATGACATTTCTGCCTCCTGGGTGTCAGGGGGCACACATAGTATGCTGTACCTCAACGGAATTCTTTTTTTAAAGAAATCTCATCATTTGTGTACTTCGTCAAGATAAAAAATTTAATTCAATACAC
>NW_011889021.1:2377675-2389275 GCF_000151845.1 Pteropus vampyrus | reverse complement strand
CACACATAGTATGCTGTACCTCAACGGAATTCTTTTTTTAAAGAAATCTCATCATTTGTGTACTTCGTCAAGATAAAAAATTTAATTCAATACACTTAAAAGTCTGTTTTCCAGTGTCTCCCTGTGACATTGAGATCATCTGCTAGCAAGTATAGATCTTGTTTATTTAAAACACTGGTCCCTGCAGTTATGGTTGTGATTATTTTAGCATTTGAGTTTGAAAGGTAATAACACTATTCTTTTGGACTATACATTCAGAGCATACACTTGGGGTCAAGAATTGTGTTTGCCCACTACTACCTTTATGATCATGGGCCAAATACTTTCCCTGAGCCCCAGTTTCCCCATCTGTAAATGGAAGCCAATGATATTATCAACAGCTAGCATAACTATAAAGACTAAATGAGATTACAGATGTCAAGAGCCTCACAATTAATAAGTAACTAAATTGTTGTTACTCTTTTTTTTATTAGGCCACCATGAAGCCGAACTCTACTTCTTTTATTTTGTAATGAAAGTAACTTGTAGAAAAAGGAGCATGGAAGACATACATAGTACCCTTCTTGACAGTGACATCTTCTTTGAAAGAAACTAAAGAGAAATGCAGAGTAAAATTATTGTAGTTACCTAGTAAGCATTTAAAAAATATTTGATATTGTATTCAGTAAATATGACAGCATGTCTCACTCTCTTATCTGGTAGCAAATCTGGGCCCTAGAAGTCCATCGGTCAACTGTTGAATTTGGCGATTCTGCTAAACCTCAAGATGACAGGAAATGTCTACCTTGTGGGCATCTAAGGACACATGATAAAGCTGTGCCTCCACAGAAAAGTGTTAATATTGTCATTTGTGAACCTTATCAACATCCAAAATATATTCTACAGACACTTCAGTGGAGTCCTTGTTGTTATTTATAACGTTTTTCCGAGAAATGTCTAAGAATTTAATGTCTAAATTCTTTAAACGCTTTGTTCAATTTATCATGAACACAAACACACCCAACAATATGGCTTCAAAGTATATAAGACAACAACTACAGGGAGAAATATATATATATCAAGAAGTGTTTTTAGAAAATGAATGCACCCTTCTCAATAAGCCGTGGGCTTCTGATATCATCTCACAATATGATGAATTTCAGACTCCACACTGTGGTTACACCCACAAAAGGGTGAAAGATTTTATTACTGACCAGATTATGTCTACTTGTACCAGTAGCATTTATTAAATAAACCAAGATGTCCCACACTGACTTGAAACACCTTATCATATGCTGGTCACCTTCTGGTCCTTCTTTTCTCTTTTATTGGTATGTTTATGCACCAGAAATACAGTTTAATAACTATTAGGGCAAAGCCACCCTCATACTACTATTTTTTTTAAATGCTCTTGACAATATTCACACATTTATTTTTCCAGAAGGAAGTTAGGATAAATGTCAATTTTTTAAAAATTCTGTTGGATTTTGATTGGCATTGGGCTTTTCAGGAAGACAATTGTGTCACGTATAAATAACAGTAAATCTTATTTCATATTTCTGTTCTTATAATATCAAGTAAAACCTCTTCTATATTTAAGAATATATGGAATAATCTTGTGTACTAAAAGATTTTTAAAAATCATAAATGGATATTAAGGTTTATAAAAATATCTTTTGTTACCTAATAAGATTAGCTTATGGACTTTTTGCTTTAACTTACTAAATAATATATTTAAAAGTAAAAAATATTAACAGATATTTTGAGTGCTTACTACATGCTAAGCACTATGCAGTAAATGGACTGCAGATATTTATTCTTTTAATCTTTACAACAACTGGATAAGGCAGATATTATCAAAAATCCCATTTTATGGATGAGGAAATTAAGACCTAGAGAGATTAAATAGGTTAAAGAAAGCCATACACCTGATCCTAGGCTATCAGATTCTAGAGTCGGCTTTCTTAAATCACTATACCACTTCTTGATAAACTAGTCAGAGGATATACATTAAAACATATATCTGAATTCAATTTGCTTGTGATTTCTTTAGGATTTTGTACGAGCTTTGTCAAGGTTAGTATTGGGGCTATGCCATCATTTTCAAATGAGTTGGCAAACTTTTTAGCTTTTTCTGTTTTAGAACAATGTAAATAGCATGGAAACTATCTGTGCCTTAAGCTTGATATAATCTTGATATATTCATCTGTAAAACTTTCTTACAGAGTTTTTTATACCGTAGTTCTTAAGGTTTTTAATTTCTGCTATGGTTATTATACTTGACTGTGATTATTTTATTCCATCTATTTTTGACTAACATATTTTTCTAAAACTTTTAATTTTAAAGATATCTGTATGCACTAGCATCATTATACATTTTTATTATAATTTTAAATCTTCATATTTGAGTTTTATCCTTTTTTCATTCTGGATGTGGTATATCTGTATTTTCTTTTTCTCATTCAACTTAACAACAATTTCTATTTTGATGGACTTTTCAAAATACTAACTTTAATTTTTATTTTTCAAGTACGTTATCTTTCTCGTTTGTAATTCACTAATTTCTTTCTGATCAGTTAAGTCCCTTCTCCCAGATGATTGTTGAAAAGTTAGTTTAGCTGGCTTCTTTCTAGATTCGAGTTGAATTACTGAATTGAATTGCTTAAATACTCTTTTTCTTGAATACTTTTATTTAACCACTTCTCCCCACCTCTACCAATTCTACCCTGATTGAAGTTTACATCATGTTTTACCTGAACTATCCTTTTTGCTATACAGACATACCTCAGAGATATGGAAGGTTTGGTTTCAGACCACTGCAATAAAGTGAGCGTTGCAATAAAGCGAATCACAGTCTTGCTGGTGAAGGCCTTCAATTTATAAAAAATGCAACATCTATGAAGTACAATAAAGTAAAGGGCAATAAATGGAGGTATGCCTATATAGACAATTCTCAATGAAACTTTTAAAACATAAGTCATATTGTGCCTCTCTTCTGCACAAACCTTCCATAGGCTCCTCATCCCACTTAGAGAAAAAGTCAAAGTCCTTACGGTAGTCTAAGAGGTACTACGAGATCTGACTCCATATCACTTCCTGCCAACTAACCCACTGCTTGCTTGTTCCACTCCAAGCTTCATCACAGTCTTTGCACTTACTGTTTTTTCTGCCTAGAATGCTATTCCCTCAATGTCTGCACGACTCCCTCCTTTCCTTCAGAACTCTGCTGAAATGTCACCTTGTCAGAGAAGTCTTCCCTGACTATAATATACAAATAGCACCCTTCTCTATCCATTTTATTCATCTTTATTTTATTCAAAAATTTATCACTATCTGAAATAGTATATATTTAATTGATTTCCTTTTTTTCTATATCCCTCCATTAGTATGTTAACTATATGAAGGAAGTTACATGTATCTTTGACTGTATCTCAAGAGTCTAGAAAAATTCCTAGGATATGATAGGCCTTCAATAAATACTAACTGAGTTATAAATAAATTATAAAACTTCATGAGGCTCTGCTTTTGATTTCTAAGTTCATCTTTAATGGTGTGCCATGTTATAAGATGTAAAGATCTCATTCTTTAAATAGGGAACACACCACTTTGGTGTTCCCTGGTGGTATAGTGGTCAGGATTCATTTCCACTTTGACTCAAAACTTATTAAGAACATTTATAGATTTAAAATTGCTTTTAAAATTATACTTCAGATTATTTGCACTGAGGTTTGATAAAGTGATCTCTATAATTTTTTTGAATTTGGGAAAATTGAGATTTTTCTACAAAGCTTATTATGTGATCCTTTCTCATAAATATTTTAAAGATATAAGAAAAAATATTTCCCTGAGGTAAAAATATTTATATTTCTATCTTCCTATATATCTATGAATATGAAAATAAAATGATTAATTATATTATTCGTATATATTTTTGCCTTGTAGTTGAAGACTAAGAGAGGGCAAACTTTCCAAATACTATTGTTTCTGTGAACACCCCTTGCATTCTAAAGGTTTTTAGTTTATATATTTTTAATTTTTACTTACCTTTATAAAGAACTTTAATAAGGTATAAATGTAAGATAAAATTACATACTTTAAACTCTATTTTAATGAATTTTACCAAGCATATGCCATTTAACCCATGTAATAATTACCACACAAAAAAAGTATAGGGTATTTCCATAATCTCAGAATGTTTGTCACACTACTTTGAAGTCGATATCCCCTGAACTCCTGTCACATACAGACACTGATGTGATTTCTATCATTGTGAATTCATTTTTCTACAGATAGATGGTATGTACTCTCTTGTATCTAGTTTCTTTCACTCAGCATAATGTTTGGGAAATTTATATTGTTGCATACATCACTATATAATTATCTGGGTGCTTAACTGGGTATTAATTCCAAAGGATTGAGTGGGGGGAGTAGCATTCCATTGTATACCAAATTTTATTGAATGGACACATGTATTTTTTCCAGTTTTGGTTATGTATGACTCTTGTGAACATTCATGTACAAGTGTTTCTACAACAGTTGAAATAACTTCTCTTGGATAAATAATTAGAAATTGTATGATAAATGTCTGTATAACTAAACTGACTTTTCTAGTTTATAAGTGGCTATGTCATTTTACACTCCCAGCAGAAATGTATGATCTTTAACTTTAACTCCACACATCTGTAACAATGCTTTTTAATTTTAGTCATTCTTATGGTACTGTAGCAGTACCTCATTATAGATTTAAATTTTTAGTTTCCTAATGACTAGTGATAAATCGAGTACTTTCTCATGTGCTTACTATTTGTTCATCTTCTTTTGTGACACTCCCATTCACTATTTTGTCCATTTTTAATTAGTACATTATATTATTAAGATTGAGTTGTAAGAGAGCTTACTGAATTCTAGATACAAGTCTTTTGGGTACTATTTTACTAACCTGGTCACTTTTCTTTCCATCTTGAATCATTACTTCTGTGAATGGCCTCATTTCACAGCCAGATGCTGTGAAATGAGGCCACTCAATAAAGCTATGGAGAGGTCCATGTGTCAAGGAGATATCTGGCCA
Source organism: Pteropus vampyrus (assembly GCF_000151845.1). Lineage (NCBI taxonomy): Eukaryota > Metazoa > Chordata > Mammalia > Chiroptera > Pteropodidae > Pteropus > Pteropus vampyrus. The sequence continues at coordinate 2,384,228 of NW_011889021.1, read as the reverse complement.
ATAACCAGTGAGGATGGAGGCCTGTCAACAACCAAATGAGTGATCTTAGAAGTTACTCTCCAGCTCTATTTGAGCCTGGATGTGACTCTAGACCCAGGTGACAGTTGAACTGCAACCTCAAGAAAAATCCTGAGCCAAAACCATCCAGTTGAGCCTCTCTCAGATTGTGGACAATCAGAAAATGTGTGAGATAATAAATACATGTTCTTCCGAGGTGCTGAGTTTTGAGATAATATGTTACACAGCAATAGATAATTAATGTCCATTCAAAGCACTGAGTAGCTAATGCTACTCAATCCCAGTTTCAAGAGAATATATTCAGTAGAGTTGGCTAGATGTGCAGACCTGAGTTCAAATGGGAAACCACAGTTCCCAGAAAAAATGCCTTGTCAGATATCTTCCCTGGATCCCAAGCCCAGATCAGATTAGGTACAGTGCCGTAAACTAATTTCACTCCAAACAAAATCAGGTCTTTCTGTTATTCCTCATTATTGAGTCTTTTTTACCAGCAGCCTCTTTCCATCTCTCCATCTATGGACCTGTGAAACTAGAGAGACAGCCCCCAACACACCTAACATACAACGACGGGACAGAGACAGACGCAGGATAACTGCTATACACATTCTTGTTCAAAAGAGGCAAGAAATAGACAGTAAAAAGGAGTAAGTGGACAATAAAAAGGAGTAATTCTAAATTCCACTGGAAAAATGTCTCTTGGTTAGGTTTCAGGACCTGAGAACAATCTTTCCTAGTTCTTAGATCTGCTCTCTGCATCGCCTTTCCTTTTTCATGTAAGATAACACATATTTGTAACTGTGTGGTTTTAGCAGCCTACATCTAAACAGTAGAATTTATGGGTCTAATAGCCTCATTTATTTTTGTACTTTTGTTATACCTTTTAGACTAAATTGGCTGTTTCTGCCAAAACATTTTTTTAAAATAACTTTGTGGGTCTTCCATGGACTTCACAGGGATTTGCTCCATTAGACAAAAGACATATCCACAAATCTTTTCAAGATAATCCCTTTTCTGTCCTTGGCTCTTGCTAAAATAGCTGGGTTACAATACTCAAGTCTCCTGGACACCCTTTAATGATTGAAAGGATCTGTGATGGACACTCTGAATCTCTTGTAAGGACCCTTAAGTGACTGAATGCTTTGATCTTTTGATCTTTCTGAGGTTTTTACAAAATACTGTGTAGTAATGACCTCTGCCTTTTCTCTAGAGCATGTTGTCCTAAGAGTGAACCTCTTAATTTTAGCATATTTTGCCAAATGGAGACACTGATATTTTTTCAAAATCCATAGGTCTTCGTTCCTTTTTGTTCAAGAGTTTCAAGAGCTCTTCCCTCGCTTTCTCTCTTTGTGCATTATACTTTAAACGAGAAAAATCCCAGGTGGCACTTTCAACACTTTGCTTAAAAATCTTTTTAGATATATACCAAAGTTAATCACTTACAATTTCTCCTTTTAACATAAATTCAGGAAAGAATTTTCTTGTTTCTGTCATTACATAATGAAGATTTTTCCTTCCTATTTCCAGTAACATGTTCCTCACTTCCTTCTGATCCTCAGCGTCCTTAAAGTGCAGATTTCTGCTAACGTCTGTTCAAGGCAATTTGAACTTTCTCCTGCATGCTTTTCAAAACTCTTCCAGTCAATGCATATTCTCTGGTCCTATGACTGCTCTCACATTCTCCGGTATTTATTACAGCATAATCCCACTCCGAGTACTAAGATTTGTTAGTTCTATTGCTGCATAACGAGTAAGCACAAACTTGGCAGTTTAAAAAAGCATACATTTCCCTAACCATTGCCTTAGTTCCAGCCCTATTCACTTCATGGCTGGCTTACTGCAACAACCTTTTTCCCGGCTTCTTGCTGTGGTCTAACTTTTTCCCATTCAGTCTACCTCTTCACTTAAATGAGATGGATACAATTTTGTTGCTCCTCTACTCAAAGAATTTCTTGAATTCCTATTGTCTACACAGCCTTTGACATAGCATAAAAGATTTTTCACAATATGATCCCAGGCTATATTTTCAACTTTTCTTCACTCATTTTTGATATAACTACTACTTACCATTCTGCAAAAAATATTGTTCATGGCCCTATGTCTTTGTGTTATCTCCTATACCTGGACTGTCCATCCACCTGTACTCTCCCTCTATATGGTTAGCAAAGTCGTCCATCTTTCCTTGTCCAGTGCATATGGTACCCCTTCTGTAATGCTTTCAATGACATCCTCATCCTTCACTCAGCTAGGCAGAATTGTCCATTTGTGTTCTACAACTTTACATCTCAAAGTGTGATCTATGCACCAGCAGTGTTGGCATCCCCATGTGACTCATGTGCACATAATGTTAAAATAGAGATTCTAATTCTGTAGGTCTGGACTGTGGCCAGAAATCATTCAATTCTTAAAAACGCCCCAATCATACCAATGCCACTGATTTGAAAACTTCCAGCAGCAAGGTTTATAGCATTTTGATTACAGCTCTGAATACCTGTTAGTACAGTTGGTTAACATTTGTCTCTTTACTTGTACTCTAAGTATCTTAAAGGCAGAGGTTATCTCTTTTCCCTTCGTAGTCTCCAGAGAGCCTCACACAACACTTAAAACTTGGAGGATGGTAATCACTTAATACCTGTGTTTTATATAAAAGAGTGATGCACAGATCCTTTATACAAGCTGTTAAAGTGTACCTGTTTGAGACTGCACAGTGAGGAGCACTTAGGAAATTGTGCTCTGAGTCTGGAAGGAGAGGTGGTTTGGGATCAAAAAGCACTGGGGACATGAAAAGTGGTCTAAGGCCAATTCCTTAGATGAAGATTCAAAACAGAGTCTAGATCAAGAAGTTTCTTTTTGTTGTTGTTGTTTTGTTTATGTAACCAAATATTTTAATCCTTTTTACACCTAAGGAAAAGGTGAGTAATAACTCATCTTTAAAATCTAATACTAGCAATTGTCCCAATTGTTTCCCCCAGTTTTTTCATTGTGGTAAAACACATAACAAAATTTACCATCTTAACCATTTGTAAGCATACAGTTGAGTGGTATTATATACATTCATAATGTTGTACAAGCTTCACCACTATCCATCTTCATAACTCTTTTCATTTTGCAACTGAAACTCTGTACCGATCAAACACTAGCTCTCTATTTCCACCCCTACTTCCGGCCCCCGGCAACCACTTGAGGCCTGTCTTCCTTTCAAGAATTATAAAGGAGAATTGAATTCACAAGCTTCATAAAAGTAGATGTCACTTGAAGTGATTGTCATTTCTCATAAGCAATTTTCAAGTCCAGGGTTTTTTCTGTGAGCACACATATCCAAATTATAAAGTCAGGCAGGGGGAAAATAAGATTTTATTTACAAATATGTCCTATGAACAAATTTCCACAACCTTTCAGAAATACAAGAGAGGACAACAGAGGAGAACAGAGAACAACAGAGTACAAGAGATATCCGTCTTCTCTCATTTCCAAAAACAGTATAGTTATTTTAACTACTCATTTAACTTTGAGGCTTTGTCAGAATAGGGAAATACCTTTAAGATAACGACTTTTAGGGGTGTTTCGTAACTAGGTTAAAGATCAAATGCTTAAAGAGCATGTTTCGGTGGTTTTCAACTTATGTTTAAGGCAGTCAGGTAAATAATGTCTACTCTCTTTTTCCTTTGCTCCTCCTAAATCTAATAACACAGTTTAGCCCTATTTGATTTTGCCACCTCTGGTAAAGAGCCCTCTTTGTAAAGAACCGTGGTGGACTGAAAGAGTTATACCAACAATAAAACTGAATATTCACGTCAAATTCTTATCCATTGTACCAGATCTACCTAGCCCAAAATAAGTGTTCCAACATGTTTATAATTTAATTTGTAATCTGTTGTGATAGGAGATTTAGATTACCCCCCTTCTTGAAAAGAATGTTCATAATACAGAGTTCCTTGCAGTTCAAATATTTATATGTGAAAAACTTAATTTTCTATCCTGCAAGAAACTATTTCAAATAACTGTTTTAAAAATACTTTTTAATTTGTAGGCCTAATAAAACATTTGAACAGCACTTTACTGTTTGAAGTTATTCTTATGCACAGAAGGAAAAATTCAGATGAAGAAAAGTAAAGGTCAAGTTTTATCTAATAAAAGAAGACTCAGCCTCTAGTCTCATACTCTCACATCTTACGATTATACTAGAATATTATGCTTTGTACCTATACAGCAGAGAACAAAATATATTAAATGGAAATCATGGAAATACACTCAAATATTGGAGAACTAGTGAAAACTAAAATCTAAGAATTATGTTTGCTTTACTTAAATCAAGCTTCCCTTTAGCAATATAAACTATCAGTGAGCTGCAGAAACCTAGAATGATTCTTGTAAAAACTGGTTTAAGGAAGGATTTAAGCCCCAATCTGAAATACAATTGCCGATCAGCCTTGCTGTACTGTACTTTTCCTTCAAAGCACTCACCACAGTTTGTCGTTATTTTCTCCCTCTCCTCAAACTGTATTTGGCTGTATCTGTCTTCTTCACCTCTTCATCCCAGCACCTGGCAAGACTCTGGTTTCCTATTGCACATAAATGGACTCGACAAAACAGGTGAGTTTGGTTAAGGGCCAGTGCTCTGGAAACTGCCTCCTTCAGAGGTCAGGACACCCTTCCAAACACGAGCTTGTGTTCTGGCCTTTTCCCCTGTCAGTTAGCAGTGGTGTAGCTGTATGCAAGGCATTTCTGAGTGCAGTTTACCCTTCTGTAACATGGTAAGACCAGAGGATCTGCCCACTTTGGAGGTTGTAAGTTTAAAGAGTCCATACTGGAAGGGAGGCTGGTCCACAGCAGGCAGTCTCAGGGTTTACTGTGAAGATGCTCCTCAGGCTGATGTTGCTCACTCTGCACTGTAGGATTCCGCACTGATTTTTAATCATTTATTCATTCACTGTTTCACAATTATTTACCCGAGTCCACCTCTCAGCCAGGGCATTTACCGGCACTTTCTAATTCTCACAGCAAATGCCTAGACCAGCCGTCCTTAAATGCAAACATGCAAGAACATCCTATTACCTACTTGCTCAGTCCTAGGATTCCAACATCTCGTTTTCCCAAGAAGCCGCAGGTAACCTAACCTATGCTGAGTTCCGCAGAGCTGAGAGACTGGGCTCAACCTCCTTCCCTTGAGGGCAGAACCCATAGGCCCAAGGCAGCCACCCATTGGGCCCCCCGGGCCCCACTGTGCAGGCGCCGTGGGGGTCGCCTAGATCCCTCTGGGCATCAGGCTGATGGGAGTTCTATCCAGGCTGGGCTTCCTTGGCCCCGGGCCAGTGGAGGATTTTGCCCACTCTGGAAGGGGGTTTGCCTCCCAGCCCCTGGTATTTGGAGATGCATCCTGACACCTTCGAGTCATGAACTGCGGTCAGCCCACCGAGACGAAGGCCCGGGACCTCCTTGCTCCCGGCTGGTGGGCTTGTACCTCGCGGTACACTTGGCTCCAATTTCTCATATAGACATGGGGAGTTCCGCTGAGGCAGCCAGCGAGTGGATGTTGCCTGTAGTGTGCTGGCCGGGAAATTACTGCTTGGCTATCACCCATGGGAACATAGGCTATCGCCCATGGGAACATAACATTCTAACAATAACCTTTCTGCTTCTGTACCCCGGCTTGCACACCCGACCTGTGGGTTGGCAGGTAGTGAATAGGAGAAAAATAGACCTTTGTGTTTAAGACAGAATGAGGAATGAGATTTAGGGCTTAAAAACCCTGTACCTCTACATTTCGGGGCTGCTTAATTTGGGGTCTGCGTACCCCTGGCAGACCCAGCTGGCAGAATAAAGAGTGTGTTTCCTATAACTCACTGATTTTTGGTGGTCCGTGTGTCTTTCAGGGGTTGGTGGCTACAACAGTAGATGGCAGCCCCTGACGGCCCCAGGGAGGAGCAAGTCAGCCGCCTTCGCTTCAGCAGCTGGGGGAGCCCCAGCGCCACCTCAGCTCCCAGTTTCTAGAGTCTCCCATGTGGCCTGAGACCAGTCTTGCCTACCTACCTGAACCGCCGTAGACTCTTAGCCAGATATCCCGAGGTCCTGCCCCAGTTTCATGGCAGTGGCTGGCTGAGTGTAGGGCCCTCTGGCCACTGAGGACAATTACTTCTGTCTTTGCCAGTTACTTGCTGCTTTTCGTGTTCCCGGGGCTCTAAGCAAGCACCAGCCACTGAGCCTGAAGTCATTTCCCAGGATGTTGCCACCAGGGCATTGAGGACTTGTCAGCACAGCCTCCTTCCTGAGCTGGGCAGATTCTGTCTCCATTTCGACCAGCCCTTTCTGAGGATGTCTTTTTAGGAACCAGGTCTGCTTATTTCAAACTAGGAAAACTGGAGAGATTCTCAGCACTGTAGCCTTTAGCTGAACCCGATAATCTTTAGAGTCCCAGAGAATTAACCCATCGACTTAAAAAGAATAATTTTTTAGGTGTCCAATTTATATCCTGTTTTTATTAGTTAAAATAAATGGAAGAAAAGAGGAGGGAGGAAATGTTATTTTTTTGTTTTTAAGT
>NW_011889021.1:2375466-2377050 GCF_000151845.1 Pteropus vampyrus | reverse complement strand
AAAGCTGTCTAGGCCCCCAAATAATCCTTTCTTAAGATAATAGCTCCTTTGCTCCACCTATTTTCGTATAAAAACCTTTCATTTTGTAAAACCCCTCAAAGTACCCTTGTAGTTGCTGCTGCCCCATTTGTGGCTTGCTTGATAAAACCAATTAGATCTTCAAATTTACTCGGTTGAATTTTATATTTTAACAGAGATCATTGCTAAACTTAGGCCTCAATTTTTTACCAGACGCCAGTGAGGGTGACTTAGGATATTGAAACTGGGTGAGGCACGGTAAGGCACCAGGACCAGAGGAATGTTACCGCTGAGATTTGCGAGGTCAGCCACGCCTGACTTCCCCATCAAGCTTGCAGTGTAGGGCCTGGCCACAACTGTTATGCAGTATTAGTACTCAGTTCAAGATTGGACCCCTTCCACCATTTATTTTCAAAAAGGATTAATTTCTATTTCAAAAATACCCTCCCATTCACTTAAAATAAGCATTCCTTCTTCGGCATTCTTCCCCTGGCTACATTAGCAGAGTACTGCTAGATCCCTGACAGCAAACTGACTAACAGCACTGATGAGATGCCTCCCACCCTACCTCCATGACCCCTTGGAGGATAGTTGAGAGAGGAAGCCCTCAGGGATCACTAAAGTTTCTCAGAACACAGATCCTTCCCTGTCTTAACATGGTCTCTCGGTGCTCAACAAAGAGAAATAGCTCACTGGATTTGCTCTTAGAGTGATAGAAAACAATGTTTGTCTATGGATTGCACCATAACAAGAATGTTTGATGGAACAGGAAGTGAAGGATTTCACTTTCATGGCAGGGACTCCATCTTCAGTATGCAGGATGGACTGGATGCTTAAAGGAATGTGAAAACCCCGTACATGGCACTTACATTTCCACGTGCAGAACAGTAATGTTTTCCACATAGGATACTGATACTGTGTTCCAGCGAGAGCCTTTCTGGTAGCCTTTGGGAACTGTCCCTGTAGGGCTCATCCTGAGAGGCAGTGTCAGGTGTGTCGATGTAAAAAACGTCCAAACCTAGAGAATTTTAGTAAGTTTCTTTGAGCCAAATTGCCAACAGTTGCCGGGAAGCAAAAATTCAACAGATTAAGAAAATGCTCCAGAGGATGGCAGTTTCACATCTTATTTTATACATTAGAATCAAAGGAGGAGACATAAGTAGGGTTGCATGAAATTCATTGGTGGTAGATTAAGGGGGTGAGAGAAAGCAAAGAGGTGAAATCTCTGAGATTGGATAAAAAGTAAAATGGAGAGACACGTACTTCTTTTATATTGGTGGCTACATATGAGTTAATAATGAATATTTACAGCCAATAGACATGGTATACAGAGGACAAGATAACCGTGAGGGGTTCTGTGGTCTCATGTTCTGGTGCCGTGGATTGTGCCCCGAGAGGTCTGGCAAAAAAGGGATTACTCTGACATTCCAAAGGTATGTTATCTTAGATGCAAAAAGACAACAGACAGACTTACTTAACATAAAGGCTGACCTTTGTCAAAGCTACAGACCCAGGATGTGACTACCCGTTATGACCTGCTTCAGTTAGAAGTTTTTATGTTCAGAC
>NW_011889021.1:2370674-2375416 GCF_000151845.1 Pteropus vampyrus | reverse complement strand
CATGAAATTCATTGGTGGTAGATTAAGGGGGTGAGAGAAAGCAAAGAGGTGAAATCTCTGAGATTGGATAAAAAGTAAAATGGAGAGACACGTACTTCTTTTATATTGGTGGCTACATATGAGTTAATAATGAATATTTACAGCCAATAGACATGGTATACAGAGGACAAGATAACCGTGAGGGGTTCTGTGGTCTCATGTTCTGGTGCCGTGGATTGTGCCCCGAGAGGTCTGGCAAAAAAGGGATTACTCTGACATTCCAAAGGTATGTTATCTTAGATGCAAAAAGACAACAGACAGACTTACTTAACATAAAGGCTGACCTTTGTCAAAGCTACAGACCCAGGATGTGACTACCCGTTATGACCTGCTTCAGTTAGAAGTTTTTATGTTCAGACTATCCTACGTGGTTACTTTTGGTCTCTGAGTTTGTAGGGCCCTCCATGTTAGCCTTCCCTGAGCTTGTCAGGTTTAGTATGCGGCTCCTTTTCTGTCCACAGGTGAGTGTCCCCCTGCCAGTTCTCAGACAGGTATGACCCTGACCTGAGCCCTAGGTGCTAATGTTGTGCATAGTGATGCAAGGAGCACACATGTGCCTCATTTGCACATTCCATTATGTGCACTCACATTTGTGTTTTATGGGAGAGTCAGAGGAAGTACCAAGAGGAGACATTTTGGGACCTGAGGCAACCTTCCTCCCCCTCCCCCAATTGATGGTGGTTAATTAAAAATTTATTAACTTCAAAATAAATAGGCCTTTCAAAGTGAGAGGCAGAAAAACATTTATATGAGTTCAATAAGAATAGCTATTGGGAAACACTGATTCAAGCAGAAGCTCCTATTCTGATTAGGAGACGAAGGCAATGGGTATTTATGACAAGCAGAAGGGGACAAATTACATCAATTGAAGGAAGGCATTTCTATAGGTTCAGACAACATAACACAGTGATATTAATTCTAAACAATGTTTTTAAATTTTCTTCCAGTAGTCATGAAAACTCCTTTCTTATTATCTTTGCAAATAGTTTTTTGGGACATAATGTTGCCCTAGGTCTAGTTCAAAGGTTACTTTACCATGTTTTAACATTCCAAAGATTTCAGGCATAAGACATGCAATGCAGTTTCTCTGGAATGGCAGCTCCAGCTCCTTTTTAAAGTGGCTCCATTTATTTTCAGGGGGACAAATTTTATATCTTGTTCATCATGAATGTTTTCCTTAATTTTTATTCTAAAGTGTTTCATTAAAATATTACCTTGATTAATAAACTTTCTGATGCCTTCTTAAATTTTTCTACCAAGGTAAATGCTTCACTTGCCTCATCATAGTCCAGATCCTGGAAGAGAGGGTATCCAAATGATGATTTTGATGAAAAAATAGTATGTGGGAATGAGTTTGCCCACTTGTATTTTTCTGGTGCTCCTAGGAGTTAGGCACTGAAGTGGTGCTAGTAGAAATTTGAGGAGCCTTATAAAAGTCTCTCTTTGACCACTAAAAAAAAGTACCTCCTCCTTGCCTGAAGCTCAATCTTTTCCAAATAACTTCTAAGCTCAAATTCCTGAAAACAGGCTGATTTGGAAAATACAAACCCTGATGGCAGGAGAGTACAGTGATAGGAAGTGCACTTCTATGTGAATTAGTTTATTCCAACCTTTCCTTAGAAGCAGGACAGAATGAGATGACACTGATTTCTTGGAGTCTGTGGCATGGTGATAATAATGGTGCTGTGGTGGACAGGGCAGGGGATCTGAGAAAGGGATGCAGAAAGGAAAAGGAGGATTTCAGTGAGAAACTTCTTTGCCTTCACAAGTTTTCCAAAGTCTAGATGGCTGTAGAGAGATCACATTTCTCTCAAGTGTCATTCCCGACATTCCTGGGGATGCTCAGCTGACCGTCCCAGCCACTGCCTCTCCTCCAGCTCCCTACTGGACCATCCTCTAACCATGACATCTTCTGTCCTTCCTTGTATTTAAATAGATTAGAGATCTAATGGGGATGAATAGTTTGTGACCTTGTTGATGAAGACCCTCTTCCAACTGTGGTATCTGAGACTTGGAGGAGATGTAATGCTCTGCCTAAGGTTATACAAGACAGCACCTGTGGAACCAGAAATCTGGGCTCTGGACTTATCACAGTTCCTTTAGTCACTCATCACAAAATTATTGAGCACCTACTAGACTAGGTGCTGGGGGTATGATGGTAAGCAAAACCAGTTATGATCCCCACTTTCCTGGGATTTACAGTCTGTTGGGGGATGTGAACATCAATCAGATATTCACACATGGATATATCATTTCAAACAGTCAAGTTTTCTGAAGTAGAGAAGAGTTCTATAAGCATGTACAACACAGGTAACGTGATCAGTGCTGGGGGTCAGAAATTGCAGTCTGGGCCATAGAACCAGCATATACCTAGAGACTTATCTTTCCCAGGATCAAGTTTACTGCAAGTTTTAATGAAAATCTTCTCAAGCTACTGGTCTTCTATGGGAAATTCCATGCCAAGTAGGAAGAAAAAGGAAAGTGGTGTAACAAAATCCATTCTTTAAAGTTTGTGACTATCACTCAAAGAGCCACTTCAGTCCCAAATTTAAGGCTTCTTACTCTTGCTTTGCAAATTATCTTCACAAACATTTAAAAAATTTATTTATTTTAATTAGTTTCAAATATACAGTATATTGGTTAGATATCTATATAGTTCATAAAACGAATCTTCATAAACATTTTTATATTGAGCTTCTGAAAACAGTGATTTCGAAGAAGCAAACAGTAGATTGAATTATTATTAGAGATAACAGCAACAATGGCAGAAATGACACCTGATAATCTGATTATGAAAAAAGAAATAATAATTATAAAATATAGATGTAAGAAACCAATAGCACAGTTATCTGTGATCATTTAGGGTGGGGAATATCAATCCCACACTTCTCAAAGCCTGAGGACAGCAGAACATGATTATTCATGTTCTTGTTAATTGAACATGCTCATCAAATAAGATTAAAGTTATTATAAGAACATTCTAACTTAAGAACATTCTATATTTAGGGACAGTATAGCATATTTTTGGAAGGTTGTGCGAGTCTTTAAATCACAAAGAAAAAACTCCTAGCACTTGAAGGATTGACTTCAGTTACCAAGAAAATGTCTAGATAGTGTTCTATAGCCCTGATTTCCTGACAGCAGGGATGGACAATTATGACATGAAGCCACATGGCAATGGCTTGCTGATGCAATGGGCATGGCTGGCTCCTCTCTGATTTTATAGACCAATACTCTCTGGTGACACAAGAAAAGAGTCATCTGGCTCTTGTTTCAGAACCAAAAAATAACTTTAATCATTGCAGAGCATAACCTGAGCAATTTTTTAATGTCATTTATGGAACTTGTCCGTCTCTCTGAGTGACTAACCTGTTCCAACCCATTGCATCTTGGGCTATCATATTCAGCTCATTTTCTCCCAAAAGCTTTAAAAAAATCCTCTAGTCTTCAGAAGGGACATTTGCAGGTGATTGGTGGCACAAAATATTTATTATCTTTGATTTTAGAGACTAGCATTGTGAAGTAGGGACAATTTTCTGGACCTGCAGGAGATGGAGGGCCAGTTAAGACTTCCCACCGAAATCCCTGGCTTCCTAATTTCTAACTATTTCCAATTCACCTTACCCCAGGCCTGCTTCAGACTACCTTCTGAGGATAGCACCATATCTTGCTATGGACAAACACTTCCAATGTGAATGCTTGATGAATCGACCTAGAAGTAAAATAAATCTGCTGGAGCCTGAAAATTGACTTGAAATATTTTTTCCGGAGGGCATGTAAGGAGTAGTCTTGACACAGGAAACTTTCCTATATCCAACCAATCATTCAGCACGGATTTAGGGCCCATGGCGTGTGCCTAACAATGTAATAAGGTGTTAGAATTCAAGAGAAGAATAAGACAGAAATCCTATCCTTCAGAAATTCAGTCATTCTTATCAAATGATTAATGAAAAAGAGAAGACACTACAAGGTGAAAGCTGATCTGAGTGATAAAAAGTGTAAAGGTTGGAGTGTTTCAAGTGTGGAGGACATTACGGTCCAGAGCATTTGGATAAGGCTTCCCAGTGAAGGTAGGAGAAAATGATGTCTCAATTGAAGCAGAGTACAGATTTGCCCTTCCCTGCCTTTTTGTTCTATTCAGGCCTTCAGAGGATGGGATGAATCTCACCCCCATTGTGAGGGTGATCTATACTCAGTTTACAGATTCAAATGTTAATCTCTTCCTGAGACACCAGCAAGGACACACCTGGAAATAATGTTTGCCAGCTATATGAGCATTATTTAGCCCAGTTTAACTGACACATAAAATTAACCATTATATTACTGCCAGATCACTAAGCAAAATTTGAATTTTCTCTCCAAGGACAAGTACATCAATTTTCTCTGATAATATTTTAATATACATAAGACTAGCAACCATTTAATTTTCTTTCTACTTTCTCTTACAATAGGCTTTCGGCTCTCTCTTTCGAAAACCATAATCTCTGTACAGTTTGGAATACTTCAGTTAATTAGAGGTATTTAAATCCTGCCAAGATAGAGGAAGGGCCAGGCTTAAAAAATATTGTCTTGCTCACACATGGATTGACCCAAAAGCAGTATTTTAACTTAAGCCCTGATATACAGTTTTCAGCAACTGTTTTCTCAGGAGAAATGAAAATTTTGAAAAAAATGCATTTTGGCTGTATAATATTATGATTATA
>NW_011889021.1:2358089-2369869 GCF_000151845.1 Pteropus vampyrus | reverse complement strand
TTCCCTGCCTTTTTGTTCTATTCAGGCCTTCAGAGGATGGGATGAATCTCACCCCCATTGTGAGGGTGATCTATACTCAGTTTACAGATTCAAATATTAATCTCTTCCTGAGACACCAGCAAGGACACACCTGGAAATAATGTTTTGCCAGCTATATGAGCATTATTTAGCCCAGTTTAACTGACACATAAAATTAACCATTATATTACTGCCAGATCACTAAGCAAAATTTGAATTTGCTCTCCAAGGACAAGTACATCAGTTTTCTCTGATAATATTTTAATATACATAAGACTAGCAACCATTTAATTTTCTTTCTACTTTCTCTTACGATAATAGGCTTTCGGCTCTCTCTTTCGAAAACCATAATCTCTGTACAGTTTGGAACACTTCAGTTAATTAGAGATATTTAAATCCTGCTAAGATAGAGGAAGGGCCAGGCTTAAAAAATATTGTCTTGCTCACACATGGATTGACCCAAAAGCAGTATTTTAACTTAAGCCCTGAAATATAGTTTTCAGCAACTGTTTTCTCAGGAGAAATGAAAATTTTGAAAAAAATGCATTTTGGCTGTATAATATTATGATTATAATGAAAACTACATTTTTGGTCTTTGTCTCCTTTTGGGTACAAAGCTTCTAAAATCCTTGAAATTTTCTAATTGATGCGAATGATAAATTTGTCTCTTGTTATGTTAATGAAGTGACTTTCAGAAAACACCTAAGCATACAGGCAGGTTGCCAGTGGATCCCCCTGTGATTAGAGGATTGGAACATTCAGGCCCATCCCCTGACCTCCTGGGAGGGAAGAGGAGATGGAGATTGAGTTCAATTACCAATGGCCAATGACTTAAACATGCCTATGTATGGAAGTCTTCATAAAAACCCAAAAAGACGAGGTTCAGAGACCTCTAGGTTGGTGTACAAGTGGACAAGTGGGGGGAATGGTGCCCCTGGCCTAGAGGTCATAGAAGCTCTGCATCCTTTCCCCTTACCTTGCCCTGTGCATCTTTTCCATCCGGTTGTTCCTGAGTCATATCCTTTTATGATAAACTGGTAATTTATTAGGTAAAATATTTCTCTGGGTTCTGTGAGCCACTCTAGTAAATTAATCAAACTCCAGGAGGAGGTTGTGGAAACCTCCATGTATAACCTGGGCTCGCTATTGGCGTTTGAAGCGGTGGTGGGGAGGTAGTCTTGTGGGACTGAACCTTTAACCTGTGAGATCTAATGCTACCTCCAGATAGATGATGTTAGAATTGAGTTGGATTGTAGGACATCCAGGGTTACTGAATTCTGGTTCGCGTGCCTTATGCTTCTCAAAATCCAAATCCAAAATGTCGGTTTGGAGCAAAGAAAGGTTTATTGATTGAGGTGCCAAACAAGAAGATGGAAAACTTAGAAATGCCTCAAATCCATCTTGTTCATTGGACTGAGTTAGGGATTTTTAGCTTGAAAAGGAGACTGGGAGGAGGAGTTAGGTGGGGTACATTTCTATGGTTTCCAGTTCCTTGATAAGATTTCAGTGTGCAGACTTTGAGATGCCATTGAATGATAACATCCATCTGGGAGTAGTCTTGGTTCTCATTCTTTTTTACAAAGCAAACATGTAAATCATTGCCTCATGATCTTTTTCCTCTGTATTTTTTATCTGTGAAGAAGAACAAAGACATTACGATAAGATGTTATCTATAGTTTCCCTAAGATTGTTGAGTAGCAGGTCACAGGTTATTGATTTGAGAACATGCTGCAAATGTATTGAGTCTTATGATTAGGATATTAAGCAACTTGTGGTTACAACCAAAGAGATTAAGGAAGCTAAGATTCAACTAGTTCTAAAGGAGGAGGGGGTGGCAATGGAAGGAAAGGGCTCAGCTGTAGGGGCATGGTTACACCAGTTGGTGTTGGAGTATTGCTTTATCTTCCACACACTGGAATTGGTGATCAGAATCGGAGGCTTATTACTAAATTTCAGAACTTCATGATAAACTCAGCTGTATATAGTGGTAGCCTAGAACTTATACATAAATTTAAAATCAAATTTAGACCACTCATTTTGTCTCTGTAAAATTTTGTGAGTATGTGTGTTTGTGTATATATAGTTAATCTTCTCAGATTATTTTAGAATATATTATAAAATAGAATGTATATTTTTAACTAAAATAAAATTGGAAATTGGCCACCACCACCCAAATAAAAGTTGTGAAAATAGTTAAATACTGAACTATAAGTAAGATAGTTACAGAAGAAATACCTTTGTTTAAAAAATTCTTAAATTTCTTTAAGAAAACGTTTGAAATTCCATGAAATTATTAAGCAAAGGACATGAGTAAATATATAAGTTATTAAAGAAGAATTATAACTGGTAAATAAATTTAATGAAAATGCACAACCTAGCTTGTAATAATAAATGCAAAGTAAAGCATCTCTGAAATCCATAGTGACTTTATTCAGGAAAGACAAAAATTGAACTCAGCCCAGGTATCCATCAACAGGAGAGTCAATAAATACCTGTGGTATATTCATGCAATGGAATGCGGCTCAGCAATAAAAAGGAAAAAGAAAACCTGCTAGTACACGAAACAACAGGAAGGAATCTCAGAAACGTTACGCTCAGTGAAAGAGTGAGCCCAAAAAGTACATACTGTATGATTCCATTGATATAAAATTCTGGAACTGGCTCAAATAAACTGTGATTTGAAACATTGAAAACAGTGGTTGCCTCTGGGAGGAGGGCCAGGTTTGATAAAAAGAGGCATGAAGCAACATTTTGGCATAATGGCAATGTCCTGTATCTTGATAGAGGTTTGTGTCTCCTAGACATATGCATTTGCCGAAACTCATCAAATGGTACATGTAAGATTTCAGCATTTTACTATATTTAAATTTTAACCAGAAAAGACCAGTAAACAAATTTTGAGTTCTGTTTGATGATATACAAACTTATGTGCTTAGGGTTGAAGTGTACTATTAAATACAACTTTCTTTGAGATAAATTAAAAATAATATGTATTGATGGATAGAGGAATGAATTGTTATCTACATATGTGTTAAAGCAAACAGCAAGATGTCAATGATAAAGTCTGGGTATTGGGTACATGCGCATTAGCTCCCCATACTTCTTTCAACTTTTCTGTATGATTTAATTTTTTCTTGGTAAATTGCTGACTGAAACAACTCTAAAGTACTGTTTTACTTATTAAATGAGCAATAAAAATTTAAAAACTTTTAAAAAAACTATAAGCTACAAAATACTTTTAAAAATATTATACAATAGTGGCCATGATGCTGTGAAACTGGTACTCTCTTGTCTATGGGTATATAATTTTTTTAGACAACAACTTGGCAATTTGTATCAAAAGCCATAAAATTGGCCTACCTCATATACTAATTTTACATATAGAAATCCACATAAAGGACATTTTCTCAGATATGAAAAATCTAGTATAAAGGTAGATGGTCATTATAACATTATTTATATGGCAGTAGTTTGGAAACCTAACTAATAGTAAATTCATAGCTAAGTTTGTTTGTATTTCATTATTTTCACAGCAAATTTGAGGAGATGGAAAAAAGAAAGATATACAATAAAATAGTAAAAAAGATATAGAAATATTAACTGATGAAGGAAACAACATCATTAAGTAAAATATATCTACCCTTGAAACATTACATATAATTAAAAAAAAAATAGCTATGAAGACAGTGTAGTGTCCCTGAAAGTATGTATGATATATTAGTGCAAAGTGGACAGCAAATATGTATATATGTACCATAATTACATATATGTAAAATTGTTACATGTCTGAAGTTGTTTGTAGTGGATGCTGTCATGTACCATTGAAATCTCACCATCGGGACTGAGGCTTACTATATTCTAGCTCCTTGGAGTATGGGTGGCTGATAGTTTCTGACGAGTCACTTTCTGAGAATGGCTCTCAGCCACATGGAGTTGCCTTGATCAAGGTCTGGGTCCATCCCTGGGAATAATGCAACAGATTGTATGGTCGAGGATAGGACTAGTTACATAATTTGTAGGGCCCAATGACAAATAAAAATGGGGGGACCCTTGTTCAAAAATTAAGAAAGTGACAGGTTACAAGTGACAATGACAGCATATAATTAAACCAAGCTATGGGGTTCTTCTGAGTTTCGGAGCCCTGTATAATTGCACAGATGGTATGCCATCGAAGCAGTACTATTCTGGGGAGGAGTAAAGGCCTAGGCTCCTTACCTGAAGGAGATAATAAGTCTGAAGTTCTGGTCAGTTCTAGAGCTTTCTGGGGGATCAGGCTTCTTTATGCGGTTCAACTTCTCTTATTGTCCAGTCCCCTTCTTATGCTCCCTGACAGGGTTGATCTGGGGGTACTTCACAACCATTTCTTTCATATAAATCTTCAACTCAGAGTCAGCTTCTTAGGGGACATGACATAATACACTATTGTAAAGAAAACAAAAATAAACAAGAATAAAATCCAAGAAGGAAATACAGTAATCGTATAAGAATAGGGTTGAATAAACAAATTGTATGTACACACAGTGGAATATGAATCAGCCTTAGAAAGAAATGCAGTCCTGTCACAAGCTCCAACATTGATAAATCTTGAGGAAATTATATGAAGTGAAATAAGCCAACCACAAAAGGATAAATATTGTATGATTCCACTTTTATGAGGTATGTCCTAGAATAAGCAAACTAATAGAGACAGAAAGTATAATAGAGTTACCGGGGGCTATGGGAGCGGGGAATGGGGAGTTATTGTTTACTGGGTACAGAGATTCTATTTGGAATGATGAACGAGTTCTAAGTTCTGGAAATGGATAGTGGTGATGGTTACCCAACATTGTGGATAAACTAATGACACTGAATTGTACAATTAAAAATAGTTAAAATGATAATTTAAGAAGTTCTGCTTCTGCCTAGGATTTAGAAAGCAACAAAAGAGTGTCATTTCCACCCTAACAAGGAGAAAAACCTGGATAATCTACAAAATCACAATTTTTTTGAACCCACTAGAGAGCTAAAGTCTCAAGGCAAATCAAGTATACTGAATCAAGAAGGTAATAAATCCCTCCAAAAAGAAATCAATCACATAAATTATTTCAGCTTTGGAAGAAGATGTGGCACTTATAAATGTTGGCAAACATGGTGAGTATGCTACAATTCTGCTCACAATTCCAATGCATGTGGAGTTTTGCCACAGCACCAAGCAATTCTCTGATTCCAGCTGAGTGTCCTAAAATTCAACTCAATTCTGACACTGTCTATTTGGAGACAGCGTCAGATCCCACAGATTAACCACTCGGTCCCATAAGAATGTCCTCCCTCCAACCCCAACCCTGCATGTCAGATTCCAATCGTAAATCCAGATTGTCCCTTGTGTTGGCATGCCCCAGGATGCCTTGTAAAACCCTCCCTCTCATTTCTATTTTTTTTTCTTTTTTTGCTTCCTTCTTATAACTTGATATATGTGGTTCCTCTTTGCTTGTTATTTAGGTTGGTCGTGGAGACTTTGCTTGTGACTTAGAATGCCAGAGACCTCAGGATGGAACAAGAGAAAGCAGGACTAAAACAAGAATAGAGATTAGAGAGAGCAAGGGGAGTTTCTGAGTGCCAGTAAGCACATCTCTAATTTCTGCTCATTTGGTTAATAAATCCTCTCCCTGCTCTTTCTTTGGAGCTTCCCAACCATTCACGTTGATGTGTGCCTTAGAACTTCAAGGTAGCCTATAAAAGAGGCCTAGAGATGGAGCCCATTTACTTTGCTAAGGGGATCTAAAAAGCGCCAAGCTGTGGTAGTCACTGCTCTGGCCTAGGTCCCGGGTCTTGAGGGAATTATTAAAAGTAATGTTAGCCCAGGATTTCTTGACCCAAGACTTGGCAGATAGTCTCTGTGACCAGCTCAAACAATAACAGGTGTGCTGAGATGCAGGTAAGCCTTTGGAGAGAGGATGCTGCAAACTCTTTTCTGGGCCTTTTGAGGTAAGACTTTGGAGTTTTTTTTTTCCTATGGAGATGTGTTTGATGCTTATCTTTGGGGCGTGGCCTCCAGAGATTCCCTGTGTGCCTCAGAGTGGGACTGGGAGTAACCCCCACATTCACTGTTGTCCTTCTGGCCTTTGTCAGTCAACCTTGGCTGGCACTGAAGAGACTGACTGTAAGAGGTTGGTAGAGGTGGGTTTCAGCATATTCCCCACAGTCAGGAAACAGAAATCTAGAGTTTCTGGATTTTCTGTGACATTCTTTGAGAAGGGCTCCTAGCATAGATTGGTATAATAATTCCCTCTAATGGCTCTTGTGATCTTGTTTTGATAATTATGTTTAGGAGAAACACTTAATTAGTTAAGTGATGAAACCTAGAACATTCGTTATTTTTATGAAGGCTTGGGGCAGTCTCATCTCCACTGGACTCTCCTAACTTCAGATACTCACAGTTCTTCCTCTTCTTCATCCTGTAAATCAGTGTCACTGCCCAGAAGAGAGCTAGTAACACTGCCACCTGTGTGATCTATCAACTGTCAGATTGTTAAATAAATCAAGAGTTGTGGTAAAAAGTAACTTCATTCTCACCAACCTGGGCACCAAGGTCTTTGGCTGGCACTGCAGGGAACTTCAGACATGAGCAGTTGACACTCCAGGAAAAAAGTGTTCTTTTTTCTAGCTTCTTGAGATGAAAGCTGAGGAAACTGATTCTCGATCTTTTATTTTGTTAAATATATGTATATATAAAGCTAGAAATTTTTGTATAATCATTTTTAGCTTTAGCCCACAAATTTTCCAATGCTGTATTTTCATTTTCAGTTCAAAATATTTTCTATTTTCATTATAGTTTTTTTGATACATGAGCTATTTGGAAGTACATTGCTTCATTTCCAGATATCTGGGTATTTTTGAATTATTCTTCTGTTCTTATTTCTAATTTACTTTTACAATGATCAGAGAAACACTTTATAATTCCAATTTTTAAAAATTTGTTGAGAATTGCTTTATGTTTAACATATGGTCTATTTGGTAAATATTCCATGTGTATTTGAAAAGATCATGTATTCTACAGTTTATAAATATAGCATTGTATATAGGTCAGCTAGGTCAAGTTGCTTAATTGTGTTGTTCAAATCTCGTATACACTATATATTTTAAATTGATTTTTCTATCAGTTACTGAGATAAATATGTTAAATTCTCGATTTACAAATGTGGATTTATCTATTTCTCCTTTCAGTTTAATTAATTTTTGCTATATATATTTTGAAGCTATTCTATTAGGATTTAAAATTAAGATTTTTTTCCCCTTACTGGTGAGTTGACCTATTTTAGGTCTTGAAATGTCCTTCCTTATCACTAGTAATACTCTCTTACCTTAAAGTCTGCTTATCTGATGTTAATATAGTCACACTAGATGTATTGTGGCTAGTGTTGACATGGCATATCTTTTCCCATTCTTTTATTTTCACATCTGTAAATAGTATATATAGTTATGTTTTTTTTTTGTTTTTTTTTTTTAGGCAGTCTGACAATGTTTGTCTTTAATCAGAGTTTTTAGTCCATTTACATTTAACATAATTTCTGATATACTTGAATCCGTTTTCTGTTTTCACTTTATTTCATCTTTGTCTCACCTGGTCTTTGTTCCTTTAACCCTTTTTCTTGTTTTGTTTTGTATGAATCAGGTTCCTTTGTCTTTCCTTTTTTCTTTCTTCCTCCCTCCTTCCCTCCCTCCCTTCCTCCTTCCTTTTCTCCCTTCCTTCCTTCATTCCTTTCCATCTTTTTTCTTTTCATTCTATTCCTTTTATTATATTTAAGTCTTTCATTACTTTTTTAAAAATCAACTTTATTGATGTATAATGTATATAAAATTAAATATACTTATAGTTTGACAAATTTTGACAAATATAACCACCACAATCAAGATATAGAATATTTTCGTAGCCCTAAATGTGTTTTTTTTTTCAGCTAATCTCCTCTTCCCTGTCAACTATTAATTTGCTTTCTCTCACTATAGCTCAGTTTGATCAATTCTAGTATTTTGTATAAATGGAATCATATAAGAGCTACCCTTTAATATCTTGTGTCTTTTACTCGGCTTAATATTTTTTCAGATTCATCAGTTTTCTTGTATCAGTAGTTCGTTCTCTGAAGTCTGGGAAGCTTCTTAGCAACGTATGACTGTGCCTGTTTCCACTCAGCCTAAACAACAGAGCATACTGTCAAAATATGAACCTTCGCTCACCTGCATAATGTTACCTCAGTAATTTTTAATTTGTGGGATTTTTTTGTTGTTGTGAGTCAGGCTAGGAATCTTTCATCTATTAAGTTCCGTTTGCATTTTTTTCCCCTCTAGGAATTGTCTATTCCAACCTGTATTTCTCTAACATTGTTGGTTTTCTTCTCTATTTCTAGAAACTCTATATTAAGAATATCAACCCTTTATCTATGATACAGGTTGCAAACTTTCCCCTAATTTGCTAGGTTTTTTAAAGGCTTTCTTTCATACTTTATTTTCGTGCAAAAGTTGTATTTATATGAGATCAAATATCTCTGTCTTTTCTCATCATTTCTGAATTTTTAGTTTCAGTAAAGAAAGATTTTCTACTTGCAGATATAGAGAAATTAGCTTCCTTTTAGTACTTCTAGATGTCATCATTTCTATTTAAACATCTGATTCATTTCAAGTTTATCTTATTGTGTGATGTGAGAAAAGCATCCAATTTTATCTTTTTTTATAACGCTACCTAGTTATTTCAATACCACATTTTAAAAAATTCATCTTTTCCCTTCTTATTTAATTACTGCATTTATTACACAAATTACCATATGCTATTGGATCTATTTTTATGTTTTATTCTATATCATTAGACTATCTATTTGTACAACAATATTACATATATTATTTTGGAGGCTTTTAAGTATATTTTCATATCTGATAGGACCAGCCTATTCCCTTCTTTCCTTCCTTCCTTCCTCTTTCTTTTTTTCTTTCTTTTTTTTTTTTTTTTGCTATTTAAATAGATTTTTCTCATATCTTCTAACTACCTTTTGTTTTCATCTATAGAGATTATTGGTTTTGTACGTTGATTTTACAATTAATTTGTTACTTCATTACAGTATAGTCCTTTTGATCCTTTTGGATTTCTAGATATTTAATTTTATCATCTGCAAATAGAGATAAGTTTATCTCTTTCTTTACAATTTGTATGTCTCTAATTGTTTTCTTTTATATAATTGCATTGGCCATAACTTCCAATATTAGGTATTAAATTTACACTTTTATTTGAATTGATATAGATATTTCATGCGATAAATTTCACTCTGATAACTTCTATAGCTATCTCTCACAGATTCTAGTTTTTATTACTATTCTTTAAGAACAATTCTCTGATAAATTTGCATTTCTGCTTTGATCCAAGAATTGTTTGATAGTATGATTTTAAGCCTTCTCACTGAAAAAGATTTTAAAACTTTCTGGTATTAAATATACATTTTAATGTATTTTCTTTTTTCTTTAAATTCTTATTATTTCACTACAATATACCTTGGTATCAGTCATTCTGGGCTGATTTTCCAGAGTATACAGTGTATCTTTTCAATATGCAATTTCGAATTACCTTTTTATTTCTCAATTGTTTTTGTCAATGATTGTTTCTTAGTATTTGTTCTGTTCTGCTCAGTTGCTTTGGTTTTTTTTCCTTCGGGAATTTTATACACACACACACACACACACACACACACACACACACACACTTTTGCTGATGTTTTGTATCATATTCTCTTAAATCTTTTAAAAATTTCTTTCATATTTTTTAATTTAAAAATTTCCTCGTTTACATTTTTCATTTCTCTTTATGTACAACACATGGTGTTTATTCACTAATGTATTAATTCCAATTTAGTTTTAATTTCTAAAATATTGTTTCTTCTATTTCAAATATATTCCTTGCTTTTGTAAGCTCAATTTTCAAATCTTCCTATTCCCTTTTCGTTTCTCCAATATTATTTCTGAGTTATTTTAATTCAAATTTAAGATATTGTTGTTGTTTACAAAAGAACAACTCCATTTTATTTACTTTCCATAAGTTTAAATCTGTGAGGCATACAGCATTACACGGATTCTGGGTCCAGTGGCCTTAGCAGGAGGATTGCTTCGGAATTTGTCACAAACCATGCCACCGTTTCCATGAGCACAATTTACCTTTCCCCAGATTACTCTGGTTTTGTTCGGTTTGCCACCAGGGGTCACTGTGTTGCTTTTTACCTTATACACATAAGCTCATTTCTTGCCTAGATAAAACTCAGTCTTGTCTTGAGCATAAACACCTTAAATTTTAAGAAGAGCTGTGCGTTCCCTCTGGTTCCAGAGACTCTGCTTATAGTCAGCAAAAAATGGCCTTGGACCATAGCCTTCCAGACATATTTGTTGTTTTAGGAGTCCTGTTCTCAGCAGGCCTCTACAGGCTCCAAGATGGCCTAAGTTGTTCTTTTATTACTTCTATTATTTTCTGAATTTCTTTGAGCTTGTTTGTTTCAAATATTAGAACATAGTTTTCCTTTATTTTGTGGACATGTCTTTCTGGCTTGTTTTCATTGCTTGAAATAATGTTATTTTTTTCCTTATTTTTCTTTTTTTTTTCTTTCTGATAATAATTTTTAATGGGTTTGACTACTTTTTCCCCTAATTTTTATAGCTGAATGAGAAGAGCGTTCTTGTATCAGAAAGGATTACAGCCAGTGTAGCTTTCCTAGCTTCAAAATTCCAGTCCTCCATCTTCTGTCATTTATTTAGTGTAAAAATTCTGTGCTTTGTGAGATGTGCTGGCTTCTCTTTCCTTTTCTTACCTTCGCCTCTATTGTTCCTGCTCAAAATGGGGGCTTTGTCCTAGAAGTGAGACTTAAGTCTGCAATCAGGATCACTTCAGCTCTTTCTGACTTAACAACTTCCCCTTGTACTCACCTGCAAACTGTAGTCTACAAAGTTCCTCCCGGTTTGGACAGATGTTTTCTGGGAAAATATATCTTCAGTACATATACAAAGAATTTCTAGTAATGTTTAAATCATATAATGATTTATATAATCTATAAAGAAAATAAATGTACCCAATAGAATAATGTGCAAAGGTTATTAACAGACAATTTATGGAGGAGGAAATCCGAATAAACATGAAAAGTTGCTTCATCTCACCAGTTATTGGAAATAATAATTAAAACATGAAAATACTTTTATTTGATTCAGCACTAAGAATTACAATAAGCTAAAGTAATGATTATAAAAAAGATGAATTGAATCTTGACTTCCGTTAATGAATAATCATCACTTCATAGGTATTCTGAAAAGAGAAAGCCAGAAAAAAAATCTGATGAAAAGAAATCTTAGTGCTCTCTCTTTAGCTTTTGTTTATACTGTTTTCACATTCGAGAATATTCTCCATCCACTTCTTTATCTAGGTAATTCCTACTAATTTTTTAGGTCTTGATTATCTTTTGCAGGAAGTACCTGACCCCTGCCCCCCACTTTGACTAAGATAGATGCCCCTAAGATGTGGGTCCTTGATGCTTTATATGTTTCCTATTATAGCATTTTCCAAACAATACTGTGATGGTCGGTTTTATGTGTCATCTTGGCTAGGCTGTAGTACCCCACTTATTCAACTAAACCTAACCTAGATGTTATTATGAAGGCATTTTGCAGAGGTGATCAGCACCTATAATCAATTGACGTTATGTAAAGGAGATTATCCTTCAGGATCTGGGTGGGCCTGATCCAAGTAGTTGAGGGCAGAACTGGTT
>NW_011889021.1:2355222-2358039 GCF_000151845.1 Pteropus vampyrus | reverse complement strand
TTCCAATTTAGTTTTAATTTCTAAAATATTGTTTCTTCTATTTCAAATATATTCCTTGCTTTTGTAAGCTCAATTTTCAAATCTTCCTATTCCCTTTTCGTTTCTCCAATATTATTTCTGAGTTATTTTAATTCAAATTTAAGATATTGTTGTTGTTTACAAAAGAACAACTCCATTTTATTTACTTTCCATAAGTTTAAATCTGTGAGGCATACAGCATTACACGGATTCTGGGTCCAGTGGCCTTAGCAGGAGGATTGCTTCGGAATTTGTCACAAACCATGCCACCGTTTCCATGAGCACAATTTACCTTTCCCCAGATTACTCTGGTTTTGTTCGGTTTGCCACCAGGGGTCACTGTGTTGCTTTTTACCTTATACACATAAGCTCATTTCTTGCCTAGATAAAACTCAGTCTTGTCTTGAGCATAAACACCTTAAATTTTAAGAAGAGCTGTGCGTTCCCTCTGGTTCCAGAGACTCTGCTTATAGTCAGCAAAAAATGGCCTTGGACCATAGCCTTCCAGACATATTTGTTGTTTTAGGAGTCCTGTTCTCAGCAGGCCTCTACAGGCTCCAAGATGGCCTAAGTTGTTCTTTTATTACTTCTATTATTTTCTGAATTTCTTTGAGCTTGTTTGTTTCAAATATTAGAACATAGTTTTCCTTTATTTTGTGGACATGTCTTTCTGGCTTGTTTTCATTGCTTGAAATAATGTTATTTTTTTCCTTATTTTTCTTTTTTTTTTCTTTCTGATAATAATTTTTAATGGGTTTGACTACTTTTTCCCCTAATTTTTATAGCTGAATGAGAAGAGCGTTCTTGTATCAGAAAGGATTACAGCCAGTGTAGCTTTCCTAGCTTCAAAATTCCAGTCCTCCATCTTCTGTCATTTATTTAGTGTAAAAATTCTGTGCTTTGTGAGATGTGCTGGCTTCTCTTTCCTTTTCTTACCTTCGCCTCTATTGTTCCTGCTCAAAATGGGGGCTTTGTCCTAGAAGTGAGACTTAAGTCTGCAATCAGGATCACTTCAGCTCTTTCTGACTTAACAACTTCCCCTTGTACTCACCTGCAAACTGTAGTCTACAAAGTTCCTCCCGGTTTGGACAGATGTTTTCTGGGAAAATATATCTTCAGTACATATACAAAGAATTTCTAGTAATGTTTAAATCATATAATGATTTATATAATCTATAAAGAAAATAAATGTACCCAATAGAATAATGTGCAAAGGTTATTAACAGACAATTTATGGAGGAGGAAATCCGAATAAACATGAAAAGTTGCTTCATCTCACCAGTTATTGGAAATAATAATTAAAACATGAAAATACTTTTATTTGATTCAGCACTAAGAATTACAATAAGCTAAAGTAATGATTATAAAAAAGATGAATTGAATCTTGACTTCCGTTAATGAATAATCATCACTTCATAGGTATTCTGAAAAGAGAAAGCCAGAAAAAAAATCTGATGAAAAGAAATCTTAGTGCTCTCTCTTTAGCTTTTGTTTATACTGTTTTCACATTCGAGAATATTCTCCAACCACTTCTTTATCTAGGTAATTCCTACTAATTTTTTAGGTCTTGATTATCTTTTGCAGGAAGTACCTGACCCCTGCCCCCCACTTTGACTAAGATAGATGCCCCTAAGATGTGGGTCCTTGATGCTTTATATGTTTCCTATTATAGCATTTTCCAAACAATACTGTGATGGTCGGTTTTATGTGTCATCTTGGCTAGGCTGTAGTACCCCACTTATTCAACTAAACCTAACCTAGATGTTATTATGAAGGCATTTTGCAGAGGTGATCAGCACCTATAATCAATTGACGTTATGTAAAGGAGATTATCCTTCAGGATCTGGGTGGGCCTGATCCAAGTAGTTGAGGGCAGAACTGGTTTCCCCAGGGAAGAATTTCTACATGTAAACTGTAATGTCAGCTCAAGTCTAGAAGTTTCCACTTTCCCTTCCTGATGGCCTGTCCTATAGATTTTGGACCTTTCTAGCCAGCCCCCTCATCTGTGTAAGCCAATTTTTTACAATGTCTGATTGTCTGTCTGTCTGTCTGTAAATGTATATATCCTACTGGTTCTGTTTCTCTGGTGGAATTCTTCCTGATACAATTACTATAGTACCAGATTATATAATTATGTTTTCCTTCACATAAGACTGTAAACACCATTAAAACAGAAATGATGTCTGTCTTTTGTCCATCTTTGTATTTTCTGGTGTCTAGAATATAGCATATGTTCAAAAATAGCTAATGAATGAACAAATAAATTTCCTAGCGACACTGAAGAATATGGAAGGCCCAATATGAAAATCTTCAATACAGCTGTGAGGAACCCTGCCTAGTGCACTATCAGAGAAAGAAGAGGCTAAAAGCCTTCTACATGCTCCTAGGAAATCCTGATAAATGTCAAATAGTAACCATTCGCTCCTTGGAGAAATCATCCTTTTGATATGGCAGTGGAGAACCCATCTAGTTTTCAGAGGCATAGCAACATTGAAAGAAAGCCAATCTATGAGGCAATTAGTTCTGTACTAAAAAGAAAGGCTCAACCAAGTACTACTGGTCTAATCCAGTGGTATTTATAAAAATATATAAATATTAGTATATCAAATACCCATAATCACATAGTCTAGGAGTCTTATCCATTTTCATTGCAATGAAAACATGAAAATAGAGTTTCATCTGATTCAGCACAAAGGTAATTACATTAACTTAATTTAACATTAACAGAAGAATGAATCAGAATCTTGGCTTCTATTAAAAAGCAGGCATTACCTTGTAGGTATTCCAAAGTAAAAAACA
>NW_011889021.1:2351227-2354601 GCF_000151845.1 Pteropus vampyrus | reverse complement strand
TTTCTGTGCTTCCTTTTATCTACTAATTCCTTAGCGTAATATGACATTTAATCACAGAGTGCTATCTTATAGAACCATTAAATTGACTTGTGAGAAGAATGGAGAGGAAGTAACACGATATTTTAGTTCTCTCCATATTGGATCTTTAGATTCTGCTTTGTTATATTAGTTCAAGTATTCTCTCACAGGGAACAACAGACATGGTAATATTCGAATGCAAATTTGTGTGTAACCCACATCCGTGGCCACAAAGATCCTCGGATATTTTAGGGAAGGTTTTACAGTTTCTGGGAGGCTATCACAGTTTACTTGGATTGAGCCATGACTAAAAGATTTTCTTACAGATAAGCTTCACATAACAAAACCCTTGACCCAAGCATTAGAAAGTTTAATTAACAGTAAGAATTTAGGCTTAGAACAGAGTCCTAGGTTAAAATCCCACCTGCAACACTAATGAGATTTTAGAAAAATTGTTTCACCTTTCCACATTTAGATTTTGTCATCAGTAAATGAAGATACAATAGCTCATATGGAATAATAATAACAACAATAATAATAATAATTGTTATTGTCATTATTATTATTAGGAGCTATGCTAAATGAAGGAGAATAGAAAAATAAAATAAATGATTTCTCATTAATTAAAGAAAATTTAGTGATCATACAACTACCGCTGGTTTTAATCATAATGGGGACTAGAATGGGTAGTCTAGAAAGAAAACAAACTGATGGTTCTAGTAAAATATTTTTTTTTTGAGAATCAGATCAAGGGAAAAACAATAAAACTTGAATGCACTGTTTCAAAAATCAACATAATATGTCAAACTTTTTATCTAGGGTTAAAGAAGGTATTTTTTGACTGTGGCAGATTGTGTTTTCCATCAGTGGCTGCAATAGTATTTCCCATCCCACCTGCTTTTTTTTTTTAGAACCTTACCACATTTCCATCAAGAGATGAATTTATATCCTTCCTCTTAAACTAGATGGACCTTTGTGACTACCTCAATATAGGATAGCAGATGGGACATTATGAGACTTTCAGGTTATAATGAGCAGTACAGCTTCTGCCTCGCTCTGTCTCTCAGGAATCTTGCCCCAGGAATCCAAGTATCATGCCATGAGGAAGTCTAAGTCACATGGAGTGATCCATGCAGAAAGAAATTGAGGGTTCCCAGCCATCAAGCCCAGCTGAGCTCCCAACCAAAAGCTGGCTCCAACAATTTGAGTGATCCATCTTGGAAATGGATCCACTAGCCCTCAGTCAAGCCGATGCAGTGTGGAGCAGACACAAGCCTTCCCTGCCCACCCCTGAACTAGTTGCAGATTTCTGAGCTAAATAAATGAGTGTTTTTGTTTTAAACCACTAAGTTTTGGAGTAGTTTGTTATGTAGCAATAATTTGCTAGAACAATGCTTAATTCAATAGAACATGTTATATCATTACCACATGTCACCATTTCTTCAATTACCCTGTGGGATGTTAGAATTATCTTGTGGGCTGTTAGAATGAAGAATTTGAGCATTTAATTTGGTTGAAGACTGTTATTCAAAGAAGTATTAGGATTCTTGCTTGGAATTTACATAATGGATATATTTGCCCAAGTTTGAAAAAATGTTGAAAAATGTTTATCACCACGTTATTTTCAATAGCTAGAAAAAAAGAAGAAACAACGTAAATGATTATTAATAGGTAAAATAAATGATAGTACATCTATATATGTAATGCCATACAGGCACTAAAAAGAAGATTAAGATCAATATATATCAACTTAATTATAAGTGAAAAATAAAAAATACAAACTCTATAGGATAATCCTATTTGTATTAAAACATATAATAGGTGCTTCATTTATCTAGTATAGGGAGAAACATTCTGAAACAAGGTCCAAGACACATTTGAGGTATGCGATTGTGGAATTCAATTAGGAAATAGAAACTTCTATTTTCTTTACTACAATCTCTGTACTTAAAATTTTTTTACATTGAGTTTGGGTTTTATAAGGAAAATACTTTCAAATGCATAAAAATAGTACAGTTTTGCTATAAAATATCAGCATTACTTTTTGAGTTTTCTTTAAAAATATATATATATTTTTTTATCTGAGGGGACTTTGTAGGTATTAGATTTGCATTTGCCTTCCCTGAGTGATCGTATAGTGCATGACAGCTGTCACACACACAGCCACCAACTCCAATGCATTGAGCATAGGCAGCTGTGGCTTTCATCTGGAATAGTAAAACCTTTAAGAAAAAATAAGCAATTTGACCAAGTTTATTTCTACTATATGAATCTGAAAAACTGTAAACATAGGAATAAAACAACTTTGCTTTAACTTTCCCACAATAATGCTAAGTATTCCCACAGCCAATATGATTGCTTACCTTATTTTTCAACTTGCCGTAGAAATAAAATACATTAGCTTAGCAACTGGGAGAACTACGCATGTTAAGAGAGGAAACAGTGTTAATTATGACCCCACTGTCATTTACTTTACTTGAAATTACAGGATTCTCACACCAGTTCACTCAGGCTAATGGTAAAATTACTGTGATTTTCTAAACGCTTGTCAGCTAGGGGTTAGGTTAGATGGCCAGGGTTTAGGTAAGTGGTGGGAAATGGCAGCAATAGAGAATGAAATTTACTCCATATTATCTGTGACTTAGATAGAAATAGCATAGAATTAGGAATTTAACATTCTTGAGCCAAACATCTGAGCATAGATTTGATGTTTTCATGTTATTGTACAGTGTTTCATGTTGGAAAAGTTTTTATTTGAAAATGTGGTTAATCGCTCAGAAGAAATTTTCATGTTAAAAAAATAAAAGAAAGAAAGCATACTGACAATAATCCCAAACACAGCGAAGTATATAGAAAACCATAGTCCTCACTGAGCCTGTATTAAATCCTAAGAGATTAAACATTTAGTGCATCCAAGCCTCCTGCTCAATCCTCTGAACTCCCAGAGCACGCATCACTTGGTTGAGAAGTCTGTGCTGAAGTCCACTGTGCCATATATTATGCCTGACATTAAGGTCAGAGAGGTGCCGTCCTTGCCCTCTGAGCTTTGGCTCTTGTCATTAGTGTAGTTCATATTACATCATGTTATATAGCACATTGCAAATATGCTTTAAGGAAGAACCAGGTATTATTCATATTTGTTTACTATATCTAGTACAGTATCCAATTTTAATTGCAGCAAAAAGTTGAAATGGTAATTTTCTCTCCAAAATAACATCAGGGGAATAAAGAGAAAATGAGATTAGATGAAAAATAATTAGAATTGTTGGACTGAGAAAGGTGCTAAAATTTCCCAATCGCCCCTCACATGCCAAACGTCGTTTCAGGGATTATGTATGTAATCCCTTGTTTAATCA
>NW_011889021.1:2345849-2351177 GCF_000151845.1 Pteropus vampyrus | reverse complement strand
CTCAGAAGAAATTTTCATGTTAAAAAAATAAAAGAAAGAAAGCATACTGACAATAATCCCAAACACAGCGAAGTATATAGAAAACCATAGTCCTCACTGAGCCTGTATTAAATCCTAAGAGATTAAACATTTAGTGCATCCAAGCCTCCTGCTCAATCCTCTGAACTCCCAGAGCATGCATCACTTGGTTGAGAAGTCTGTGCTGAAGTCCACTGTGCCATATATTATGCCTGACATTAAGGTCAGAGAGGTGCCATCCTTGCCCTCTGAGAGCTTTGGCTCTTGTCATTAGTGTAGTTCATATTACATCATGTTATATAGCACATTGCAAATATGCTTTAAGGAAGAACCAGGTATTATTCATATTTGTTTACTATATCTAGTACAGTATCCAATTTTAATTGCAGCAAAAAGTTGAAATGGTAATTTTCTCTCCAAAATAACATCAGGGGAATAAAGAGAAAATGAGATTAGATGAAAAATAATTAGAATTGTTGGACTGAGAAAGGTGCTAAAATTTCCCAATCGCCCCTCACATGCCAAACGTCGTTTCAGGGATTATGTATGTAATCCCTTGTTTAATCATCACCCCAATTTTGTGAGGCAAGAAGGAAATTAAGCCACACAGAGGTTAATATGCCTTACTCCCTTCTGATCCATCCTCTCCACCTCAGCCAGGAGACCCAGTCTGGTCACTCATTGGCTTAACAGTCTACCATGGCTCTCCATTGCCCTTGGAATAATGTCCAAAACCCTCAACTGACTCTAAGGACCCGGTACATTCCCCTATCTCCAGCCCCATTTCTTGCCACTTTTTACTCCTGCTCTCTTCTCTCTAAGCATAATGCATTTCATGTCCAAAGGAATGGACATTTGAAAGAAAACTGACTAGAAGCTAGAAAGGAGGCTGAGAGGTAGATTGAAATTAGGTTGTGAGGTGGACTTTATTTTTTGGCTTGTGGTTCTCTGTTTTCTATGACAACATAATGATTCTGATACATTAGTACACATGATTTAGAAGTAAATCATCATGATTGTTTTTGTCAACCTCAAGGTTGAGCATGAGTAATATTTCCTAGGAAGGCTACGTGCTCCTTTCTGTTGGGGAACGGGGCTGCTTTAGTTGTAACTCACAGTTCTAGGCAAGGAAGAGCCACTGATGCCTTGTTACTAAGTGCAAGGGAGATTTTCTGCTCTGAGATTCAGTCTTAAGGTATTCCTATAACAGCTCTGAATTATACTCATGAACCCCCTCCTTTATTTCCCCAGTATGCACATATGCTGCTAGTTTAGGGTTGTCCTGTTTCCAGAAGCACACTATTCCCAGAAACAATGTTTCTTCTTGGCTGGCCAAGTCCTTGGGGTCCAGTCCACTCCTAGGTGCTCATATACCATTCTCATTGCCATGGCTTTTCTTGCTTTCTGGCCTTGGCCAGGACAGCCCCAGTCCACCAAATGTGTTTGGACTGATGTCCAAAGTCAACCAGGAGATTGACCATGGTCAAATGCTCATCCCTTCCAGAAGCCTCCTTCAGGCATACTGCAACTGATAAAGTCTCCAATGACCAAATGAACACAAAATTGAGCAAATTGACGAGGGGAGAGTGATACCTGTATGGCGTCTGAGCCGCAGCAATAGTGAGTGTCTTGCCAAGTGCACATATTTGTCTCTGCTGCTGGGCTACACACAATTCGTAGAAGAAATAGGATGCTCCTTGTTTATGGTGAAAATAAATATCTATCAAGTTAGTAAATTAATAATGAATATATCAACGAAATAACACTGTATAGCATCCCTCTGGATGGAAAAGTTTAGGGACATGGAAAATGTTTGCTGGTGAATGACTCCTCCTTTCTTCTCAGAGTCTTAGATTTCTGGAAGGCACCAGTGGGAGTTGATATCAGGCATCTCAGTCTTGGGTCTTTCCATGTACTGATGTAGGACACCTGAGACCTGAGCAAGAGTTTGGAACAGTGAGAACTTCTCTCATCACCTGACTACTAATAGGGTTCCTTTGGGAGACTAGGGCAGAGCAGGGCTGAGGGTCGGGGGAAAGAGGATGGGAGGATCAGAAGTGAGCAGGGAAGAGGAAACCCCTCCATCACCTTCGTGGATCCTTCCTAGTTGGAAATCCCACCCAGGAGCCTGCAGCCATGTTTCTAAACCATTGGTTCCCAGCCTTGGATGGTCATTGGAATCTCCTGGAACCTTTACAAAATGCTGATACCTGGGTTTCACCACCTCTTCTAGATTCTGATTAAATTGTTCTGACTTATGGCCTGGGTATCAGGGTTATAGCTTGGATAATACTAGCATCTTCTCTTTTCTGTATTCCACCACCTCCAGCATACCTTATTATGGGGGCAGGTATTACACCTGAAAACCTTGTAATTTTGGACAGATAAGTGGTAGGAAGCTAGCAGCCTCAGTACAGAGGAGAATCCAGCTGAAATTCAGCTGAAGAGACAAGCCCTGAAGGTCTGTTCACCTATTGAAGTACAGGCTGGTCTCAAGAAAATATGCTTCTGTGGCTTTTCTTTGCCACTAATAGTCTATGTGACCCTATGCATGTCACTCTTGTTCTCTGGACCTCTTTCTTCTCACCTGTCAAATGGAGCTCTAATTTCAACGTGACCAACTCAAGATTTCTGTGGCTCTCATAATCTGAGAGCACCTCTCTCTGCTTCCTGCCCAGTCTGTGCCTTGCCTCTGGCTCCCTTGGGTTCCCAGACTTTTTTTTTTTTTTTTTGGTAAAGTTCCTTTTTGGCATCTACCTGTGTTGTTCTCTCTCTTTTTCTTGCTCCCTTTTACCCAGTTATTAAGGGGATTCATGCTGCTCCTGGGCACTGATGCCACTTAGAAATGAACTCAACAGCTACATTTATTTATTCATTAATTGTGGAGCTTTTATTTTGTATTTAGCACTTGGATACAATAATGTTTAAGATTTCTCTCTGTTCATTGAGCTCACAGTTTAAACACAGCTGGAGAAGGGGATATTTGCAATATAGTATAGAAGTTCACAATGATAGAAAAAAAAAAAAGGAAGCTAAATGGGAACCAGAATCCTTAGGAGTCACATATTTTATCTCTTTAAAGGGACTTTACATTAAAATGCGTTCAAGGACTTTGATTCTGTAGTTACTCCACTTACCTCTGTATCACATGTTTCCCTTTCTGGCTTCTTCCCCAAAGACATAAAATTGCTCAAGTCTCTCCTACCTGTCACAGTTCAGTTTTTCACTCCATACTCCTTTCATCGTCTTGTCTATAACTCTCTTTACTTTTTAGTCACAATTCTATACATGTTTTTTCTAATTTCATACTGACCAGTCACTGCTATCCCAATGCTATTCATGTTAGTTGTGATAATTGAAACCATAAGAAAAGAGGAGATTACACAGAAAGATGTAGGGCTCATGCAATTCAAGTGGAGGAGATAGGAATTGCCAAGGGAAGGATGTACTCAGTATTCCAGAGCAGAGAGCAAGTCAGTGTGTCTAGAACATGGTGAATACAGTGGGGAATGCAGGAGTTAAACCTGGAAAGGTAGGCAGGAGCCCCACCACATGGGGTCTGTTTTGAAGAGACAGAGCAAGAGCAAACACAAGCTAGTTTTCTTTCCTTCCTTGTAGTCCATGTCTACAGACTGGTATATTTTACATAGCTATAATCACACATCTATGTAATTGGAAATTTTGTTGCACCAAACAGTATTTTGAACAATTCTTTACACTTTCTCATATTCTTCATTATTATTATTGTGAGAGGGACAGAATGTTCCATCTAGTTAATGTACTGCAATTTTCTCCATTGTTTTCACTATCTATACTGTTGGACATTTAGGTTGTTTTCAATTTCTGCTATTTTAGAGAATGCCGCAATAAAGAGTCTCATAAATGGGGATTTGCCCTTCTTTTGAATGATCTTCTCAGACTAAATTATAATGAATGAAATTATTAGGTCAAAGGGTGTGAACACTTTTATGGTTCTCAGTACATACTGCCATGTTCCTGTTTGCAGATATCCACTGTCAGGTATTCATCAATTTCACTGTAAACAACGGAGCTAGTTGTTATTATTACATCTTCCTTGCCAAGTTAATAGAAAAATATATCTCATTTGTTTAATTCGAAGTTTGTTGCAGCCTGAACATTTCCCTGTTTGTTTACTATCTACATTTTGTTCTGTTTATGTCGTGTCAATGTGATAACATCCAAACCTGTAGAGAATTTTTATAAGAGTTTATCTGAGCCAAACTGATGACAACTGCCAGGAAGCAAAATCTCAAATGCTCCTGAGAATGACAGTTTGCAGTTTCTTTAATGCATTTGAAATTAAGGAGAGAAAGTAAGGAAGATTACATGAAGGCGAAAGAAAGCAAGGTGGTGATTGAATTACAGGATAGTTAACTAGATTATGTGCTCTCTTGAGGGTGGTTATTTCAAAGGTATGTTAATCTAGATGCATAAGAACAATGCACAGGTCTGGCTTAAGGCAAGGATAATAAGACTTTTACTAAGGAAGTTATAAGCCTGGGATGTGACTACCCACCCTGACCTGCCCATTAGGGATTTATGATCAGATCACCCTTTGAGGTTACTTTCTATAGAATCTCTTTTTCATCCACAGGGATTTATAATATATATGTTAAAGGGGGCATTTATAATATATATGTTAAAATAAACTTTAAATATATTATACATAAGATCTATTTCTATAACATATGAGACAAATATTTTTCTTGCTGTTTTCATTTTCACTGTGATTTGTCAGTTCTTGTACTAAAATTAGGTATTGATCATTTCCTTTATGAATTCTTTGAAAGATCTGACACTATCATCTAAATAAATATATAAAAACTCTCAATTCTATTTTGTGCAATTTATGACCATTAAGTTATTTAATAAGTTAGCAATTTTTAAGTATAAATTTTGAATATAACTTGATGTTTCCTCAAACTGATAATCTATTATCAGCTTAGAGTTTATATGTGAGAAACTTAGGGAACAATTTTATTAAAAGAATGGAAGCCTCCTTATCTTGAAGCTACATTTCTATAACAAGTCAAGTTTTTACTGACACTGCATATTATTAGGTAGCTTTATGATGGTGGTGACCATGAAGGAGATTGTGAATAAAGAAAAGTTAAGGCTCCTTAAGCCAGGACTCCATTTTAATTTTTGTGGGATCTAGGTATTTTTGCCTTTGTGAGCTCCTTTCTCTGTAAAAAATTAAAAATTATATATTACAACTGTTTTGTTATAAAGAAGAATATAATCTAGGCTGGATTCATTATTATATGATTATAATTATTATTATAATTT
>NW_011889021.1:2342153-2344730 GCF_000151845.1 Pteropus vampyrus | reverse complement strand
TACAGAGAGTACAGTTGGCAAGCTATTTCCCTTTATGAATCATGAAAAGGACCTAGTCTGGGAAGATTTCTGTGCCTCCAAAAAAAGATGAAAGACATATGACCTGAAACTTCAAACTTTCAAAATTTCAATAACATTATTTTACTTCAATTTTAATGTTAAGAGTCACATTGGATCATGTTATTGGAAAATATACCTGTGGGTTTGTGTCTGCCCACTCTTCATACCCAGAAGTATAGAGTTACCTTTTTATTCAGAGAAGCCACCCCACTCCAAATAAATCAAATAATGACCTATATACTTACTGGGGGATAACACATTAATTTTCAACACTGATTAATATTGGTTAGTGTGTATGTGTGTGTGTGTGTGTGTGTGTGTGTGTGTGTGTGTGTGTAAAATCAGTCAATATTTGAGGGCCTCAGCAGATTCCAACCAGCTAGCATACACCCACTGCAAATCCCTTCCACCTGACAATGAGAGGGACCTATGAATGATAGATGTCACTCCACTGATTAGGTTACCATAGATGGCAAAAGCAAAGGGATTTTGCATACATAATTAAAATCCTAAATCCATTCATTGTGAGTTAATCATGCAGATTCTGAGAAATTGAAAGAATGTCAGTGTAACTGGAACTCAGGGATGGAAAGCATAGTGAGATATGAAGCTGGAACAAAATTCAGGTGCCACATCATACATAGCTTTGTAGACTTCGTAAAGAGTTTCATACAGGACCTGGAAGATTGTTGACTATCTTTACGAAGGCAAGAAACCACTCTTTCAAACTTCTTAGACCTACAGATGACTCAAGCTCTCCAAGAAGTCTCTAGAGTAACCTACTTTATGGAAACAATTAATCTTATCCTGGCAAGCCTGAATAGGAGACATGAGGCCCAGGTTTATAGTGTTTGGCTCAGGGCCCTACCAGAGACAAGAGCAAGACATTTGTTAGCTCCAGAAATATCCAGAAAAGTTTCACGAACAGCAAAAATATCTGAGGATCCATAATTGAAGAAACTAATCCTCTACCCCAGATACATTCTTGAGAGTGAATGGATAATTGTCTAGAATGGATCCAGCTAATGAGATGGCTTATAGAAAACTAAGTCCAGCCAGAGACTTCATAGTAAAATGTATATATATATATATATAAATTTCCTTTAAATCCCTAACAATTAATAACTAGTCCTTGCTTCAGAGGTGTGTCTTAGTCAGAGCCAATTATGCCTCAAAAGTCAGCCCAAAATGAATCTTTTGAGAATGAAGTGAAGCAGGAGAGAAGAGAAAGTGAATTCTTCTCACTATAGGAAGAATTTTCTAAGAGTGAGATCTAAAGATAGAATAAACTACATTAATGTAATGACTAGGTGGAGAGCCAGAGGAGAGAAAGAGCAATTAGGGGGATCATTTTATAAACTATATAAATGTCTATGTACAATGTACTGTATACTTGAAGCTAATAAAAATTTTTAAAAAATCTCAAAAATAAGCTAGAAAGCCACTTGGGGGTGTTATAGAGGAGAGTCAAGCATTAGGGTTGGTCTATACAGCCTTAGCAATTTCTTCCTACCATGAGAATCTTAGAGGCAGAAAGAATGATATGAAAGAGTAGCTGTAGGGTGTAGAGCATTAAGAACACACACAGAGAAAGACGCTGCTGGTAAAAGCACTCAATTATGAGGAAGAACAGCAGGACTTAATTTTGATGGGAAAGGAACCAGCTTATGCCATTGCACCTAATCTGATCAGGGCTTGGGAACCCGGGTAAAGGGATCTGACAGTGTATCCTGTCTGGGAACTGTGGCTTCCAACTTGAATTCAAGTCTGCTCATCAAGCCAACTTCACTGAGTATGCTTTTCAGATTTGGGGATTGAACTGAAGTAACTAAGATTTGGATGGATATTAGTTATCTATTGCTTTGTAGCAAACTACCTAAAAACTTAGCAGCTCAGAAGAACAAATATTTATTATCTCACACAGATTCTGAAAGTAGGCTATCTGGGAGAGGCTTGGCTGGGTAGTTCTGGCAGTTCAGTTCTCAGCTAAGTCTACGGTGATCTCCAGACTCAACTGGGGCTAGAGAATTCACTTCAAAGATCACTCATTTTGTTGCTGACAAGCTTTCATTCCTCACTTGCTATTGGCCAGAGAC
Organism: Pteropus vampyrus; assembly: GCF_000151845.1. Lineage (NCBI taxonomy): Eukaryota > Metazoa > Chordata > Mammalia > Chiroptera > Pteropodidae > Pteropus > Pteropus vampyrus. Next base: position 2,342,574 of record NW_011889021.1, on the reverse strand, counting down.
CTCCATTTCTTGACATGTGAATCCCTCCATAGCTACCTTGAGTGCCTTATTTATATCATTTGGTTTCCTACAGAAGTGGTCAAGAGGGAAATGTCATTGAGTGAATGAAATAGTGTCCCCCCGAAAAAAGCAAGACTAGTATCTAGAATATATTAAGATCTACTAAAACTGAATAAGAAGATAATGGGCCCAATCAAAATCGGCAAAATAGTGGAACAGCATACTATTTATTGTAGTGATGGTTACATAGGTTTTATGACATACTTTTGGAAATACAATTCACATAATTTCATAGTACATAATTTATACCTTATGAAAGTGTATTTTAAAAGTAAGAGAAAACTTTATAATATGTAAAGTAACATTTTTAGAAATACAAGAGTTAATTCACAGAAATGAAATAATACTTGGAAAGTTTATT
>NW_011889021.1:2341646-2342103 GCF_000151845.1 Pteropus vampyrus | reverse complement strand
TAAAAGTAAGAGAAAACTTTATAATATGTAAAGTAACATTTTTAGAAATACAAGAGTTAATTCACAGAAATGAAATAATACTTGGAAAGTTTATTGCCCTCTTTTAGTCTTTGCAAGATCAACTACCCAGACAAAATAATATATAAGAATAATATAATCACTCTATCATCTATCTATCTATCTATTTATCTCAATTTAAAAGTTTTTAACTCAGAGAAAATATTTTCTTTTCTATTATCTTTAAAACATTTACAGAAAAGGATCACATAATAAGCCTTGTAAAAACTCTCAATACATTTCCTAAGCAAAAAAAAAATTATATAGATCACTTTATCAAAACTCGATGCAAAAAAAACTTGGAATGAAGTAACTAAAATATAATTTTAAAAGCTATTTAAAATATAAAATTACTCGACTAAATAACTTCTGAGTTGAAGTAGATATAAAAAAATTAAAG
>NW_011889021.1:2337718-2340126 GCF_000151845.1 Pteropus vampyrus | reverse complement strand
ATATTTTAATACATATTCTTTTACCAAGTAGAGCTTGTCAAGAAGCAGTATAGTGATTTAAGACAGCAGACTGGATCCAGATAGCCATGGAACAGGTTTGTATCTTGAGACGAATCTGATAGCTGTATGGATTTGTTCAACCAATTTAATCTTTCTGTATCTCAGTGTCCTCATCCATTATATGGGGCGTAGTCTCTATATGGTGGTTGTAAAGATTAAAAGAGTTAATTCTGAGAAGCATTTATTACAGTGCCTAGCATCCAGTAAGCACTCTAAAATATTAATTGTTATTATTAGTTTCTATGTTTGGAAATCTATTGTTTGTATTAGTAAGATAAGGAGAAAAGCCATTAGATAATCTTGCTAGATATCAAAGATACTCTTGTAAAATTTAATTTTATTTCTGATTAAAAAACTCTTAGTATACAATAAGAAGAAACATACTTTCTTAAGATGATAAAGAAGCTCCAACTGAAATCAATAGCCTATTAAAGATGCCTGTTATTACTATTTTTTCTCAATATTATCAAGAAGTTCTTAATACAAAGCACAAAAATATGAAATAAGATTGACTATTATTTACAGATGGTACAATTGTGTACCTGAGAACTCAATGCCAATCAAAATTCAAACAGGATTTTTAAAAAATTGATGATTATTCTTTCTTCTGAAAGAATAACTTTGTGAAAATTGTTAAGAGCATTTTGAAAAAGAGAGGTATGGAGTGCCTTTGCCCCACTGATAATTAAACTGTATTACTGGGTCATAAACATATCAATAGAGGAAAAAAGAAAGACCAGAAGAGAATAGGTCAGCATATGTTAGGATAATGTTTCAAGTCAATGTGGGATGTGTTGCTTCATTTAATAAATGATTGGGGGAAAAGTAGGCAAAATCTTACTATTAATAAAATCTATCATCCATTTGTGGGTGTAAACATTATATGGTTTCTGAAATCTATTATATATTCAGGTGGTATTTGCAGAGCCAAGTTTGAACCACACATTTTGGAGGTGATTTCAGAGCCAATGACTTATTAAGAAGGGTACATTAATTCTATAACAAGAATTCTTGATATACATACTTCTCCCTGCAGTTCCGTCAGTTTTTAACATAATTTGAGGACATGTTTTTGAGTGCACGTGTGTCTATGATAAATACATCTTCTTGACATTTTGTTCCTTTACCCATTACATGACACCCTTCCTTTTCAATTAGGTTTTATTTTGGTGTTGATTTCTATTTTGATTATATGTTATAAAGTTACTTCAACTTATTTTTGTTCATGTTTGTCTTATATCTTTTAGTACCCATTTATCTAAACCAATTCTGAATCCTTTTATTCGAAAGTTTTCTCTTGTAGAAAAAACATTGCTGGATCCTTTAAAAAATGCAAACTAATAGTCTTAGTATTTTTATTGGTGACAATTAATTTACAATTATTTTAAAGCTTTATGAGCATTTACTACTGCCGTCTTTTCTCAAATAGTGCATTCACAGATTCTCTTTGATGTTTAAAGTTAATTCATTTGTACTTAATTTTATGGTTTATGCTGTAACATAAAACTCACATATTTATGATATTTATTCCTGCTGAACATGAATATAATGACCGTCTATACATACCAACTACCAGGCTTAGAAATGATACCTAAAAAAACAAAACTTTGGAAGATCCTGCATACATACCTCTCTTCATGAGATCTCCTTCCCACCCCTCAAAGTTAATTACCTTTTTGAATGTACTGCTTATTCACCTTAGATGTGACTGTATACTTTTACTACATATGTACATATCCCTAAATAACAGTAGGTAACGTTATTCATGTTTTAAACTTAATGCAAGTTGTGTCATCGGTGTATATACTCTGCAACTTGTTTTATTTTAACTCAACACTATATGTAAGATTTATACAGATTGTTACACACATTTATATTCATTGTTGTGTAATATATTGTATGTATGCATTATCGAAATAGAAAAATAAATATATCTAAGGTATATTATCTAGTTCAGCAGCAGGAGACTGGAACTGAAACAAAATGAACATTCCTGAAGATGATCTTAAGGAGACAAAGTATAAAAGAATTCATAAAAGGAAACGAGTAAATTTGATAAATTGCCCATTGATCAAATTAATTTAGAGCCCAACATCTGAATAAGAGAAGAAAACAGGTATATAGCACGAACAATTTCATCAACTAATGCCCCCTGTACTAGTCTGCGCTGGAACTATAACAGAGTACCACAGGCTGGCTGGCTTAAGCAACAGAAATTTATTTTCTCTAAGTTCCGGATGTTGGAAGCACCAGATCAAAAGTCCCATAGTGTTAGTCTGTAGTAAAGTCTTTTCCTGTCCTGCAAAAGGCTTTCTGCTTGCTATGTCCTCACTGGCCCCTTCTCTGTG
>NW_011889021.1:2333257-2337668 GCF_000151845.1 Pteropus vampyrus | reverse complement strand
ATCAAAAGTCCCATAGTGTTAGTCTGTAGTAAAGTCTTTTCCTGTCCTGCAAAAGGCTTTCTGCTTGCTATGTCCTCACTGGCCCCTTCTCTGTGCTTGCATGGAGAGAGAAAGAGATCTCTGTGATCTCTTCCTTTTTTATATAGGGACACCAGACCTATCATATTACGGCCCCTCCCTTTACAACCTCATCTAACCTTAGTTACCTCCCTAAAGGTCCTATATTCCAACATAGTCACATTGTGGGTTAAGGCTTCAGTATATGGATTTTGGGGAGACACAGCGACTCTATAACATTCCCAAATCATATACCATTTAGCTATTGCCACAACAATGTTACATGAAAAGAACATCAAAAACTCAAACACATATATTTATTTTTCTGGCTCATGGGTATGTGATAGGGATAAGGATGATCTGAGCTGGTGATGGCTGCATGAGGATCCAGGCTGCAGGTCAGGTTTAGGTCCACAGGTCTCATTTTGGAACCCAGCGAAAAGGGCAAAGGACACCGGAGGCATGTTCTTTCCAGGGTGATGGCTGAAGCTCAAGCACACAAACTCAACCACATAATATCCCTTTCAAGCCTCAGCTTGTGCCATGTCTACAAATCCAAGTCACATCACTTGGCCAATCCCCCAAAACAAAGGGGCAGGGATGTCATGTAGCTAAAGCATGTGTAAGCATATATAATACTCCAGACCAAACTAGTCTTCCTGTTATTTCCCCTCCTGATGTGAATTCACCCACGTGGTCATAGATATCACTCCTAGAGAGCACCCTGCCAGGCTGTTTTGTTTACTGCAGGAGAAGAAGAAAAGCTGGTGATATTGATCCAGAGGAGGAGAAATGTGGGGTGAGAAGAGTGGTCAAATCGAAGCTATAGTCCTTGTGGAGGCCTCGAGGGAGGAAACAGAGTCACTGATAACTGGCAGCCATCCCAGAAGTCTTCAGGCATTTGAGTGATTCACTATCCAGGTGATATAACTCCCGGAGATGAAGGTCCTTGGGCAACTCCACCTGAAGAAAATTAGGCCAAGAGGGAACCTGAGAGTTGACCACGAACGTAAAAGAGAAAAGGACTTCATTCATCAGATAAATATTTATTGAGTGCTACCTCGTACCAGGCATACTGTTCTGTCTGTAGGGGATTCTGCAGTTAATGAAATAGCCACATCCCTCCCTGTCCATGTGGAACTTACATTGTTCATAGGATGGGGTACAAACTTTATACTAAATAAGAGGAAAAATACATATATACATATATATACACACACACACACACACACACATATACTATGATAGAAGGTAAAAAGTGGCAAAGAGAAAAAAATAAAGCAAGAAGAAATGGTTTAGGATGTGTTGGCAGGGTGGGGTACACTTTCAGAAAGATGTCCAGGGTAGGTGACATTTGAGTAAAGATCTGGGGAAAATGGGGCCATGGGTAGGTGCGTTCTACACAGAGGTACGAAACCAGCATGCGCAAGCACTTGAAGGGGTTGATGCTTGGGGATGGGGGATGAGGAATAGTAATAAGGCCAGTGTGTGGGGGAGTAGAGGAGGCCAGGCAGGTCATGGGGCAGGCGGTGAGAAGAGAGGAAGGGAAGATCAGCTCGGACCTTGTGAGCCATTGCAGTGCTCCAAGTATTTACTGTGTGAGGCGATGGGTCAATGCAGTACTTTGTGCATAAGGGAGACATGGTCTGATCAACCTTGTAGGCAAACGTTGGGCTGCAGTGTGGAGTCCAGACTGAATGAGAGCAGGGGTCATAATTCTATGTGCTCCTGAGGATATAATTAGAGTCAATGATGGAAGGGGCTGATCTTTCTAATTAAACAATCCCAATTAATTCACTGTCTAACACTGAAACTGACTGCCCAGGAACCCTGGGAGTTACAGTCAGCGGCTTGTCACTGGCAGTGCCAGCAGATGCCAGGGATGTTGATGCTGGGAAATTCCTACCTTGAATAAGGTGTCATAGCCGACGACACCTCAGATTTCTTCCAATACCAAGCATCTGATTCCACAGCATGGATCACTACAGTCACCCCCAGTTAGAATATAACTCCACAAATGCACAGAGTTTTGTCTGTTTTGTTCATTGCTTCATTTCTGGTGCCTCATATAGTGTCATGAACATAGCAGGCACTCAGTATCTGTTAAATGTATGAATGTTTTCGTTATACTACAGGACTTTGAGCAATGTACTTTTCTTCTCTCCGTTGTATCAATTTCAATTTTTTATCTTGAGACAGTTTACAAATGATGAGATTTCTTTAAAGAAAGGGTTCCATTGAGGCACAGCATTACCATGTGTCCACAGACACCCAGGAGGCAGAAATGCCATGGTTCCCTGAGGTTTAGCAAAATTGCCAACATCAACAGGTTGGCTGAGGGGGCCCAGATTTGCTACCAGATAAGCCAATAAGACATGTTGTCACAGTTATTGAATACAGAATAAAATTAAAAAAAGATGCACACTAGGTAAATGCAATAGCTTTATTATTCATTTAGCTTTAATTTACTTTAAAGAAAAAACTATTTCAATATTAAGCAGCATGCATACATATGTATCTTCCATGCTTTTCTCTAAGTTGCTTTCATTGTAAATTAAAAGTAGAGTTCAGCTTCATGGTGGTGATCTAGGAGAAAAAACCAACAGCTGAAATTTAGTTACTTATTAGTTGTGAGGCTATTGACATCTATTATCTCATTTACTCTTTACATTAATACTAGCAGGTAGGTACTATTATTGCCCTCGATTTACGGATGGGGAAATTGAGGCTCAGAGAGAGTATCTGGTCCACGGCCATATCAGTAGCAGAGGGCAAACACAGTTCTTGACCCCAGGTGTATGCTCTGAACTCAGATGTACATGACATCATTATGTATAGTCTAAAGTGTTGTGTCATTACGTTTCAAACTCAAATGCTAGAATAATCACAATCATAACTGTAGGGACCAGTGTTTTAAATAAACAGGATCTATATTTTCTGGCATATGACCTCAGTGTCACAGGGAGACACTGGAAAAACAGAAATGAACTCCAAATCTCAGGGTTTCAGCTATCAGACTCTATCCTTTTCCAGACACTGGGTGGGCACCTTCCCCTGTGGACTTTTTTAAAATACGGGCCCATGGACGGTTAGAGTGTAGACTGCACCCCTGCAAACCATCCTCCCATCCAACAGTACAAGGGCAGTCACCTTCTTACAGGAGTCATGAAGGTCCCTGAGGCGACGGCCAAGGAAAGTGGGGCCTATGTCAGTGGGCAGGAAGGCGGACTTCCATACACCCCCACGTTTGCTCAGCATGTCGGCCAGTTTATTCATCACACAGGTGGAAGTTTTGCATTCTCTCTTCTGGGCAGTGATGCTGATTAGTAGGATGGAGAAAAAGAGAGGACCTGTCAGTGAGAGGTTGAGGGCCTGGGGGCAGGAGAGCCCACCCCATGGGACCATCGTGGTAAAATTATTGCTCTAAGAGGGGCCAACTAACCTTATGTCTTTCACATCAACACAATCATCACAGCAGAAAAATCATAGACCATTAGGGAAAATGGCATTATCACTTCCCACAGATATTCCCATCAGTGTTAGAAAACCCAAAGGTGGCTGTGGCCACAGTCCATCTTTCCTATATAAATAAACTAAAAACCAATGAAGGCTTATAAGACTGGAAAGAATTATGGTGCCACATCCAACACCATTTTTAAGTACCTGGAAGTTACAATTCATTCATGGGCAACAAACACTTCTTAGGAAAAATGAAAATTGCTCTCTTACCTGGAAGAGGGTGAGAGTTTGCGTCATCAAGAACCAGAGGTTCTTATGTGCCGCTTAGCACATACCTGTTCTTGCTACTTGAGGTTGGTCACAAGGACCACTCACCATGCCCTGTGTCCAGCTAGCCTGGGGCTAAGGCTACTTCTCAGAGAGGTCCCTGAATTTATGAAGCCTGGGGTGTAGACCAGAGCAAATAACCACCACCACAGCTCACTGCTTTCTAGAAATACACCTATTTTCCCCAATGGCAAGCACATTCAGAAACACTGTGAAGCTCTGCCGTGAAATCCTCAGGCACACTCAGGGCTACTCATCTCTTCCTGGATGATTCTCTTTGAGCATGTAGGTCCTGCTCTCTTTCTTCCCATCTGAGCTTCCAGACATCCACTGCCCCAAAGAAAACCCCTCAAAGCAGCCCACAGAGCAACTGGAGAGGACCACATGCAGCAAATTACAGGAAGAAAGCAAGAAAGGAAATTAGAAAGATGAGGCATGTGTTTAGTGGCATCCTCGGTCATGCCAGCATGAGGATCGTGGTCACTTTCCGAGCCACTGGCCATGACCCTTTTCTTGCCAGGTGCTCTGGCCCCAACTGCAGTCTGAGAGAATGTGCGAAGCTTGTTCA
>NW_011889021.1:2329563-2331231 GCF_000151845.1 Pteropus vampyrus | reverse complement strand
TAGAACAACTGAGTGATGGGGTCTCAGTCCACAGGCCCCTTCCTGCCAACCCAAGCCACCAACTGTCTCATAACTTGTTGATCAGCTCTCCATTGAAGACAGTAACCAAAGTGTGCCTCACCACAGCTGCTCTCATAATGTATCCCAGAGCTGTACTCTGGCAGCAGGGGGTGGGGGTGGTGGGAGGTGGGGTGAGGCGGGGTGGCGGGGCTGGGGGTTGGGAATGGGTGGGGGGAGCTGAGGGAGAAGGTGAGAGGAGGGAAGGGGAGAACCTAGATGGAGAGGGAATATCTCTGCGGTTGGAGTCTCTGAGAAGCTGAAGACCAAATTCTACAGCTTAGCTGCTCCACACTTTGGGAAAGACTCCCTTGTAAGAACAAAGCGTAGCAGAGTGTTAAAAACGGTCCCAAAACTTAAACTGAGGGTGGTGGTGGGGGAAGGGGGAAGCTCCCAGAACTCACAACTGGGGCTTGCGTTTAATGCCTACCCTAGGTCTTTGTGCCTATTTACCACCCACTTATGCTGGGACAGGTTCCGAACCAATTTCCGGGGACCGCTAGGCAAGACACCAAACCTGTGAACGCAGAGTCTGCAGAAAGTTACTCTTGCGTCCTGCTCTTCCCGTGATACCTAGGGAGCTCCAGCGTCAGAAATCGTAGGTCTAAGCACACGTGCAGCAAAGAAACAGAGAGACTGGAGCCTGGCTCTGCCCGGGAAGAGTGCGACAGGGGAGTCCCCCAACTGAACTGTCCCGTGGTACCTGGGATAGGAGTCTGGGATGAATCGCGGACTAATGTGATGAAGAGACCCAGACAGAAGTGGACAGAGACTCTAAGACTGTCGGGGAGATCAACTAAGAGAGAGAAATGGAGAGAGGCAGGGGAGGGAGGGGAGAAGAGGGAGAGACAAACGGAATCACATAGCTAAGCAAGAGTCTCAGGGGCTTACCTGGCAGCAGGTAGCAGGTGGCTTGGAGCTGAGGCAGCGGCAGCAGCGGCAGTGTTCGTGTCGTGCGAGAGGACGGTGGATGTGGCCGCGATTCCTTCCAGCACCAGCAGCTCTTCTTATTCCCGCTGCTGTGGGTCTAGGGTGGTCCAGGAGCTCCAGGCAACCAATGAGGAGAAAGATCCAGTGCCTCGGGAGGATTGTGTCACCACTTGCGTCCAGAACCTGTAAGATCCAGAAAGATCATCCCATTTGTATTTGCATTGAGGTCATTAATGAAACAGGGCGGGGGGAGTGGTGGGGACCAAGAGGAACACTCATGAAGTGAGCGGGATTTTGAGGACAGTTTGATGTCAAAGTAAATTTTACCTGTTCAGTTTCATTCCGTTTTGAAGGTTTTAAATATGTGTCCCACTCCATCCCCAGCTAGCCCTGTGGTCTTGTAGGGAAGGGTCCAGGATTGCAGGGACTTTTGACTCCCCCAAGTCTGACTCTAGACCCCCATGCAAGCGAGGCTTGGAGGATTAATGTGTGGCAAGCAATGTTGATTCTGTGCCCAAGTAGGGTGTCTACTTCAGGCAGCTGGAATCACCCACAGAGGAGCAGGGCTTGTTACAGAAAGCAAGAGATGGAGCTGGGAGCAAGAACTTTGCCAAACTGAACTCAATTCCAGCTGTTCCAATTTCAGGCAGTAGGATTATGGGCAAATAAGTTCACAGTGCC
>NW_011889021.1:2327880-2328273 GCF_000151845.1 Pteropus vampyrus | reverse complement strand
CCAAACTGAACTCAATTCCAGCTGTTCCAATTTCAGGCAGTAGGATTATGGGCAAATAAGTTCACAGTGCCTCAATGTACTCATCTTTAAAATGGCGACCATATTTCCCTCCTGAAGTATTGTTGTGATTAGGAATTTGCATTGTCCCCAGCAAGCTAGGGATCGGAAAGAGCTTCCTAGCCCATTTAGGGGATTCGTTAACATCCTGATCCATACTTTAGGATTCCCCAACTTGTGTGGCAACCTAGAGTCCCAACTGCACAATAATATATCCAGTTGGGAGTCTAGGCTGCCACACAAGTACGTCCCCTGCTTCTGGTAGCTATTCGCCAAGATGTCCCATGGGAGTGCAATTCCGGACCTGCGCCCACATCTCCCGCACTGCAGTTCTCC
>NW_011889021.1:2326644-2327000 GCF_000151845.1 Pteropus vampyrus | reverse complement strand
AATTTGCCTGGCCCCCAGCAAGGTAGGGATCCGAAAGAGCTTCCTAACCCACTTAGGGGATTCGTTAACATCCTGATCCATACTTTAGGATTCCCCAACTTGTGTGGCAGCCTAGACTCCCAACTGCACAATAATATATCCAGTTGGGAGTCTAGGCTGCCACACAAGTACGTCCCCTGCTTCTGGTAGCTATTTGCCAGGATGTCCCATGGGAGTGCAATTCCGGACCTGCGCCCCCATCTCCCGCACTGCAGTTCTCCAATAGAGAGCAGGGCTGCACTGACGGAGCTGAAGAGTCTCTGCAGAGACTATTGCTCACAGTCACTTCCAGTCATACTCTTCCACACGCATAAACT
>NW_011889021.1:2324811-2326594 GCF_000151845.1 Pteropus vampyrus | reverse complement strand
CTTCTGAAATCATTTGTAAGTGTGTGTGTTCATAAATTGCATTTTCCTGAGGAGAACCATAGCTTTCACCAGCACAGTGATGGCTGCAAAGTGGTTAAACGATGACTACTCTAGAATCCAATTTCATGGCCATGTCACTTTGTGGACTCAGACCTCTACCCCTGACAGCCAGGTGTGCCTTCATCCTTCAAAGCCAACATTTATTCCGCACTCCGAAATCTTTGGTGTTTACAAAGCACGGGCTGGTGGTGTAGAGCATGAGAATCAGGGTTTGCCCCAAGAAGGTGCTAGAGTAGCCTCCAGCAATTTCAAGCTTTACTTTAAAGGTCTTCCCAGATAGATAGGGAGGGACTGAGATTAACTGATTCATTAAGCAAGCACTCTGAATTTGTAAAACTGCTTCCTGCTGAGCTGGGAGCCAAGGTGGTTTTTTGTTTGTTTTTTGGTTGTTGGTTTTTTTTTTTTAGGCTTTAAGCCAATGTTTGTTGAATGGATGGAAATTAATTGCAGTAAATACAGCAGACAGTGTCACTGCTATTACGAAACTCTAATCCCAACATGCAGAAATCTGGACCTAGTTAAGGAGAGCAGCATTCTGCTTGGATTCAGAAATTGCGAGCACAAACATTTGAGTGAAACTCCTTCCATTTTTTTTTTAGCACAGTAGAGTTGGTTTCCCGAGAGAAGTTTTCAGGAATAAGACAAGAAATCAAGGATTCTTCTTAAAGACTAGGGTCTCCTAGTGTGAAATACAAAACCGTTCCTCTGAACCCATCCTAATTTGCTGAGTTAACTCAAGGATGTTCAGACCTTGGCGTGTGCAGGATTCTTTAGTTTGCTCCCAGCTATCTCTGAAACTTCTTCGAACTTCAGCACTGAAGAGAGCATGATGTAGCGAAAGTCGCCAAGGAAAATACTGGTTTTAAAATAGTTCCTTTCCTATTCGACTCTTTATTTTACAATCTTATTTTATAACTTTTAAACCTAGAAATCAGAGTCAGTTGGAACCAATCTAGTTTGGAGAAAATATTTTACAACACTGATAAACTTTAACACAAATGTTTATTTCCATTCTTTTAAGTTGGATTCCTGTTTTTTTAATTTAAATTTTTAAAAGATGATTTATCAGAATGTGCCAGAGTCCCATATCTGGATGAAAATCCTTACATGAGTTTTCGTGCAATTAAAGGGTTATACCTGTGGTGGGTCAGAGCTAGTCACCCCAAGATGTGCTTCTGTGGTATGTGGATTGTTTTGAGCTAAGGGAAACTTCAGCTGTGGGCTCAGGAGAAATTTCTGCCCCTCCCTTTACTATCTGGAAGAACCTGAATTAGGGGCCTTGCCAGTAAGTCTTTTGACCCGTCTGTAGGGAAGGATAAACTTTTATTTACTAAATATCTGCTCTTTTCATCATTCCCCAATAAACTTTTGAAGCCTTCAAGGCACTTCACCTCATCCCTAGCTCAGAATATCTTATATACCCTGTTTCCTTTCTGTCTCTGAACCTCTGAGGCATGTGGGATCTCTGACTCTCTCGTGTATACAGGGTTCCCATACATATGTATGTATTAAATTTGGTTATTTTGTCTTGCTAGTTAGTCTCATGTTTATTTGATTATTAAATCAGCCAAAAGAAACGAGGGTAGAGGAAAGTTTGTTCCTCTCACACACACCTAAAGGCTTACTCCTTTAGTTCTGTACAATTTGTGTATGACATAGATTCAACAGCAGAAACAGAAACAGTAGAAACAACAACAGCAACACAAATTCATTCTCTTCAGCC
>NW_011889021.1:2318601-2324761 GCF_000151845.1 Pteropus vampyrus | reverse complement strand
GGAGAAAATATTTTACAACACTGATAAACTTTAACACAAATGTTTATTTCCATTCTTTTAAGTTGGATTCCTGTTTTTTTAATTTAAATTTTTAAAAGATGATTTATCAGAATGTGCCAGAGTCCCATATCTGGATGAAAATCCTTACATGAGTTTTCGTGCAATTAAAGGGTTATACCTGTGGTGGGTCAGAGCTAGTCACCCCAAGATGTGCTTCTGTGGTATGTGGATTGTTTTGAGCTAAGGGAAACTTCAGCTGTGGGCTCAGGAGAAATTTCTGCCCCTCCCTTTACTATCTGGAAGAACCTGAATTAGGGACCTTGCCAGTAAGTCTTTTGACCCGTCTGTAGGGAAGGATAAACTTTTATTTACTAAATATCTGCTCTTTTCATCATTCCCCAATAAACTTTTGAAGCCTTCAAGGCACTTCACCTCATCCCTAGCTCAGAATATCTTATATACCCTGTTTCCTTTCTGTCTCTGAACCTCTGAGGCATGTGGGATCTCTGACTCTCTCGTGTATACAGGGTTCCCATACATATGTATGTATTAAATTTGGTTATTTTGTCTTGCTAGTTAGTCTCATGTTTATTTGATTATTAAATCAGCCAAAAGAAACGACGGTAGAGGAAAGTTTGTTCCTCTCACACACACCTAAAGGCTTACTCCTTTAGTTCTGTACAATTTGTGTATGACATAGATTCAACAGCAGAAACAGAAACAGTAGAAACAACAACAGCAACACAAATTCATTCTCTTCAGCCTGGTGGAAATTCAGAGCTGTCCAAGTAACTGGAAAATTTCACCTGAAAATTGATTGTACTGGGTTCCTCATGAAAGGAGCTTGGAAGTTGCCACTTAGTCCTAACAAGTAACAAGCTGAAGAAACTAAAACAAAACAAAACAAAACAAAACAAAAAACAATGACAACAACAACAACAAAAAACTATTGTAGGATCTTTAGAAAGGTGAACACAGGGTAAACCTTTGCCCCCAAGATTGGAGAGACAGACAGGCATTTACAGGAAGTAATAGCTGGAGCAGAGATTCACAAGAGGAAACCTCAGTGGGAACCAGTGCTGGGGTAGGATAAACCTGCATTTTAACTGACAAACTACTCACTCAGTGTGGACAACTCTGAGAGTTAGAAACTCCAGGGGCGCGCCCCCTACTACTGTGTGAGTTTTGTCTTCAGGAACTCCACTGGATTCTCACAGTACATAAGGTGGGGGAAAATCCCCTAGTGGGATTTGACTCCAGGAGATATGCTTGGTTCTCAGTTAAAAAAAAAAAAAAAAGAAAAAGAAAAAGAAAAATCCCTTTATCTTTCCAGAGCAGGGAGGGAAAGGAACCATTTTGAAATATATCAGAGTACTCTGCGCTTCTTAAAAAGATCTGCCCTCAGGAGAAACCAGTTAACAGAAGCCTAACCTGCTGGGGTATTATCATGGCCTAACTGACCAGGGAGAATGGAAATACCCAACTACAGCCAGCTCTAACCTTCCAACTGCCATTTAAGCCTAGAAGGACATGACATCAGAGGATTTTAGGGTAGACAAGGAATGAGAAAGGCATATCTAGCAGAAGGAAGGAATGGGATATTGTGTTCATGGGGTTTTTTTCCTGGCTACTCATTCTTAGAAAATGAGAAGACCTAGCTGACTTTCCTGAAGAGCTAACTTGACTTTCCCTGGGCACTGCTTTTCCCATCCCACAGGCATCTTCTTTGCTGTAGGCACCAGGAGATGTTCCTTCCAAGGTCCAGAGGCTATTTTTAGGGTGACTTCAGCTGCCAGGGGAAATGCTGAATGCAATAAACCAAGGTCAGGTTGGTGACTCTGAGAGGTAGACAGACTCAGCAGGTGGCATCAAGGAATTGATTCAAATGAGTTCCTCTTAGACTATTAAAATTCTCCCTTGGTTCAGAGTGATAGCATCCAGAATGGCTTTCCTCTTCCTGGATGAGAACAGTGTTCCATGGAGAAGATGAATAGAAATAGGAACCTTCCCACTGCACCAGAAAACTCATTACAGAAACAACTCCTCTATGGGCACTGTCCAGGAACCACAGGTGCATTTAAGGGGATTTCCTCTATAACTGGATTCTGCCTGAGATTGGGAAGAGTATGGATTTGGGGTCTTATACAATTGGGATTGAGTCCTGCCTTTACCACTCACATATTGTCCTCGATAGTCCCTTTAAGCCACAATTTGTCAACATGTAAAATGGAGATGATAACTACTTGGTAGTAGTAAAGGTATTTTGTTATAGATCAGACACATTTTATATTAAAGACCACTTTTACATATCTGCTCCTGCTTAGCATGAAGCAGACATGTAAGAGTGATGGCTATTATTACTATAACGAAAGCTTATCCAACTACATCGTCTCAATACAATAAATTAAATAAAATAAATATATACTGCTTCTTAAGAAGAAGGCAATCTATAAGTCTCTAATTCTCAAAATAAAACCAATTGTTAAAGCTACAGCAGAATGAATCTGCCTTCCCCAAACCTCTGAGATCTATGCCTGGCCATGTTGCAGCATCATTTCCCAGCATGATTAATAACAATTTACATTAAACACCTGGCATGTTGCCTGGCATGGAGCCTGCACTACAGTGGTGGTTATTGTTATCTTTATAACAAAAGTTTTCCCCTTCAAGTGCCAAATTATATCAACTTGTATGGAAAACTGGACAAAATGGCTCTCGGCTCCTCGCTTCCAAGATGACCAAAAAAAGAAGGAACAACGGTCATGCCAAAAAGCGCTAGGGCCATGTGCAACCTATTTGCTGCACCAACTGCACCCGATGCATGCCTAAGGACAAGGCCATTAAGAAGTTCATCTGAAACATAGTAGAGGCCACAGCCATGAGAGACATTTCCAAAGCGAGTGTCTTTGAGCCATATGTGCTTCTCAAGCTGTATGCGAAACTACATTACTGTGTCAGCAAGGTAGTCAGGAATTGCTCTCCTGAGGCCCAGAAGGACTGAACCCTCCCAACACCCCTGATTTAGACCTGCTGGTGCTGCCCACGATCTCCACCAAAGCCTATGTAAGGAGCTAACTCTGGAGAAAAATAAAACGGAAAATATATATATATATATATATATATATATATATATATATATATATATATATTTGACAAAATGCATTGCATACTCCTCTATCTTTTAAAAAAGAATATAATTTAAATCTCTTCTTGAGATTTTGAAGCCATAGCTTAGCTAAAGGGTTAATATTTAAAGTTAAGGATAGAAATATAGAAACTTAATTTTTAACTGTAGTTAAGCTTTATGATTCTTTGAAACGCAGTCAACAATGGCCAGTTCCTGAATATGTAAGGATAGATAACAAAGCTATGCTAGAGTGATTTCAAGATAGCAATTCACTAATGTCAGAGTCATAAGATGTTGATCCACTTATTCTGCAAGAATCAAGAAACTGAATCTAAACATAGCATGGAGGAAAAACCCACAGACTCCAAGATGTCTATACTAATAGGAGATGACTCCTCAGATAGCATGGCAATGCAGAAGAACTTACTCAAGGGTCCTGCAAAAACTGTCCTCCACATCAAATCATTACCTTCTTTTATTAGATTTTAGAATTGTTTAGTTCCTCTCCCTGTGCATGTAAAGCTCCCTTTCAACCCCCTTAAAAACCCTTGTCTTTTCTACCTCAGGGAGGCAGATTTGGGTTTTCTCCTTGCTTCATTTGGCTGCCTCTTGAAATAAACTCTTTCCTAGTTGGATACTTGATGCTTTAGTGATTGGTTTCATGATACTTCAGGTTTTGTTTCAAAATTTGGCGAGCCAGATAGGAGTTTTTGCCCATGGCTCATAGGCTCCTGGCCATCTTCAGGAATCTGGAGCAGTACTCAAAGAGCTACCTAGGCCTCTTGTCCTAAGAATCAACCCCAGAACTCTCCATCAGCCAAGAATTGTCTACTTTCAGTGCTTGTCTTTCTTTGCAACAAGAAAACAATTCTGCTTTTGGTTTACACAGGCGTCTTCTGGGTGAGTACTTTGGTACAGGTGACCGAATTCTTATTTCTTTCCGTTGTTTGGTTGCCTCTCAAAAGAGGGCATTTGGCCAGGCTTTTTGTGCTCCATCTTCTCCACTTAAGGGATAGCAGACTCAAAAGCCTTTGGTTCTAATTCGTGAAGCCCCTACTTGGAAGGAATAAATTAGGACTTTCACTTACAGAGGCACCCCTAGGCTTCACTTGTTTTGGGTTTGCCTGTAGCTTCCAGTTACTTGAAATTGGCCAACTGATTAATTGGCAGTAATGGACAATTTTGGTTCAATTTCTGTGTGCAGTTCTTTAGGTTGCATCCTTCAAAATTGGGCAGTATTTAGCTATAAGCCCATGAAAAGGAAGAAAATAATTTTCTACTATATACTACATGGCCACAATACCCTTTGGACTCTAGAGAACAGTGGCCCAAAACTGGATCCATAAATTATGACACCATTTTTCAGTTGGATTTATTTTGTAAAAGGGAAAGTAAATGAGATGAAATACTTTATATATAATCTTTTATGTTGTTATACCAAAATGAGCTCGCTCAGAAAAGATATAAAATTTGCTTCAATAGACAGAGAACTCTTAGAGACCTGTATTGCTTGATTCAGACCAGTGTGAAGAGTATGATTTTTTAATTACTGACTTAAATTCCCCAATAGCACCTCTACCACATTATACTGGAAGGTCTGCCATGATTACTCCACTGCAGCATCCCCCACAACAGGAGCCTGAGATCCCACTGAACCCACAAAATCTCCAAATGCCTGGGGAACAAAAAGTAGGAATGGTTCCCCCCCTCCTCCACCTGGTAGAGTATGCAATTTGGCCAGGGAGCCACCCAAATCCCAGCAGGACAATTCCTATTAAGGCAAATCCCATTGGAGGCTTAGATGCCGGCAGACGGCTGGTGGGCATGATTCGGGTTTGTACTCCTTTCTCAACATCAGACTTATTTAACTGGAAAAATAATATGCCTACCTATCGGGATGATCCAAAGAAAATGGAAAACTTATTTTTTTCCATATTCACTATTCATAACCCCATTTGGGCTGATGCTTAACACTCTTCTTACCTGTTAGGAGCATCAGATGGTGTTGGGAAATGCTAAAGAAGAAATGCTAATGACCAAATGCATACAGAAACCCCCAATAACCCAGTAAGAGCTGACACTGTCCAGGCAGTGCCCACAGTGGAACCTAATTGGAATGTCAACAATAGAGACAGAGGTAGGCTTGAAAATCACTGAGATTAAATTTTGGCAGAACTAAAGAGAGGAGTACCCAAACAGAAGAGTCTTAATAAAGTTCAAGAGATGAAACAAAAATCTAATGAGGACCCCTTAGAACTCCCTGAAAGAATCTTTGAGGCATACAGAAGATATACTAATGTTGATCCAGAAGCATCAGAAAATTTAAAAATAGTTAATATTTAATACGACATTCACTGAGCAGAGTGCACCAGACAAACAAACAAACAAAAAAATTACAGAAGGTTCTCTTGGCATGCCTATGTCATAGTTGATTGAGATTGCTTTTAAAGTCTTCAATAGCTGGGATCAAGTTCAAGAGAAAAAAAAGAAGAATGGAAAATGAAGCAGCAAGCTACCTTACTGGCATCCACTTTAACCCATGGAGGTTCAAGATGAAATCAAGGTCCTCCACAAGGGAAAGAATATTGCAATTAAGAAATGCTGGTCTCTGAGACAAAAAAAAAAAAAAAAGATGTTCTTCTTTGGGACCTTGTCAATGTGCCTAAAACTCATGACCAAGGAACTAAAATTTTAGTAATGCAAAATATTTAGTTTCAACCTGGAGCTAAGAAATATTTTCAAATGAATGGCAAACAGTTCCATTCCAATCCCTATCTTTGCTCCTTTCCAGCAGGAAGTAGCTAGAAGGTTGTTGTTCTTTATCCCCCAAGAATGAGGAATGAACAAAAGGCAGTGAGGACTAAAGCCATAGCTTAGCTAAAGGGTTAATATTTAAAGTTAAGGATAGAAATATAGAAACTTAGTTTTTAACTGTAGATAAGCTTTATGGTTCTTTGAAACACAGTCAACAATGGCCAGTTCCTGAATATGTAAGGATAGATAACAAAGCTATGCTAGAGTGATTTCAAGATA
>NW_011889021.1:2315896-2317842 GCF_000151845.1 Pteropus vampyrus | reverse complement strand
AAGAAAGAAAGAAAGAAAGAAAGAAAAAGAAAGAAGGAAGGAAAATAGAAAAGCAACAAAAACCAAACTTAAAATAATGATATGAAAACAAAGAGCTTAAGTGCATTAAAGAAGAACCTGTAAATAGAAGTCAAAAACTATAAAAAGGATTTTTGTGCTCATCTCTTCAATTAACCTGTTCTCAAGAGAACAGAAACAAGGCTTGTCAGAATTATGTTTAAACATAAAGCAAATAGATCCTGAGAAAACACTTAGAAAAAATGATCAGGAGCTCTACAATCTTTTTAATTTGCTTATTTTTATTTTATTTTTTATTTTTTTAATTTATTTTTCAATTACAGTTGACATACAATATTACATTAGTTTCAGGTGTACAACACAGTGATTAGGCATGTATATACCATACGAAGTTATCACTCAGATAATTCATGATCTTTTTTTTTTTACAGTTTGGCGAAGGTTTTTTCTACAGTTATTTTGTGTGTGTGTGTGTGTGTGATAAAATACACATAACATAAAATTTACCATTGTAATTGTGTTAAGTATACAGGTCAGTGGTGTTAAATACATTTATAATGTTAAATATAGTTATAATGCAACCATCACCACCATCTATCTCCATAACTCTTTTTTATCTTATATAAATACAGAAGCTCTATATACATTAAACAATAATTCGCCTCTGCTCCCGGTCCTGGCAACCATCATACTACTTTCCATCTCTATGTCTCTACGGTTTTGAGTACTTAAAGTACCTCATGTAAGTGGAATTATACAGTATTTATCTTTTTTATTGGCTTCTTTTATTTAGCATAATGTCCTCAAGGTTCGTCCATGCTGGAGCATGTGTCAGAATTTCCTTCCTTTTAAGGCTGAATAATATTGCACTGTATATATATACATTTTGTTTATCCATTCATCGAATGATGGACACTTGGGCTGCTTCCAAGTTTTAGCTATTGTGAATAATACTGCTACATACATGATTGTACAAATATCTCCCTGAGACCCTCTTGTCAATCCTTTTGAGTATGTACTCAGAAGTAGAATTGCTGGATTGTATGGTAATTCTATTTTTAATTTTTTTCGAGAAACTGTCATATTGTTTTCCACAAGGCTATATACTTTTTATATTCTGGCTATACACGTACAGCAGCTATACATTCATTTACATTTTACATTGTGCACCAAAAGTGCACAAAAGTTCCAATTTCTCCATATTCTTGCCAACATCTATTATTTACTAGTTTTTTATGGTAACCATCCTAATAGGTTTTAGGTGATATCTCATTTTATTTTTGATTTGCTTTTTCCTAATGATTTCCTAAAGATCTACATCAGACATCTTTTCATGTGCTAATTGGCCCTTTGTATATCTTCTTTGGAGAAATGTCTAGTCAAGTCTTTTGACCATTATTTAAAAAGGACAGTTGGGTTTTTTGCTGTTCGGTTTTAGAAGTTTTCCATAATTTCTGGATATTAATCCTTTATCAAATCAAATCTCCCATTCTATGGATTGCCATTTTACTCAGTTGACAGTTACTATTGATGCCCAAATTTTTTAAATTTTCAAGAAGCCAAATTTGTCCATCTTTTTTTTATTACCTATGCTTTTTGTGTCATATCCAAGAAATAAGTGCCAAATCCAATGCTACAAAGCTTTTGTTTTATATTTTCTTTTAAGAATTATATTGCTTTAGGTCTTACATTTAGGTCTTTGATTCCTTTCAAGTTAAATTTTTGGAAAGTGTTAGGTAAAGGTACGACTTAATTCTTTTGAAAGTAGATATCTAGTTTTTCTGGCACTCTTTGTTGAAAACTGTTCTTTCCCCATTGAATGGTCTTCGCACTCTTGTCAAAAATCACTTAACCATACATATACAAGGGTATATTTCTGGGCTCTCTATTCTAA
Source organism: Pteropus vampyrus (assembly GCF_000151845.1). Lineage (NCBI taxonomy): Eukaryota > Metazoa > Chordata > Mammalia > Chiroptera > Pteropodidae > Pteropus > Pteropus vampyrus. The sequence continues at coordinate 2,315,930 of NW_011889021.1, read as the reverse complement.
ACCATTGCTTTTTATGTCTATCCATATGTCAGTA
>NW_011889021.1:2312633-2314991 GCF_000151845.1 Pteropus vampyrus | reverse complement strand
GCTATTGAATTCTATGAGGTTTTTATATATTTTGGATATTAACCCCTTACCAGATATACGATTTGCACATATTTTCTGCCATTCAGTAGGTTGTCTTTACATTTTGGTAATGGTTTCCTTTGCTGTGTAGAAGCTTTTTAGTTTGATGTATTCCCACTTGTTTATTTTTTGCTTTGGTTGCCTTTGCTTTGGTGTCAAATCTAAAAAATTATTGCCATGACTAATGTCAAGAGCCTACCACCTATTTTTTTTTAAATCTATTTTGAGTTAATTTATGCATATAGTGTAAGACAGCAATCCAGTTTCATTCTTTTGCATGTGGCTGGCCAGTTTTCCCAACAATATTTAGTGCAGAGACTGTTCTTGCTTCATTGTTTATTCTTGGCTCCTTTGTCATAAATTAATTGACCATACATGTGCAAATTTATTTCTGGGCTTTTTAATCTGTTCTATTGATCTATGTGTCATAGTACTGTTTTGATTATTATGGCTTTGTGGTACAGTTTGAAATCAGGTGTCTAATATAAGTATAGCTATCCCAGCTTTCTTTTGGTTTCCATTTGCATGGAATATCTTTTTCCATCTCTTCAATTTAAGCCTGTGTGCTTCCTTATATCTGAAGTGCCTCTTGTAGGCAGTATATAGATGAGTCTTGGGGTTTGTTTGTTTTTTAATCCATTCAACTATTATGTCTTTTGTTTGGAGAATTTAGTTCATTTACATTTAAAGTAATTATTTATAGATTTGTACTTACTACCATTTAATTAATTGTTTCCTGACTGTGTTGTAGTTCCTCTCTGTTCAATGCTTCTTCTCTAACTCTCTTCCTTTGTGGTTTGAAGACTTGTTTAGTAGTATGCTTAGATTTATTTCTCTTTAGCTTTTGTGTATCTGCTATAATTTTGCTTTATGGTTACCATGAGGTTAACATATAAAAACTTACATTTAAAAGTCTATTTTAAGTTGATAACAACTTAAGTTCGAGTGCATTTTAAAGTTCTACATTTTTACTCTTCCCTCCACATTTTATATTTTTGATGTCATGTCTTACATTTTTTATCTGGTCTGTACTTTAACTAATTATTATATTTACAGTTATTTTTACTGCTTTTATATTTTAACCTTTATACTAGCTTTATAAGTGATTAATCTACCACCTTTACCATATATTTTCCTTTACCAGTGAGACTTACACTTTCATCTATTTTCATGTTCCTAATTAACACCCTTTGTTTTCAGCGTAAAGAAGTTCCTTTAACATTTTTTGTAAGGGGGTTTAGTGGTGAATTCCTTTAGCTTTTGTTAGTCTGGAAAACTCTTTACCTCTCCTTCAATTTTGAATGATAACTTTGTAGGGTAGAGTATTTTTGGTCAGCATTTTTTTTCTTTCAGCACTTTGACTATATCGTGCCACTTTCTTTTAGTCAGCAAAAATCTGCTGTTAGTCTTATGGGTTTTCCCTTGTACTAACAAGTTGTTTTTCTCTTGCTACTTTTAAGATTCTCTCCTTGTCTTTAAATTTTGATATTTTAATTATAATGTGTGGGCTTCTGGATCTGGATATCTGTTTCCTCACCCAGATTAAGGAAGTTTTCAGCCATTATCTCTTCAAATAAGTTTTCTGCCCCTTTCTCTATCTCTTCTCCTTCTGAGACTCCTACAATGACAATGTTAGTTTGCCTGATGTTGTCACATAAGTCCTTTATGCTATCTTCGCTTTTTTCTTTTTTCTTTTCTTTTCGCAGCTCTGATTGAGTGAGTTCCACTGCACTGTCTTCAGGTTTACAGATCTTTTCTTCCGCTTCATCTGGTCTGTTGTCGAACCCCTCCTAGTGTGTGTTTCAGTTCAGTTAGTATATTCTTCAGCTCTGTGACTCCTATTCGGTACTTTTTTAAAAGGCCCAGTCAGTGCCATTTGTTGTACATGTTGAACAGCCTCTGAGACCCAAGGGCTCCTATATGAGGGTTTTTTTTTTCCTTTTTCTTTTTTGCATCAAACAGTTCATTCCAAAACCTGTCCACAAGAAAGACAAAAACAGAATAAAACAAACATGAAAAACTGAACAGTTTATGTATGAAAAAAAGAAGGTAAAAAACTCACCAGACAAAACCACACCACTCATCCCATTTAATTTCCTGTTACATGCACTGAGGAAACAGAACATCAGGCCCCAAGGCAGCAATGCTCTGAGGTTCTAGCTCAGGCTCCTTCTGTGTGGCAGATTCATGCACACACATCCACACATACCACTGACCCAGGCAGAAGTACACATGCACACACAGGCAGCCAGAGAACCACAGTGGGAGATGAAGGAAAGGGTAGGGGCTGGTCCAGGATATGGTATCATTTAGAAAATG
>NW_011889021.1:2307735-2310033 GCF_000151845.1 Pteropus vampyrus | reverse complement strand
TCTTTTAGTCAGCAAAAATCTGCTGTTAGTCTTATGGGTTTTCCCTTGTACTAACAAGTTGTTTTTCTCTTGCTACTTTTAAGATTCTCTCCTTGTCTTTAAATTTTGATATTTTAATTATAATGTGTGGGCTTCTGGATCTGGATATCTGTTTCCTCACCCAGATTAAGGAAGTTTTCAGCCATTATCTCTTCAAATAAGTTTTCTGCCCCTTTCTCTATCTCTTCTCCTTCTGAGACTCCTACAATGACAATGTTAGTTTGCCTGATGTTGTCACATAAGTCCTTTATGCTATCTTCGCTTTTTTCTTTTTTCTTTTCTTTTCGCAGCTCTGATTGAGTGAGTTCCACTGCACTGTCTTCAGGTTTACAGATCTTTTCTTCCGCTTCATCTGGTCTGTTGTCGAACCCCTCCTAGTGTGTGTTTCAGTTCAGTTAGTATATTCTTCAGCTCTGTGACTCCTATTCGGTACTTTTTTAAAAGGCCCAGTCAGTGCCATTTGTTGTACATGTTGAACAGCCTCTGAGACCCAAGGGCTCCTATATGAGGGTTTTTTTTTTCCTTTTTCTTTTTTGCATCAAACAGTTCATTCCAAAACCTGTCCACAAGAAAGACAAAAACAGAATAAAACAAACATGAAAAACTGAACAGTTTATGTATGAAAAAAAGAAGGTAAAAAACTCACCAGACAAAACCACACCACTCATCCCATTTAATTTCCTGTTACATGCACTGAGGAAACAGAACATCAGGCCCCAAGGCAGCAATGCTCTGAGGTTCTAGCTCAGGCTCCTTCTGTGTGGCAGATTCATGCACACACATCCACACATACCACTGACCCAGGCAGAAGTACACATGCACACACAGGCAGCCAGAGAACCACAGTGGGAGATGAAGGAAAGGGTAGGGGCTGGTCCAGGATATGGTATCATTTAGAAAATGGGGACCCAGAGAACTCTTTCACTGTGGGCTAAGCAAGAGTCATAATTAAAACAAAGGCAGAACATAGGATAAATTTTGGATGCTCAAAGAAGAGATTCAATAGATGAAGAAGAAAAGATGCAGGGGAAGTTTCTGGGAAGCAGCCTCAGAAGAGGAAGGTTTTTTGTTTTTCATTTTTTATTGGGAACTCAGATGAGCAGAGGTCCTCTGACTCCAGTGGTACACTGAGATTGAAGGAATATGCCACTGCATTGCCTCTGCCTCCTATGCTCTCCCCCAAGATAGAAGGAAACCATAAACGCCCTCCCCATTGCCATTCTTAAGGACCCCTCCACACACAAAGTTAAGCCCAGGAAAGGGCCAGTCATAGAAAGCCTCAGTAATTCTTCTTAATGGCACCAAAGCCAGAGAAGCCCATCACAGCTGCTATCTCATCATCCTCCTCAAACGTCAAGTCCTTCTCAGCCCTCTTTTTCTTCTCCTTCTGTTTCTCTTTCTTATAGGCTTTGGTCTTTCCCTCTTCTTCTCTGAGCTCCTTCATCCTTTCCTCAAAATTCTAATCCTACTGCTTCTCTTCCATCTTTTTCTTATTGACTTCAAAAAGTTTTTTCACCTGATCCAAGGTGGAACATTCCACATGCATATACATGCCCAGGTTTCGCTGATGTTTTTTTTCCCATTAATGTGATCTAGGAAGTTGATGGAGTCCTTCACAATACAGTCACAGACATTGCAGTAATATCCTCCCATTTCAGATTGTGGAGTGCTCTTGGTAATGACAATGGTCTTTCCAAGTTTGGATTCCAAGTCCACCTTGTAGTCCCTATGCCAGAGAAGCTCCCACTTGACCGGGTGCACCGGTTTTCCATCCTTCTATTCTCTCTCTTCCATGAGCCTCTTCTCAGTGAGCTTCTCATATTCATCTTTGTCTCACTTTCGGCGAAAGTCCAAGTTTTTTATCCCGCTGCTCGATTTCATCTTCCCTATTTGGTACTTTTAAAATGTTTTTATCTCTTTGTTAAAGTTCTCACTGTGTTTATTCATTCTTCTCCTGAGTTCAGTAAGCATTTTTATGACCATTACTTTGAACATTTTATCAGGTAAAAGACTTATCTCAATTTCATTAAAGTTATTTTTTTCTAAGGTATTACCTTGTTCTTTTGTTTAGAACATATTTTGTTGTTTCTTCATTTCACTTTTACCCTCTGTGTTGGTTTCCATGCATTAGATGAAACAGCAACCTCTCTCATTCTTGAAATAGTGGCCTCATGTAGAGATAACCATTATCAACCTTGCTTTAGCTCTTGGTTGTCTCTCAAACCTTTGTGATTGTTCAAGCAACCTATTTTGTTTTTT
>NW_011889021.1:2286121-2305875 GCF_000151845.1 Pteropus vampyrus | reverse complement strand
ATGTAACAAATTGATCATTTTCATATTTTGAAACATCTAGGCATTCCAGGAATTAATCCCACTTTGGTCATGGTGTATACTTCTTTTACTATGCTGCTGAATTTAGTTTTCCAGTATTTTGTTAAGGGTTTTTGCATCAGTATTTATAAAGGATATTGGTCCATGTTTGTTTGTTTGTTTGTTCTTTTGTAGTGTCTTTGTCTGGATTTGGTATTAAGGTAATGCTGGTCTCACAAAATAGATTAGGATGTGGTTCTTCCTCTTCAATTTTTGGAAAATTTTGAGAAAGGTTGGTATTAGTTTTCTTTAAATGTTTGATAGTATTCACCGGTGAAGCCATCAGATCCAGGGTTTTCCTTTGTTGGGAAATTTTTTACTTTGACTCAATCTCCTTACTAGTCATAGGTGTATTCAAGTTGTCTATATTATTATGATTTAGTCTTGATAAGTTTTGTGTTTCTAGGAATTTATTCATTTTATCTAGGTTATCCAATTCAACACTCTTTCTTTTGTTCTTGGTGTTCAGTTATAGTACTCTCTTATTCTTTTTATTTTTGTAGACTTGGTAGCAATGTCCCCTCATTTCTGATTTAATAATTTGAATCTTCTCTCTTTTTCTTAGCTAATTCTTTAATTTTATTGATGTTTTTAAATAACCAATCTTGGTTTAATTGATTTTCTCTATTGTTTTTCTATCATCTATTTCATTTATCTCTGCTCTAATCTTTATTATCTCCTTCCTTCTACTAGTTTTGAGTTTAGTTTGTTCTTTTTCTAGTTTCTTATACTGTAAAGTAACGCTGTTGCTCTGAGATCTTTCTTGATTTTTAAAGTAAGTACTAAGGCTTTAAATTTCCCCCTTTATCACCACTATTACTGCGTCCCATAAGCTTTGTTACATTGTGTTTTCATTTTCATTGATCAATAAGTATTTTCTAATTTTCCTCTGTTTTCTTCTTTGATCCATTGGCTGTTTAAAAGTGTGTTGTTTAATTTTCACGAATTCATGAATTTTCCAGTTTTCTTGCTTTTATTGATGTCTAACTTCATCCCATTGCAATTGGAAAATATGCCTTGTATGATTCTACATTTTTAAATATACTGACACTTAATTGGTGGCCTAACATATGGTCTATCCTAGAAAATGTCCCATATGAGACGAATGTGTATGTTACCATTCGTGGGTAGAATATTCTATAGATGTTTGTTAGATCTAGTTGGTTTACTGTGTTATTTAAGTCCTCCATTTCCTTATTTTTCTTTTGTCTAGTTGTTCTTTCCATTATTGTGAGTGGGATATTGACCTTTCCATCTACTATTGTAGAACTGCCTATTTTTACTATCAATTCTGTCAGATTTCGCTTCATATATTTTGTTGATCTGTTGTAAGGTGTGTAAATGTTTATAATTATATCTTCATGCTGTAATGAGCCTCTTATTATCATATGTCTTTGTCTCTTGTAATTTTTTTTTATTAAAATAATAGAATGTTCAAAGGGAACAAATTTATGCTGGTTGTATTACTCTGAGCTGGGTCACTATTTATATGGAATATCCTCTTTTATCCTTACTTTTAACATATTTGTATCTTTGGATATAAAGGGAAACTTTTGTATATAGCATATAGGTTAATCATATCTTTTTATTTATTGTTCTAATCTCTGTCTTTTGATTGGTAATTTAATCCATTTACATGTAAAGTAATTACTAATCAAAAGAAACTTACCTCTGTCATTTTGCTATTTATTTTTATTTGCCTTATAGCTCTCTGTCCCTCATTTCCTGCATTACTGTCTTCTTTTGTGTTTAGTTGGGGGTTTTTTGTATTATATGTTTAAATATATTTGTTTAAATAACTTCCTTATTTCCTTTTTGTATATTATACAGCTATTTTTTGTGGTTACTGTAATGTGGTTACATTTAATATCCTAAAATGTGGTCACATTTAACATCCTAAAATGATATTAAATGTGATTACATTTAATATCCTAAAATGATAACACTAATAAGATAATACTAATTTTTTATTTTCATCCTTTTCAGTTGTTGATGTCACAAAATTACATCTTTATACATAGGTACCTTAAAACATGAACTAAGAATTCCTTTAAATTCACTTGTCTCTTAAATTATGTAGAAAATAAAATATAGAGTGTTATTGGTTATTGTACTAACCAAAGTTACAATAATACTAGCTTTTAGATTAATAATTGTTTTTTCGATGTATTAGTTACATCAAACATGCAGAAAACAAAAAGTACAGTTGCAAACCATTGTTTCAATAATACTAGCTTTTACAATTGCTCATGTATTTATATTTATTGAGATCTTATTTCTTCATACTAGTTACTGTCTAGTGTCCTTTGATTTCATCTTGCTGGACACCCTTGAGCCTTTCTTGTAGGGTGGGCCTAGTGGTAACGAACTCTCTCAACATTTGTTTATGTGGGATTGTTTATTTATCTTTCATTTTTTAACAAGAGTTTTGCCTGATATAGGATTCTTGGTTGACAATTGTTTTCTTTTAGTATTTTTTATATATTGCCCTATTGCCTTTTGGCCTCTAAGGTTTCTTATGAAAAATATGCTGACTATCTTATTGAGGAGTCCTTATATGTAATGATTTGCTTCTCTCTTGTTACTTTCAAAATACTTCTTGTTCTCTGGCTTTTTAAAGTTTGGCTATAATGTAACTTAATGTGGGTCTCTTTGAGTTCATCATAGTTGGAATTCTTTGAGTTTCTTGGATATTTATATTCATGTTTTCCACCAAATTTGGGAGTTTTCAGCTATTATTTCTTCATATGTTCCTTTGAACTTTTCTCTCTTTCTTCTCCCTCTGGGACTCCCACAATGGATATGTTGGTCCATTTGATGGTTTCCTACATGTCCTTTAGGCTCTGTTTCCTTTAATCTTTTTTCTTTTTGTTTTTCAGACTTGATTATTTTCATTATCTTATATTTGAGTTTACTGATTTTTAGTTGTGCTTGCTCAAATCTGCATTTAAATTTCTCTAGTAAATTTTTCATTTCAGTTATTGTACTTTGCAGTTCCAGAATTGCTCTTTTTTTTAAAGTATTCCCTCTCTTTATTTGGATTTCCATTTTGTTTATACATTTTTAAAAAACTTTTTCTTTAGTTTTTTTTAGCATCTTTAAGAGAATTGTTTTAAATCTTTGTCTGGCATATTTACCGTCAGGTCTTTTTCAAGGAGAGTTTCTGTTGATTTACTTTTTTCCTTTGAATGGGCCATACTTTCCTGTTTCTTTATATGTCTTCCAATATATATTTTTTGAACACTGGACATTTGAATCCAGTATTGTGATACCTCTGGAAATCAGATTTTTCCTCTTCTCCATGGTTTGCTGGGGAGGGGTATTGTTTTTGTTCTGTTGTTGTTGTTGTTGTAGGCTGCCTCTGTGCTGAGAATAAATCTGAGGTGTAAACTTAAAGTCTTCTCAGGTCTTTTCTGAGACTTTCTCATTGTATGTATGGTACTTTCTAATGTTCCCTGTACATGAAGTTGTTTTTGAATGTCCTAGTTTTTAATGTGTTCCCCCGCCCCCCACCCTCCATGGGGAAAAAGAGAAAAACGAAGAGGAGAGAAAATGAGTGCTCGCAGTCACTTCTGGCCAAGGGGAAGGGCCTGTGACAGTGGGGGGAGGTGCAACAATGATGGCCATCAGCTCCTCTTCCTCCTTGTCTGAACCTCTGTATGGAAAAAAACAGCAATCAGAGCACAGATCCCTGATATTTGGAGAACAGGATCTTTTTATCTAAAAAGATCCCACGAGCTCACAAGCTTTTTGCAAGCTGCTCCAGGAACACATGCATAGCTAACTGCCATATCACTGGGGGTGGAAAATTGATATCTACTAGCGCTAAGAGTTATATTGGCCAAAATTAACTGCAATTTTAAGTCTAAATCTTCTCTTGGAAGTTGCAAGCCTTCAACAGATTCCATAGTTCAAAAATAATTGCATTAGAGGGGTTTATCAATGCAGTTGTTGGGTAGGTGGGGAGGTAGATACCTGGTAATTTTAACTCTGCCATCTTCTTTCATGGTTTTGTAATAACAGCTTGGAAAACAAACAGAAAAGAGCCTGCAGACATTGAGTGATAACGTAGTAATGGTCATGATGGCTGTAATGAATTATTGTGATACCTATTTCAGTTATCCAAAGGCTATTTTCTTGGTATTTTTCTTCTCAGCTTTGTCCAATTTAAGGGAAGTGTAAAGGCAAGGGATATCTGATGAGTGGATGTTTTTGTAGTTTCTTTCAGGAGGCACTGTCAGAGGACAAAATCCATGATGTGGGAAGGGCCTGCATCCCAGACTGCAATCTTGTGAGGAGTGTATCCCTGAATAATAGGGTTTTGAGGATATAACTAGAAATCATGTCTCTATTTCCAGGCAACTATCCTTGTAGCTGGTGTGAAATCAATCAACTTTCAGATGCCAGGTCTTGTATTAATTTCTATACTGCAAAGTCACTCTTTGGCATCAAAGACCCAGAGGATCTTAAAGACCCTTAGGAAACCCCTGGGCCAGTTGTCCTCAGCACACCTTTAAGCAGTAGTCATACATGCTTAAATAATTAATGCCTAACTTCTCTTCAGCACCTATAAGTGTAATTCACAGAAAACCTTCAGTTAAAATGAAATGTGAAAGGATAGGCTACACAAGGAACCCAAAGTCTGAGCAGAGACCGTGGGTTAGAGAATGGCTGGTTTCTCCTTCTCCTGCTTTACCCTGTGGTCAACCTCGAAAGACTCGTTCCTTTTGCCTCAGAAGTTCAGGAGTTTTCACTGGCCAAAATACTGTTATGAAATCCTTCCTGCTCTCTCTGTAGGAAGATAGAGATCGGTTCCTACAGGTGATAAGGCGGATAGAGGGAGGGTTGTTGAGAAAATTTATTCCAACTCTGTCATGTATGTTAAGCATTAAATGTCTAGACTAGCCCTCTTCCATTTGTTTTGTTTTGGTTTTTTTTCACTGCAGTTCTATTAGGTGTGAGGAAAAGTTAGATCATATGTAGTCATTAGATCATGGATACATCTTATTAGGAAAATCATTCTGATGCAGAATGGGGCAAATTTCTCTGAGTGTGGGGGAGACCAAGCCCTGCACTGAGAGAAAAGGATTCTTGACAGAGTGTAGAAAGAATTTAACACACACGCCAAAGTTAGAGTCAAAAGGAAAGTTTATCAGAGAAGGGATAACGCTCCGTAGACAGAGCATGTTCTCCTCTCAGAGGCAGAGAGTGAGAGAGCCTAAGAGAGACTCAGAGGAATAGAGACAGTAGAGACAGGGACAGTGAGAGAGGCAGAATAAAGGCACTGAGAGGGATAGAGTAAAGACAGTGACAGGGACCGAAAGAGAGAAAGGCACTGAGAGAGATCCCAAGTGTTGGGGGAATTCAGTTTATATAACATTCTTTAGTTCCTGTGAGTTATAGTTTAAAGATATTGTTTACCCATTTCCTTTGATATGGACATACAGTGAAGAAGAAGAAGAGGAAGACTATGTAGTGTGAAAAGGTAAGAATATGTAGCATGAAAGGCCTGCTGGCAGTTTCCAGCCTTTAATCCATAGGTTCCTTATGGTTTTAGCCATAGAGAATGGACGATTTTATTTTCTGTAGGGCACCACTTAAAAACTCTGTTTGTCTTGTTTCCTCTTCACAGATGTGGAAAACAGATTGTTAGCAACCCCAGAGAAATCTTCCTTTGTTCTTCAGGTGTCCTCTTGGCTTGGCTGCAGAGCCGATCGGCACATTGCAGTCTCCGAATATAGCATGACTTAACATTTTAGTTCTCTTGCCTCCTCCCTATGTCAATTCTACTTATTTGGCCTCTTTATGTCTAGAAAATAGTAACATTTAACTAAAATAGTCATGAGGTCCATTCCAGTCTTACACTTTTATTAAAATGAGGAGAGGGAGGAAGGAGGTGGATACAGAATAACGAAGAACAAATGAAGGACATTGTGTGATGACAATGAGATTTACTTAAAGGTTAGTTGGGAGGAATGATTATGATTATTTTATTTGATTTTTGTAGAGAAAGCAAGCCTGATTTGATGATAAGTGCTTCTGGAAGAAGCAGTTCTCAAGGAAGCCATCTTTCAGCCAACTATAAAATGGGACTGGCTTTCTTGTGAGCCTTGTTTCCACCCATGTTTAAGAGCTCATGCTCTCATGAGAAATTTTATTCCCTCACATTGCTTCATCCATTCTCCTCAGCAGGCATGTTTGTTCACATCTGTAATAGTCCCCATTCAGTTTTAAAAATAGAAGCTACTCTAGGTATTTTAAGTAGAAAGGAATTTTATACAGGGAACTAGATGTTGAAAAATAATGTTTGTAGTTCTGGAAGATGCTATGTTTTCCAAAAATCACAAAAGTAGGGACTGAGGAAGTCACACATTTGAATTGTAGACATCAAGAAAATCCCATGGAGGAGCATTTGCGATCTTGCTTCTCAGCAATTATCATCCGTTTGGGTTCAAGTAAACTCATAAAAATTCTCTACAGGTTTGGGCATTCTAATATCAACACAAATCTGTCTTAAGCTACTTTTCTGCACATCTTGCCTGTCCTTCAGCATACTTCTAACTCAAAATACCTTCCCAGACTTGTCTTGGAGGCTGCAGTGTTCTTTCTCCTGTTCTGCAGGTTATCTTTCTAAGCTTGACTCAGATGCCAGCTCTTCTGTATTCTCAGTCAGAAGGAAACTCTTCTTCTTCTATCTTCCTGAGACAGTAGTTTTTAATGCATTTGTAGACAGGGGCCTGAACTGTGACTCTGGCAACAGATTTTCCTTCTTTCATAATCACAATGACATGGGCTCTGACGCCCAAGTGAGATCATATAGTGTATCACTTGGGTAAAGGTGATCTGGGGTACATCCTACTGGATTCCTGCAGCTTGATGACAATAATAACAGCAGCCTACATGAGCAGGTACTCTACTAAGGGATTCTTCCAGCTCTGAAATACTGTTAAATGGAGTTATTTTGCCTCTGTTACAGATAAGGAAATTGAGGTTCAGAGAAGTGAAACGACTTCCTCAAGGTAATACACCCAAAACTACATTTACCATTGTTGATGGCACATTCACACCTTCCCTGAAATTACCCTGTATCCAAAGGACCTTCTGATATCTAGGACAGGAAATAATAGAATATGCTCCCACTAGTGGTAGGGTGCAGTAATGTAAGAAAAAAAAAAGAAAAAATCCTTTGGAGGCTGTGATCTAGGGATCAGGAAACAGCCCCTGCAACTGCCACAACTACATTTTAACACCCACACAATGCTGGGCCCTGGAATGCTGCTATAGAACCCCTGGTTCCTTGACTGTTCTCACCAGCAGAAAACAGAAGAGCATAAAGATAGAACGGTCTCACTCTGCCTTCTGATTCTCACATAAGACATCTATTTGGACAAAATTTGCGCCAGATAGTAGCCTTAAAGAGGTGTGGTAACAGTTATGCTTTAATTTTAGCTAACTAGGAGTGTTGAAAAGATCCTGAGTGTGCTGATACCATTTCCACCATAATAGCCAAGTGCTTCAATAGTTCTAATGTGCCAACAATAAGGTTTAAACCAAAGGAATGAATGTCTAAAAACAGAATTTCACCTGTCATTGAGAGAAACTCTTCTTTCTCTTAGCGTTGGGAGGGCACTTCAGATCTTAACATATTAATGATCTCTACCAATTTTATCTTTTGTCTGCTGGTGCCTTATGGTTATGATTATCCAAGAGAAGGCAAAGTACTCACTTAATCTTCTATTTCCTACTGCCCAGGAATGCAATATATTCTCACATATAATTTTATCATTAAGATTACAAATTAGGTGGCCCTATCTCAAACCCACACTCTCCTCCATTCTGATAAAACACACTCATAAGTGAAAATAATAGAATGTGCAAAGGGAACAAATTTATGCTGGTTGTATTACTCTGAGCTGGGAGAGAGCTGTGGGTAAGAACCCAGGGCTCAGACCAGGGTTGCAGCTGCCCAAGAACTGACAGAGGACATGAGACACTCACCTGACGCTACCCTTCAGGATGAGTCTTGGATCCTGATATTTTCAATTTCTATCTGAAAGAGACTCTTAAATTGGATATTCATTTTTAATTCATTTTTTTTTTCCTTTAGGTTCTAATTATTTTATTAGAATATATCTTGGTATCAGTCATTCTGGGTTGATTTTCCAGGTACACAGTATATTCTTTATATGTAATTTCAAGTTGCTTTTTATTTCAGAATGGTTTTCTTCAATGGTTATTTTTTAGTATTTGTTCTGTTCTGTTAGTTGCCTTGGTTTTCTTCTTCAAGAATTTATACGCACACACAGACACTTTGCTGGTGTTCTGTATCACTTTCTCTTAAATCCTTTTTTCATTTCTTTCATATTTTAATTTAAAATCCCTCTTTTCCCTTTTGTTTCTCTTTATGCATGATCAAAGGTATTTATTAACTAATATATTACTTTTAGTTTAGTCTCCATTTCCGAAATATTGTTTCTTTTATTTCTGAAACTTTCCTTAGTTTTGTAAGCTGCATTTTCTAATATTTTTGTTTTCCTTTTTACAATAATATTATCTCTAACTTATTTTATTCTAATTTAAGTTTGTTCTTTTATAACTTGCATGATTTTCTTAATTTCTTTGAGCTTGCCTATTTAAAATATTAGAACATAGTTTTCCTTTATTTGTGGATATATCTTTCTGGCTTGTTTTCATTGCTTGAAAGAACAATATTCTGCTCTTAATTTTTCTTTTTTTCTGATAACATTCCACGGATTTGACTACTTTTCTTTCCCATTGTTTATATTTCAGCAAGATGGGTTTGCCTGTACTGAAAAGGAAGCCAGCCAGTGTAGCTTTGCTAGCTTCAAAGTTCTAGAGCTCCCTCTACTGTTAAATTTTGAATTGTTAAAATTTTTTGTGCTTTGTGAGATGTGCTTTCTCCTTTCCCCATTTCTTTTCTTTGTTCCTATTGTTTCTGCTCAGTATGGGGGTTTTGTCCTAGCAGTAAGACTTGAGCCTGGAATCAAGATCACTCCAGCACTCTTTGAATTAACGAGGTCCTCTTGCACTCACCTGCAAGCCATAGTCTACAAAATTACTCCCAGTTTGGACTGGTCTTCTTTGGAGAATATATCTGCAATGCATACGAAGACAAAAGATTTCTAATAATATCCAAATTACATGGAATCAATAAGGAAAAGAAAACTGCTCAATAGAATAATGTGCATAGGTTACAAACGGGTAATCTACAGAGTAGGAAACCCGAATGTCAAATAAGCATGTGAAAAGGTGCTTCATATGAAAAGGTGTATCATTGCACCAGTAATTGCAAATAGAGTTTCATCTGATTCAGCACTAAGGACATTAAAATAAGCTAATATAATTACAAAAAAATTAAATCAAATCTTGGCTTTTGTTAAAGAACCACCATCATCTCCTAGGTATTTTGAAAAAAAAGAAAGCCAGAAAAATAATCTGATAAGAAAAAGTGTACATCTCCAGCACTCTCTCTGGTCTCTCTTGGTCTTTACTTACATTTCTCACACCTCAGAATATTGTCTATTTATCTCTTTATCTAGCTAATTTCTACTCATCTCTCAGGTCTTACCTTATTTGTCATCTCTTTCAAGAAAATATCTGACTCTCTTTAGACTAAGATAGATGCCCCTGTCATTGGCATTATATTCTTTCTCAATCATAGCATTTTCCAAACATTGCTGTGATAGTCAGTTGTATGTGTCACCTTGACTAGGCTGTAGTGCTGAGTTATTCAATCAATCAAACCCTAATTGAGGTGTTGCTGTGAAGGTAGTTGTAGATGTAGTTAGCACCTACAATCAGTTAACTTTACATAAAGATTATCCTCTATAATCAGAGTGAGCCTGTTTCAAGCAGTAAAAAGGACTTAAAAGCAGAACCTGTTTCCCTGAAGAATAAGAAATTTCCTCTCTGAAATGCAGTGTCATCTCCTACTAGAGAGTTTCCAGCGTTCCTCTCCTGACTGCTTGTCCCGGGAATTTTGGACTTGACTAGCCAGCCTGCACAATTGTGTAAACCAATTCCTTACAATCAATCAATCAATCAATCAATCATCAATCAAATCCATCTCTCTCAATCTCTCCCTTTCTCTCATAGATATTATGTACATACATATATATATATATATACATATACAGACATATACACATATTTAGATATAGATATATAGTCTAAATATGTATATATATATATATGTGTGTGTGTGTATGTGTGTGTATCTATATCCTAATGGTTCTATTTCTCTTGTGGAACACTGGCTAATACAATTACTACACCAAATTATTTAATTATCTGTTTTCTTTGACATCAGACTATAAGCATCATCAAAACAGGAATGGTGTCTGTCTTGTTTACCCTTGTATTTCTAGTGCCTAAAATATAATATATGCTCAAAAACCTATTGACTAAATGAATGAATTTCCTACTGAGACTGAAAGTGTAAGAAGTCCAATATAAAAATCTGCAATACAGGCATAAGAAACGCTCCTCAGTTCACTATAGGATTGAAGAAAGAAAGGGCTAAAAGACTTCTAGATGTTTCTAGGAGGTTCAGACAAATGCCAAATTGTAACCATTCACTCTCTGGAGAAATCATTAATTTGTTAACTGACGGGAGTATTTATCCAGTTTTCAAAGTCGCCGCAAACATTGAAATAAAGCTGATTTATGAGGCAGTCATTTCTGGTATAGTTCAGTGGCAAACTTTAATATTTAAAAGAAAGTCGTAGCTGGGAAGTTTTCATGTTATTGCAGTCTGTGTCTCATGGTAGGAAATTTTTGATTTGAAAATGTGATATACAATAACTCTGATAACATTTTCATGAAAAACAAAAAATAAAACAGAAAGCATATGGACAAATAATCCCAAACAATACCAACAAAATATACAGAAAGAAAGCCACAGTCCTCACTGAGCTTGTATTAAATCCTAAGAAATTAAACATTTAATGCATCCAAGCCTCCTGCTCAATCTTCTGAACTCCCAGAGCATGCATCACTTGGTTGAGAAGTTTGTGCTGAAGTCCACTGTGGCACATATTATGCCTGACATTGAGGTCAGAGAGGTGCCATCCTTGCCCTCTGAGAGCTTTGGCTCTTGTCATTAGTGTAGTTCATATTACATCATGTTATAGCACATTGCAAATATGCTTTAAGGAAGAACCAGGTATTATTCATATTTGTTTACTGTGTCTCGCACAGTAACCAATTTTAAATGCATCAAAAAGTTGAAATGGCAATTTTCTCTCCAAAATAATGTCAGAGGAATAAAGGGAAAAATGACATTGGATGAAATTAATTAGAATTGTTGGACTGAGGAAGATGCTAAATTTCCCTGATTGTCTATCATGTGCCAAAGTTATACCAGGGAATGTGTTTGTTATCCCTTGCTTAATCCTCACCCCAATCCTGTGAGCTGGAAAGGAAACTAAGCCATACAGAGGTCAGTACACCTTACTCCCTTCTGACCCATCCTCCTCAGCTTAGCCAGGTGACTCAGTATAGTTACTTATTGGCTTAACAGCCTTCCATGGCTCTCCAGTGTCCTTGGAATAATATCCAAAACCATTGACTGACCTTTAAGGATCAATGCGACCAGATGCATTCCCATATCTCCAGCTTCATTTCTTACCACTCTTTCTCCTGCTCTCTTCTTTCTAGGTGTAATGCATTTCCCTCAGTTACTTGAGCACACACCATGCTCCTTTTCATATCCTGCCATCCCGCGGGCTATTTTCTCCACCTGGAATGCTTTTCCTTCCTCTCTTCTCAAAAAAATGTTGAATGAATGACTGAAGTGATATGAGAGAAAGTCACTTTAGGATCCTAGACAGGAGAAAGATTAGGAATAGTAAGAGGAATAGGAAATTAATCACAAAAATTATGATAATGAATGAGTTCGTTGAGGTTTAAGCTGATCATAAGATGTAGCACATCTAGCGCCCAGACCTTGTTTCTTCTCTTCACTGGGTCCTGCTCTTTTTTAGTGTCACTATCTCTAGAAAGCTTTTCTGTCCCCTAAGGTGATTAAATCCCCTTGCTACATGTCTAAAGCTCTATGTGCTTCCCTTCTGTAATGCTCATCGCGCCTGAATGAAGGTGCTTGAGGACAGGGTCATGCCTTTCTTGTTTGCTTCTCCATCCCCTAGAAAAAAAACATAGAAGCTGTTAAAGAATCAGAGGAGGCAGCAGCCTCTGAGCAGCCGACATCTGGCTTAGGGGCTGTCAGCGGTCCCTCCCCCTGCCGCCCATCCTATGAAGGCGAATAAAGAAAAATTAATTTGTGTAGGAGAGGGCCTGAGCCGCCTGAAGTTGTTTTTATTCCTCCTGACCACCATTTTATAGAAACTTACCCTGAAATCTCTGGTTGACCCAAACAACATCAACATCACCCCAGTCGCCAATGGGTTTGCTTCTTGCGTGGTCCCTCTACCAGCTCTGAGTCATTCCAGTGTGAGGAAGCTTGCAGACATCTGAGTGCTGCTGTGCTGTCACTCTGCTACTCTCCCTCTTCTGAGGCATCTCTCACCTCGTTCCCACTCCATCCCCTCCCCAGGAATGCCTTCTCTGACCTCTCTTAACCAGTGAACATCCAATTTTCATTAAAAGAGAGTTTCCTAAGTTCCTCCACACAAGTACATCTACTATCCTCCGTATTCTGTAACACTTACGTTGACCGCCATAGGCTAATACCGACTATTGAGTGAGTACTATGTTACCACTATGAAACAGAGCAAATAATGATTAGTATATAACACTGCACAGCCATTTCTCTTCTGTGTTCAAAATAAAAACCATTATTAAAAAAAAAAAAAGAAACAGAGGAGACTAAGGAGACATGACAACTAAAGCAATGTGAGAGTGACATTAGCAAGATGGCGGCATAAGGCATTCCTCCTCTTTATTCCCCCTTTTTTATCAACACATTAGTCATCTATGCCCAAACAAAGTTGCCTCGGTGGTTTTTGGGGCCCTAGGACCATACTCCAAGGCACCCAAGAGGAGTCTCGCCCCCCAGTGCATCTGGTAAGAGACAGACAAACATCTATACAAGTTGTGGAATAGGCAGAACAAGCCTAGACTACTCTAGGTGCTATCGGGCAAAAATTGGGTGAGTGCTTACCCAGGCAGGCACTCGCACATGAGAGAGAACTTGTCCAGCTTTCCTGGAGGAAGACTCAAGCACACCATTAGAGGAAGAAAAGAAAAGAAAGAAAAGGAGAAGAAAGAAAAGGAAAATGAAGGGAAGGGAAAGAAGGGAAGAGGAGGGAAGGGAAGGGAAGGGAAAGGAAAATTACGATTTTGGTTGCAGTGGAGGTGGCAAGAAAAGCTTTCCCATGGCTATCTCTCCCCCAAGGAAACTGGACAGAACTGATTTATCTAACAGTGGCAACCTCTCCCACAGGGAAAAGAAAAGTTGTGAGTGCCTGGCTACCCCAGCAGGTAGTATGTGACTGAAGAAACCCATTTCTCTCCACTAACATCCGAAGTACTAAGATGAGAGCTCTACGACTAGGTGGAAGGAGGATACTGGGGGAAAGTCAGATAAGAATTTTAAACAGTATTAAAGGGATTGTGCTGAGCAGGAAGTCCATCCAAAGCCTCTGGGAGTACCACCACCAGGGGTCTTCCTACCGGGTCCTGGGCACCTTCAAAATACTGAGTACTAAACCCACACTTCCCCTACTCTGCTGCTGGCTCCCTGTGCGTACTCCCTTGCTGTGATAGAGCAAGCTCTGGTAGACAGCATGCTTAGAAAACAGTCAGTGGCGGGTGGTCTAGGAATAAACCACAAACTTGAGCTGTAGCACCACCTTCTGAGAAACAAGAGCAGTTTCCAATAGCCAGCCTGGTGAATTGTAAGAACAAAAAAAAACATAAAAGCTTTAAAATTTGGCTGCAAGAGAGAGGAAGAAGAATAGAGTAGGTTGACCTTCACAAACTCAGGTAATAACAATACCATAGAACATAACTCTCCATCCGCTGAAGGCTAATGAGCACAGAGTTAAGGAGGTATCTGCGTCTTGAAATGTGAAAGCGCCAGCACACACAATTTTAAAAATCAAGAAAATATCGCATCACAGTGATAAGTATCCAACAGTCAAGCTCAAAGGCCTCGGACTATTTCGATCCGAAAAGAATGCAAAATAGCGGTAGTGAAGAAATTTGATAAGTTACAAGAAGACTCAGAATTCAATTCATTGAAATCAAGAATAAAATATAAGAACAAAATGAGTTCTTTTAAAAAGAGATTGAAATTATTATTATTTTTTAAAACAGAACCAAACAGAAATTCTAGAGATGAAGAATTCAACAAATGAGATAAAGAATGCATAGTAGCAGGGCAGACCAGGTGATGGAAAGAATGAGAGACATGGAAGATAGGAATTTTGAAATGACACAGAAGTAATGAAAGAACAGAGATTTAAAAAGAGTGAAGAAAACCTACATGATCTATTGGAATTGATCAAAAAGACAAATACCAGAATAACCAGGGTTATAGGGGGAGAAGCAGGCAGAGAGTTTATTTAAAGAAATAATAGCTGAGAACTTCCCAAACCTGGGGAAAGACTTGGACATACAAGTCCATGAAGCTAATAGATCACCCTATTATCTCAATGCAAAAAACTTTCTCTAAGATATATTATAATGAAACTGTCAAAAATCAATGATAGAGTCTTAGAGATTCTTAGAGAATTAGTTGAAGTTCACATGTAAATGATTTAGCAGAGAGAGGAGGACTCTCCCCAGTTAGAGAGACAATTGGGTGAAGTGGGGACACTTTTGCTGAAACACATACAACAGAATTCTATAGAGCGATTGCTGAATAACGACCTTGAGAAAGATCTTAAGAAAGCCAGCTTGGATGAAGACACCCATTGTAATGTAGTCACCATCAGCATCTTGTTTTACTTCAGCTCTTATTTGTTATGGTGGTCACCCATTTTGGCCAGCTGTAGAAATGACATCATTAGTTTCCAGTAGTTAAAAAAAAAATCTTAAAGGCAGCCAGGGGAAAAATAAGAAGGTAACTTACAAAAGAACCTTCATTAGGTAATAAGCAGATTTCTCACAGAAAGTCTACAATCTAAAAGAAAGTGGAATGACATATTTAAAATGTTGAAAGTTAAAAATTGCCGAGCCAGAATACTTTATATGGCAAAGTTATCCTTCAGATTTGAAGGAAAAATAAAAGCTTTTCCAGACAAACGAAAGCTGAGGGAGTTCACCACCACTAGACCTACCTTGCAAGAAATGCTGAAAGGAGTTCTCAAAACTGACAGTAATCAGTGACATGGAAATATATGAAAGTACACAGCATACTGGTAACTGTGAACAAGTATACAGTCAGACTAAAAATACTGTTTTAAATTCTCAACTATAGTATAAAGTTTAAAGGAAAAGAGTAGTAAAAAATAATTATAGTACTATAAATTGTTAACAAATAAAGAACATAAAAAGAGGTAAATTGTTACATCAATAATATAAAAAGGAGAAGTAAAAGGGTGGAATCATTATAGGTGACTAAAAAGGAGAAATAAAAAGGGGGAATCATTATAGGCGACTAAAGATAAGTTACTATCAGTCTAAAATGGACCATTCTATCAATAAAGTGTGTTGTATAAACCCCATGGAAATAGCAAAGCAAAAACCTAGAAAAAGGAGAGGGGTGGAACAGATCATACCAAAACAGAAAATATTTAATTTACAAAGGTAAGCAGAAACAGAGAGAAAAAGAAACAGTGGAAATATAAAATAAACAGATTGGTTGAATGGATAAAAAAAGATAAGACCCATCTATATGTTGCCTGCAAGAGACCCACTGAGCCTTAAGGACACACGTAGAATCAAAGTGAGGGATGGAAAAAGATATTCTGTGAAAGTGGAAACCAAAAGAAAGCAGAGTTAGGTTATACTTTTTTATTAGACAAAATGGGCGTTAAGCTAAAAATAGTAACAAGCAACAAAGAAGGTTATTATATAATGACAAAGGGATCAATTCATCATGAAGACATAACAGTTATACATAGATATGCACCCAACATTGAAACATGAAATATATTAAATATATTAAACAAATGGATATGAAAGGAGAAATAGACAGTAATACAATAATAGCAGAGTACTTCAGTATCCCATCTTTAACAACAGATAGATCATCCAGACAGAAAATCAACAAGGAACCAACATTACACCAAATAGACCTACAACATCTACAGAACATTTCATCTGATAGCATCAGAATATAGTCCAGAATTAAACCATACGTATTTGGTCAACTAATATTTGGTAAGGAAGCTAAGAACATCCAATGAGGAAAAGATAGACTCTTTAATGAATAGTATTGGGAAAACTGGATAACTACATGCAGAAAAATGATATTAGAACCATATCGTACACCACTCACAAAAATTAACTCGAAGTGGATGCAAAACCTAAATGTAAGACCCAAAATGATACAACTCTTAGAAGAAAACATAGGACAAAATATGACAATGGATATGGCAGTTGATTCTTGGATATGTACCAAAAGCACAGGTAATAAATATGTACAATTATTAGGTGGTGTAAGCCAATTTTATGGCTTTTGATTCTAATTGCCAAATTGTCTTCCAAAAATATCATATCAATTACACACTCATAGACAGAGTGCTAGTTTCATAGTATCGTCATTATTTTGTATTATTTAAAAATTTTTTTGCTCATATTTTTAAAAAATATTTTTCAAATTTACTTAATTTTTTTGCTCATTTAATAGGCAAAATAGTACTTCAAAGTTCTTTTAGTCAACAATTAACTAAGAAAAAAATTAAAACATATAGAAACATTGAAAGTATTGTACAATGTATTCTGTGTACTCATTACACTGACTTTACAATGAACATTTTGCTATATTTGCTTTAACATATATGTAAATATCTATTCATTTCTCTATCCATCAATACATATAATTTTTAATATATCTCAAAGTATTAAACTGTATACTTCATCTTCTGGTGAATTTTTATGCATATCATTAAAGTTCAATATTTATTTACTGATCTTTTCTAAGTAAAATTTAAATACAGGGAAATGCATAAATCTTATGTGTACCATTTGATGAATTTTGGCAAATGTATATGCCTATGAAACACAAACCTCTATTAACATACAGGACATTACCATTATGTCAAAATATTGCTTCATACCTCTTTTTATCAAACCCTGCTCTCCCAGAGGCAACCACTGTTTTCAGTGTTTTAAATTATAGTTTACTTGAGCTAGTTCCAGAACTTCGTGTCAAAGGAATCACACGGTATGTGTTCTTTGGGATCATTCTTTCACTGTTTTTGAGATTCCTCTTTGTCGTTTCATGTACCGACAGGTTTTCTTTTTCCTTTTTATTGCTGAGCTGTATTCCATTACATGAATATACCACAGATATTTATTGAGTCTCCAGTTGATGGACACGTGGGCTGTGTTTGGTTGTCTTTTCTGAATAAAGCTGCTATAAATTTTATTTTGCATTTATTATAATGAATAAGGCCATAAATTTTCCTTATCTTTATTTAACAGCTATAATTCCTCTTTAATGAGCAACATATGTATTCATGTCTTTTGTTTAACAATTTCTTATAATATCAAATATTTTTATATACATTTTTAAGAGCTTGTTTTATAGTAAAGATATTATCGCCATAACTATCTACCTGCACTTTGGTATTTGACCATTTTCATAACTTTTATTTTGGCAGTAATGGCCAATTCTAAAAATTTATTTATAAAATAGAGGTTCTAGTCTATACTATATTCAAAAAGAATCTGAGCGGATTAAGGCTATCTACTTTAAACAATTTTTGTTCTCTTTGGAAATTTAATATCACTACCACAAGAACACATATACACACACACAACTTTACAGAGACAAAATAAGAGGTTTAACTAGATTCATAGCAGAGAGCTTATTATAAAGTTCTGAAATTGGGTAATACATCGAGTAGCCAAAATGCATTTTTTCAAAGTTTTCATTTCCCCTTGGATAATAGTTACTGTAAATTTGTATTTTGGTGATTAGGCTAAAATACTGCTTTTGGATCAATCTATGTATGAGCAAAGCAATTTTTTTTTTAAGCCTGGCCCTTCATCTATCTTGGCAGAATTTGAAGATGTCTAATTGGAGTATTCCAAACTGCGCAGAGATTATAGTTTTTGAAGGGGAAAGCCAAAAGCCCTCTATCAAAGGGCCTATTGAGAAAGAAAATAAAAAGAAAATGAAAAGGTTGCTAGCCTTCTGTATATTAGGATGTTATCAGAGAAAACTATAGCACTTGTCTTTGGGGAGCCAAATATTCCAGGTAGCAGGGTACCCAAATGGAAATTCTTCTTGGTGACCTGGCAGTATATTGGGGAGTGGGGAGGGAAAGGTTCAGTTATTTTTCTTTGTGTCTCCTTTACTTTCACACTACTACCACACTCACAACACTTCTGACACAAGATGTGTGGGGTTTCCTCTGCCAGAAAATTCTCTGTGACATGAGCTGAGTGTCCTACAATTTAGCTCAATTCTGATACTATTTACCTGGAGATAGTGTGAGATTTCACAGGTTAAGGGCTCAGTCCTATAAGACTGCTCCCGCCCCCCTTCAAATGCTAGTCACAAGTAGTAGGTCCTCAGTATGACTTGGGTACAAATCAGTTTCCCACAACCCCCTCCTTAAATTTGATTAATTTGCTAGAGTGGCTCAAAGAAGTCAAGAAAATGCATTTACTAGTTTATTAAAGGATATGAAAAAAATGAACAGCCAGATGAAAAGGTATATAGGGCAAGGAAACCATGATGGCCTCTGCTAGGATAGTTGCTATGCAAAACAAATTCTCATTCTCCTCAGAACTCAACCTCATGACCCCTCTTTGCTTTTAGACCTATAACTAGACTCAAGTATGGGCAGAGTCCTAAAGATGAATAAAGTATAGCTCATAAGGAGATGTGCTACACTACAAGCAGAAATTTGAGGAATATGCATGAGAATGGGTGTTAACAGTGTGAGATAATGGTGGAAAGAACATAAAGTTGGACCAGGCCAAATTTATTGATATAGGCTCAGTAAGCAGAGATTCTGCATTTAATGTTGCAGTTTAGGAGTTAGAAATGGCTCTAATCGTTTGTTTATTTGGCCGAAACACGGAACGAAAGATGGCCCACCATGAGCAAATTGGAAATGCTCTACCTTCCTTGGTTTAATGCAGACAAAGGGATTCAGAGGCTTAAGGAGACTGGAATTTTTGAGTGAATTTGTCACTTAAGACCTACTCACACTGGGAGGTTCCAGATAACATAACTTTCACAAACGCTGTAAGAAATAAATTTGTGAGGGGAACCGCAGCATTCCTAAAGAGCTCTGCGATCCCTGTTTTCTGTAGACCAGACCTTATAGTGGGAACCGCAGCCATGCAATTGGAAAACCTAAATGCAATGAGAGTAATTGGATCCCAAGGTGGCAGGGGCCATATGATGGTACTCACTGCCAAGAGCAAGGTAGACATGGTTACTGTACTCAGCAAAGTCAAAGCAGCAATCACAATAGTCTGATTCACACAGACCTATGGTATTGCCTAGTTAATCAGGGGTTCCTAGAAGTAGAAGAAGATAGAAAGCCTACTAAATTCTTACTTGATCTGTATAAACAAAATATTCTAGG
>NW_011889021.1:2259112-2284826 GCF_000151845.1 Pteropus vampyrus | reverse complement strand
CTATTTGTTTTGCTGCTCTGGAGAAAGTTTATTAATGAATTTAACAATTCTACATTTGGATATCTACACCAAGGAAATTATCTTAAATAGAGAATCCTGTATAAAGGAAGATGTTCATTATAACACTATATATATAGCTTTAGCATAAGAAAACACAGGGAAATTTTGAAAGTTTGTCTATAAACCTAATTATAATGTGGTGTTCTAAAGAAAGCAACACATAAATATGATGTCCCCAAATTAAAACTTGAGACCAAAAATGAGCTACTTATCTTATATGAACTGTTAAACTTAAATTCAGGTATAATATTCCTAATTTGTTTAAATCTAAAAATCGACATTTTGCAATTCCACCATAGGCTTTTTACTAAAATACATTAGTCAACAGACTTCTCTATTTTCTACTTCGTTTGGTAAGACACCTTGTTCTATTAGGGCAATGGTTGTTGTACTCAAAAGAAAATATAGTCAGATCTTTCAGTACCAAAGTGATTGTAATGAAAGATACAATGACAGTACATAAATTTCCCAAAGACACTAATGTGTGAGTACCTTCCAGTTTTGTAGCACAAAATTATGTATTTACCAATTTATTTCAGAGTAAATCCTAAATTTTTCTAAACAATTAAATAGATAAATGTAAAAGAGACAAGCATTTCACACCAGCATAAAATTTCTCAACTCAATTTATTCTGTGTTGCTAAATCTGCTTAAACAAATCAATCTATTTTATTCAAATTGGAACTCAAACATCTGTTGACTGACTTTGGATTGGAGTGCCTCGAATGAAGATTTGTTCATTAGAGTAAGTCAAATCTTAGGTTTAACTTACTCTCCTTCAGTTGAGGCAATTTGAGAAAATAGAAAGAGCAAAGCCCCAGGAATCAGCACATTGTGTTCTTGTTCCTGCCAACTCAGGGTGTGATCTTGAGCAAGTCATTGTCCACTCAGGGCCTCAGCTTCCATATCTGTAAAATGTAGCTTGAATTGGACTGAATGCTTTCTAATGTTCCTTCCAACTGTGAAATCCTCTAAAGTTACTGTAAACTTTGTGCCATGTTTACCCTACACTAATTTTGTATAGTATCAGGTAACTCTCTGCTTTCCGGAAGTGTAGGCAAGAGGTACAAGGATATATCATTGCAGTGTGAGGCATAATCAGGAAAGTTACTGCTCCATCCCCCAGATAGGAGGCGTGAGTAATTCTCAGAAAAGATAAGGAAAAAAAAGAAAGAACACCATGCCCTTCACCAGATATCAGTAGGGCTTATTCCTGCTTCTTTGAAACAGACCCACATTTGTATCTGGGCCCTTGATTCTCTGAGAATAAATTCTCTGCAGATGGCATGATGTCTGCTGTGACAAATATTTCCTGACGAATGAACCTAGAGCAAAACATATCTTCTGCAGGAGCCTGTAAATGGAATGAAACATTCTCTCAGAGGGCCCTGTAGGGAAGAGTCTTGACAGAGGAGACTTCCCCAGCTACATCCAGCCAATCATTCAGCATGGATTTAGGGCCCATGGTGTGTCTAACAATGTATTAGAGTATACAAATTTAAGAGCAGAATAAGATAGGAATCCTACCAGAAACCCAGAGTTATTCTCATCAAATAAGTAATGAAAAAAAGAAGGTGCTGAAAGGTGGAAGGTGATCTAGTGATAAGGAGTGTAAAGACTGGAGCATTTAAAGTGTGGAGGCCATTATAGTCCAGAGCATTTGGATAAGGCTCCCCAGTGAAGGTAGTCTAGAGCAGGCCTGGTGTGGGATGATTTGGGGATAGTTAGAAAGTAGGAATTTTAACTGGCCCTCTATCTCCTGCAAGCCCAGAAAATTGTCCACTCACTACCTCACACTCAAAGTGTTGGTCTCCTAAACCAAAGATAAAAGTCTTCTGTGCCACTAGCCACCTACAAATGTCCTATCCGAAGACTAGAAGATATGTTTATTTAAGTCGTTGGGAGAATATGAGCTGCATATGATAGCCCATGATGCAGTGGGATGGACCAGGTTTGTCATTCAGAGAGGTGAACAATTTTCATAAATGCCATCAAAAAATTGCTCAGGTTATGCTCCACAACGATTAAAATTACTTTTTGGCTCAGAGGCAAAAGCCAGGTGAATCTCTTCTTGTGTCCTCTGAGAATAGAGATCTATAAAATCTGGGAGAGAGAGGGGCCAGGCATGCCTACTGCATCAACAAGCCATTGCCCTGTGCCTTCATGTCATCATCATTGTCCTTCATTAACGCTGTCAGGATATGAGGGCTCCAGAAAGACAGTTTCTGGATAAGTGAAGTTAATCCTTCAAGTTCTGGGAGTCTTCTCTTTGTTTTAGAAACTTAGCCAAATCTTCCAAATATACACTATGCACTTCCCCACTTGCCCTGCACTCTTAAGTGAGAATGTTTTAAAATAACTTTAATCTTCGTTGATGAGCATTTTCAATCAATTTAGTCTACTGTTTACTTTGCTTCTACAAAGTTACAGCTTTTAGAAACACAATATAAGAATGTCTATCGAAATCATTTGCAAAGCAAGAGTAAGAAGGCTTCAAATTGGGACTGAAGTGGCTGAGAGATATTCACAAATTTAAAGAATGGATTTTGTTACACCACTTTCCTTTTTCTTCCTACTTGGCAATCAATTTCCCATAGAAGATTTTCATTAAAACTTGCAGTAAACTTGATCCTGGCAAAGATAAGTCCCTGAGTATAAGCTGGTTCTATGGCCCAGACTGCAATTTCTGACCCCCAACACTGATCACATTACCTGTATTATACATGCTTATGGAACTCTTCTCTACTTCAGAAAACTTAACTGTTTAAAATGACATATCCATGTGTGAATATTTGATTGATGTTCGCATCCCCCAACAGACTGTAAATCCCAGGAAAGTAGGGACCATAACTGGTTTTGCTTACCATTACACCCCCAGCACCTAATCTAGTAGGTGCTCAATAATTTTGTGATGAGTGACTGAAGGAACATTTGACAAGTCCAGAGCCCAGATTTCTGGATCCACAGGTGCTGTCTTGTATAACCTTGGGCAGAGCATTACATCTCCTCCAAGTCTCAGATACCACAGTTGGAAGAGGGTCTTCAACAACATGGTCACAAACTATTCATCCCCATTAGACTTGTAATCTATTTAAATATGAGGAAAGGAAAGAAGATGCTATGATTAGAGGATAGTCCAGTAGGGAGCTAGAGGAAAGGCAGTGGCTGGGACAGTCAGCTGAGTATCTCCGGGAATGTCAGGAATGACACCTGAGAGAAATATGATCTCTCTACAGCCATCTAGACTTTGGAAAACTTGTGAAGGCAAAGAAGTTTCTCATTGAAATCCTCCTTTTCCTTTCTGCATCATTTTCTCAAATCCCCTCGACAGCACCATTATTACCATCCTGTCGCAGACTCCAAGAAATCAGTGTCATCCCATTCTGTCCTGCTTCTAAGAAAATGTTGGAATAAACTAATTCACATAGAAGCGCACTTCCTATCACTGTACTCTCCTGCCATCAGGGTTTGCATTTTCCAACTCAGCCTGTTTTAGAGAATGTTTAATCATATTAATTGATAAAGATTAAACTTCAGGGAGGGTGGGGATTTTTTTTTAGTGGTCAAAGAGACACTTTTATAAGGCTCCTCATCCCACACTTAGGTGCCACTACTCTGCTAGCTCCACCAGATCTAAGTATGCAATCTCAGTTCCTACATACCTTTTTTTCATCAAAATCTTATTTCGGTACCCTATTTCCCAGGGTCAGGACTAGGGTGAGGCATGTGAGTCATTCACCTCAGGAGCCAAATTTAAGGCTGCACCAAAAAGCTCAGTAAATGAAGATAATATTCTAATGTAACACTTAAAAAATGATGCAAAAATTCATGATGAATGAGATAATGTATTTTTAATAAGCCAAGCTCAGTATTGTTATTTTTTTCTTTTACCTCAGGCTCCAATTTGGCTCTGTTGGGCACTTCTTCTGACTCTCACTTCCTCCCATTCTGACGAAACACAACTGTGAGTGTACATAATGGAATGTACATACGAGGCACATTTGTGAGGGTGCATCACTCTGCACTGGGGGAGACTGTCTGGTGAGCACCCAGGGCTCAGGCCAGGTTTGCAGCCATCCATTAACTGGCAGGGAGCCCTGGAGACACTTTCATCTGATCCTGGCCCTCAGAATAAGTTCTGGAGGGACAGTTCCTAAAGGCCAAGAAAGAGGCTCTTACTTTAAAACAGCAACACTGTTCTCTGTTGAAACCATTACTGTTCTGCACACAGACTTGTCAGAGCCATGTACAGGATTTTCACATCTCTCCAGGCACCCGTTCTACCCTGCTTACTGAAGTCAGGATCCCTGTTATGAAGCAGTGAAATCCTTCACTTCCTGTTCCACCAAACATCTGTCATGATAAACTCCATAAACAAACATAGTTTTCTTTCACTTTAGGTGCAAATGCAGTAAGCTATTTCTGTTTACTGAGCACTAAGAGACCATGATAAATGGTGACAGGGAAGGATCTGTATTCTGAGAAATTTTTAGAGATTCTTGAGGACCCTCCCCCACTATCCCCTAAGGGGTGGTGAGAGTGGGAAGGAAGCATCCCATCAGTGCTGTTTAGTCAGGCTGCTGTCAGGGCCCAACTCTCCTTTGCTACTATAACCAGGGAAAGAATGCCAAGGAAGGAATATTCCTTAATTTAAGTGAATGGGAGCATATTTTTCAAATGGAAATTAATTCTTTTAAATATAAATGACGGAAGGGGACCATTTTGAACTGAGTACCAATACTGCATGACAGCCGTGGCCAGACCAGATACTGCAAGCCTGATGATATTGGTGAGGCAGGCAGGGCTGACCTCAGGCTTCCTGTAGTTGATATTCCTCCGGCATCGATGTGCCCCACCACAGTCCCAATTTCCATCCTTGGTCATCTTCCACTGGCCTTCGATAAGACATTGAAGATTAAATCTAGCAATAATCTCATAATTATTTTTCCATTTTAATATAAGATTCTTGATTAATAAGAATTTTAAGGTACTAAAGGAGTAGGCAATAGACAGATATTTCCTTCAATGCTGAAGATTCTGTGAAACATACCCTGTTTCCATAGGTTGGATGTCCACATACCAGATAGTCAGCTCAAAATAGACAGCAAAACACTAAGCTTAACTAAATGGCTGGCTTCGTCTCCTGTGTATTTACATCAAAGGTATAGAAAGTCAGAAATACTCTCAGAGGACGGGCTTGCTTACATATGGGTGGGTGGGGGGCGGGGAGGGTTTGTTCTTTCTTGGTAGTCCCTCTTTGGAATATTTTCCCCCAGATTTCCCTCAGGTTTCCCTCTTGTAGTAGGAAAAATAATGCCCTCCCCCACCTGACGGATGTCCTAGTCCTAATTCCAAGAACCTGTGATATGTTAAGTCTCATGGCAAGGGGAAACAAAATTGCAGATAGAGTTAAAGTTTCTAAATGGCCGACTTTGAGATGGAAATTATCCTGGCTTATCTAAGTGGGCCCAAGGTAATTACAAGGGTCCTTATAAGTGGAAGAGGGAGGAAGAAGAAAGAGCTGGAGAAATCCAATGTGGGAACAACTGCCTGACACTGCGGGCTTTATAGATGAAAGAATGGGGACCCGAGTCAAGGAATGTTGGCAGCTTCTAGAAGGTGGAAAAGGTAAGAAAACTGATGCTCCCCTAGGACCTCTAGAACAGGGGTCCCCAACCCCTGGGCCATGGACCAATATCTGTCCGTGGACTGTTAAGAACTGGGCCACACAACAGGAGGTGAGTGGCCAGTGAGTGCGAGCCAAGCTTTGTTTGTCTTTGCATCTGCTCCCCAGAACTAGCATCACCTCCTCAGCTCTACCTCAGATCATCAGGCATTAGATTCTCATAGGAGCACCGGTCCCTGGTGCCAAAAAGTTTGGGGATTGTTGCTTTAGAAGGAATGCAGCTCTACCAACACCTAGCTTTTAGCCCAAGAGGACCCTTTGAGCTTCTGAGCTCAAGAACTATAAGATAATAAATTTGTATTGTTTTAAGCCAGGAATGACACCTGAGAGAAATATGATCTCTCTACAGCCATCTAGACTTTGGAAAACTTGTGAAGGCAAAGAAGTTTCTCATTGAAATCCTCCTTTTCCTTTCCGCATCATTTTCTCAAATCCCCTCGACAGCACCATTATTACCATCCTGTCGCAGACTCCAAGAAATCAGTGTCATCCCATTCTGTCCTGCTTCTAAGAAAATGTTGGAATAAACTAATTCACATAGAAGCGCACTTCCTATCACTGTACTCTCCTTCCATCAGGGTTTGCATTTTCCAACTCAGCCTGTTTTAGAGAATGTTTAATCATATTAATTGATAAAGATTAAACTTCAGGGAAGGTGGGGATTTTTTTTTAGTGGTCAAAGAGACACTTTTATAAGGCTCCTCATCCCACACTTAGGTGCCACTACTCTGCTAGCTCCACCAGATCTAAGTATGCAATCTCAGTTCCTACATACCATTTTTTCATCAAAATCTTATTTCGGTACCCTATTTCCCAGGGTCAGGACTAGGGTGAGGCATGTGAGCCATTCACCTCAGGAGCCAAATTTAAGGCTGCACCAAAAAGCTCAGTAAATGAAGATAATATTCTAATGTAACACTTAAAAAATGATGCAAAAATTCATGATGAATGAGATAATGTATTTTTAATAAGCCAAGCTCAGTATTGTTATTTTTTTCTTTTACCTCAGGCTCCAATTTGGCTCTGTTGGGCACTTCTTCTGACTCTCACTTCCTCCCATTCTGACGAAACACAACTGTGAGTGCACATAATGGAATGTACATACGAGGCACATTTGTGAGGGTGCATCACTCTGCACTGGGGGAGACTGTCTGGTGAGCACCCAGGGCTCAGGCCAGGTTTGCAGCCATCCATTAACTGGCAGGGAGCCCTGGAGACACTTTCATCTGATCCTGGCCCTCAGAATAAGTTCTGGAGGGACAGTTCCTAAAGGCCAAGAAAGAGGCTCTTACTTTAAAACAGCAACACTGTTCTCTGTTGAAACCATTACTGTTCTGCACACAGACTTGTCAGAGCCATGTACAGGATTTTCACATCTCTCCAGGCACCCGTTCTACCCTGCTTACTGAAGTCAGGATCCCTGTTATGAAGCAGTGAAATCCTTCACTTCCTGTTCCACCAAACATCTGTCATGATAAACTCCATAAACAAACATAGTTTTCTTTCACTTTAGGTGCAAATGCAGTAAGCTATTTCTGTTTACTGAGCACTAAGAGACCATGATAAATGGTGACAGGGAAGGATCTGTATTCTGAGAAATTTTTAGAGATTCTTGAGGACCCTCCCCCACTATCCCCTAAGGGGTGGTGAGAGTGGGAAGGAAGCATCCCATCAGTGCTGTTTAGTCAGGCTGCTGTCAGGGCCCAACTCTCCTTTGCTACTATAACCAGGGAAAGAATGCCAAGGAAGGAATATTCCTTAATTTAAGTGAATGGGAGCATATTTTTCAAATGGAAATTAATTCTTTTAAATATAAATGACGGAAGGGGACCATTTTGAACTGAGTACCAATACTGCATGACAGCCGTGGCCAGACCAGATACTGCAAGCCTGATGATATTGGTGAGGCAGGCAGGGCTGACCTCAGGCTTCCTGTAGTTGATATTCCTCCGGCATCGATGTGCCCCACCACAGTCCCAATTTCCATCCTTGGTCATCTTCCACTGGCCTTCGATAAGACATTGAAGATTAAATCTAGCAATAATCTCATAATTATTTTTCCATTTTAATATAAGATTCTTGATTAATAAGAATTTTAAGGTACTAAAGGAGTAGGCAATAGACAGATATTTCCTTCAATGCTGAAGATTCTGTGAAACATACCCTGTTTCCATAGGTTGGATGTCCACATACCAGATAGTCAGCTCAAAATAGACAGCAAAACACTAAGCTTAACTAAATGGCTGGCTTCGTCTCCTGTGTATTTACATCAAAGGTATAGAAAGTCAGAAATACTCTCAGAGGACGGGCTTGCTTACATATGGGTGGGTGGGGGGCGGGGAGGGTTTGTTCTTTCTTGGTAGTCCCTCTTTGGAATATTTTCCCCCAGATTTCCCTCAGGTTTCCCTCTTGTAGTAGGAAAAATAATGCCCTCCCCCACCTGACGGATGTCCTAGTCCTAATTCCAAGAACCTGTGATATGTTAAGTCTCATGGCAAGGGGAAACAAAATTGCAGATAGAGTTAAAGTTTCTAAATGGCCGACTTTGAGATGGAAATTATCCTGGCTTATCTAAGTGGGCCCAAGGTAATTACAAGGGTCCTTATAAGTGGAAGAGGGAGGAAGAAGAAAGAGCTGGAGAAATCCAATGTGGGAACAACTGCCTGACACTGCGGGCTTTATAGATGAAAGAATGGGGACCCGAGTCAAGGAATGTTGGCAGCTTCTAGAAGGTGGAAAAGGTAAGAAAACTGATGCTCCCCTAGGACCTCTAGAACAGGGGCCCCCAACCCCTGGGCCATGGACCAATATCTGTCCGTGGACTGTTAAGAACTGGGCCACACAACAGGAGGTGAGTGGCCAGTGAGTGCGAGCCAAGCTTTGTTTGTCTTTGCATCTGCTCCCCAGAACTAGCATCACCTCCTCAGCTCTACCTCAGATCATCAGGCATTAGATTCTCATAGGAGCACCCGTCCCTGGTGCCAAAAAGTTTGGGGATTGTTGCTTTAGAAGGAATGCAGCTCTACCAACACCTAGCTTTTAGCCCAAGAGGACCCTTTGAGCTTCTGAGCTCAAGAACTATAAGATAATAAATTTGTATTGTTTTAAGCCAGTTTATGGTAATTTGTCACAGCAGTAATGGGAAACAAATACACCTTATCACTTGATCTAAGCTCAAATGTCATCTTCTATAAAAGACATTGACATCTCTCACCTGCTAAATTATCTCAATATGCTGAGGCATTCTCTATAACACTTTTATTTTCATTTGCTTATGATTATTTAAAATTATCTTATTTGTGTTTATTCCTCTTTCTTCTCACAAGAATGTGAATTCTAGGAGGGTAGGGACTTTGTTGCTCTTTTCATCTATGTATCTCCATTGCTTAGGATACTACTACACATTAGGCATTCAATAATTATTTGTTGTATGAATGAGCATTAAATTAATGAGGACCACAACACTTGCCACTGCTGAATCACATTTAGGAGCAGCTGTTAGAAGATCCCCATGCTTGGTACATCCCTTATTGCAAGAAACTGCCCAACAGAAAACAGAGACAGGAATAGAAATAGCAAATAGGGAAGCGGTTGCTTTATTTTAGGTAGCGGAGACAGAAAGCTTGAATAGTGCTAGCCCTAGGCAATGCAGACCAGAATCCTCTGTGATTGCCAAGAAGTAACCAGTTTGGGAAGACCAGAGAGGAGTGAAAAGATATGGGATTAACTCTGGTTACCTAAATATTGTGTAATCACATTTCTTAAGGTATCATACACCAAAATGCCTCAAAACAAGAGGAAAGAACACAGAGGAATAAGATTGTGTTTTTTATATTGATGGATCAATTCTCTAATGGAAATTAGATTATCGGGTTCAGACAGCAGGGTTTATGAGCTCTCCAGTTTTCCTAGCCTGAAATACTCACACCTAGCTCCTAAAAAAGACACCTTCAGAAACCGGGTGGCCTTAAGACAGGATCTACCTAGCTCAACAAGGGAGGCTCAACACGTCCTCAATACCCTGACGTCAACGCCCAGGGAAAGGACTCCAGGCTCAGTATCCCGCCTGGCTAGTGCTCGCTCAGAGACGCTCCCAGAGCCAAGGGCCGCATCCGTCTCTCCAGAGTCTACTCAGAGGAGGACAATGACAGACGTAACTGACGCCGAGGAACTCGAGAGTCCTACATTCAGCCAGCCAATAGCCCTGGTACTGGGGCGGGATCTCGGAGTATCGGGCCAATGGGGGTGCGGCAGGGCTGGGGGGCGAGCCCGGTCTCAGGCCGGCGGAGGTTTGCAGCCCCCGCCCCGAGCCATGTGGGAGCCTCCCCGAGCTGAGGCGTGCGCGGCGGCGTTGGGCGGCGCGGTCTTCCTGCTGCTTCTCGCGCTGGGGTTCCGCCAGCTGCTGAAGCAGAGGAGGCCAGCGGGCTTCCCCCCGGGGCCGTCGGGGCTGCCATTTATAGGCAACATCTACTCGCTGGCCACCTCGGCCGAGCTCCCCCACGTCTACATGAGAAAGCAGAGCCAGGTGTACGGCGAGGTACAGCCCGACGGGCCGCAGGCAGGGAGGGCCCGAGACTTCCTCCCGGGTGGGCTGACTGCAGCTCCTGGCCGGGAGCTGTCGGGACCCCTCTCCATGTACCAAGGGATTGGAAGGTAACCGACTTCCTAGGTCGGGAGAACTCCTTGATGCTGCGCTCCAGCTAGGGGAGCCTCGCCCACTTGGGATCCCCACCGGCCGACGCACCGCGGGACCCGGGAGGAGTCTCCCGCCCCGAGCGCGCCGCTGTCGTGCGCCCGCGCCTGCGCAGTGGGGCCCGGGGTCGAGCCAGTCGCGACGTCGGGCCTGCACGCGCTGCTCTCGGGGGAACGAGCCCGGGCCTAGCTTCCAGCCCGCGGCTTCCCGCGAGACGCGGGCGTCCGAATTCTGGGATCGAGTTAATAGGTAATAGGAGGTTCTTAGATGTTTGTATTTGAGGACAGCCGGTTCAGGTGTTTGCTGTGAGGATTAGAAAAAGCCCGTGAAGAGCTTGGCCGAGAGGTGAGCTCTGGTAAATAATTGTGAAAGAGCAAATGAATTCATGACAAAAAATCAGTACGGAGTCCTATATCGTATAATGAGCGATGTCGGCCTGACAGGCCCGGAGTACCCTCACAGCAGCCCCTGAGGTTGTGCCTGCTGTGGACCAGCCTCCCAATATGGACTCGTTTAACCTCACAGCCTCCCAGGTGGGTAGGTCCTCTGGTTCTCTCATTTTACAGAAGAGAATACCGCACCCAGAAATGCCCAGTGACTTGCAGACAGCCAGCCACACCGTTGCTAACTAGCAGGGGAAAAGGCCAGAACTCAAGCTTGTGTTTGGAAGAATGTCTTTACCTCAGAAGGAGGCAGAAGTTTCCAGAGCACTGGCACTGACCTGAGTTGTTTCGAGTCCATTCATTTATGTGCAACAACAAACCAGACTCTTGCCATGAAGAGGTGTAGAAGGCAGACACAGCCCAATTTCAGCGAGTTACAGTCTAGTGAGAGGGAGAAAATTATCAACCACATACTGTGGTGAGTGTTTTGAAGGAAAAGTGCAGCAGAACTTTGGCAATTGTATTTCAGCGTGAGGCTTAAATCCTTATTTGAAACAGTTTTTACAAGAATAATTCTAGATTCTTCAGCTCTCTAGTGATTTACATTTTAAAGGGAAATTGGACTTAGGTAAAGCAAACATGTATAATTCTTATGTTTTCTTTTCCACCTTTCAGTTCTCCAGGACTTGTGTGTATTCTCATGATTTCCATTCTAGTGGGTTGGTTCAAAGCGTCATAACAGTCTAGAGAAATCGTAAGATATGAAAGCATGAGACTAGAGGTTGAGTCCTCTTTCATCAGATAAAACTTGACCTTTATTTCTCTGAATCTTTTTTTCTCATATGTGTAATAAGAATGATAATAACTGAAAACAGTTAAGTATTAAGATGTTCTTGGTTATTAATTACAGAACAGTATATTAGGCCTACAAATCAAGTTAAACCAATTTTGTAAAATGATGTCTCGCAGAGTAGGAAATTGTATTTCATATGTACATATGAAAGGAATACTGTATTCACAATAAACATTCTCTTCTGGAATGGGGTAATCTAAGTCTCCAATCATAATAGATTACAAATTAAATTATAAATGTGCTGGAAAACTCATTTTGGGAGAGGTAGATTGGTTCAATGGATTTAAGAATTGGCATCAGTTTTACTGCTGGTAGAACTATTTGAGGGAAACCATGGTTTTTTACAAAGAGGCTCTTTACTAGTGGTAAACTTGAACTGTATTATCAGGTACAAGAAGGATAGAGGAGAAAGAGAAAGCAAAAATGAAAAGGATGTATGTAAGAGTGGACACTGCCTGACTCTGCCTTAGATTTAAGTTGAAAACCACCTAACGGATTAACTCTTTAAACTACAGCAGCATCTGTTCTTTGTCTTAGTTGTGAAACACCCCTAAAGTCTCCCATTGTCTTAGAGGCATTTCCCAATTCTGATAAAGTCTCAGAGTTAGTATAAGTTGTTAATATACTATAGAATATAATATACTATACCTTTTTTGGAAGTGGGAGGACACCAGACTATTATTATCTCCTATACTTCTGGAAGGTTGTGGAAAGTTGTTTATAGGGCTTATTTTTAAACAGAATCTTATTTTTCCACTACCTTATAATTTGGAGATACATGGTCACAGAAAAAAACCCGGACTTGAAAATTGCTTATGAGAAATGACAATCACTTCAGGTGACACCTGCTTTTATGAAGTCTGTGAATTCAATTCTCTTTCATAATTCTTAAAAAGAAGACAACCAGTCCTCAGGTCTTACACATTCATTTTAAAGGCAATCTTAAATAGAAATCTACCACATCAAGAATTACCATTACCTTGGAGATTCAGTCTGAATTTATAAACTTCTAGTGACTTTAATCTCAGTCCAAATTTCAAAAAGCATTCTCTAGTTAGTAATGCTAGTACAAGTGGTTTTTACAGATTATTTTCAGGTAATGCATGTAAGGACAATAAAATAATTACTTTCAGGCAAATGTAATTGACAACTTATTTTATAAGGTAAGCATGTATTGAGACTTTTATGCAAGGCACGGAACAAGAGTCTATTGAGGGGTCTAAGATAAAAGATAAAGATAATTGATTCTAAGGAGTTTATAATTTAGCAGACAAGAATATGGATATTTCTGGTTAAAGGTAATAGATGCTAGTTTCAAGTAACAGTTTCCCCAGTTTTATACTCAAATAGAGGAACATCTCAAATTTTTGAGTAAAGGTGGACTGTATAACAACTTTCTCAAGCTATGGCTCCTCTTTGGTTTTTGTAATCCCTAGTGTTCCCAGCCTGACAGCTTAACCCAGAAACATGACTCCCCTGTTTGTTCTTCCTTCATATTAACACAACTTTCAATCTCAGGATCTTTTGCCATCCTTGAGAAAGCATCAGGCTGTTTTTTTCCTGCATCAGAACCACTGCATATTCACTAATGCTATTCTTGTATTATCTCTGCCATGATATTTTGATTTATAATAAGAAAAATATATATTTGCTCTTTATCCTGGCATATTGCTCTTTATTCTGGCACACTGCTCCTAAAATTTTTGGAATTTCCTAAGAGTTAAGAGTGATCAAGGCATCTTTTGTTATTCATAACAAGCCCCTTTCAACCACGCTTGAGTTTTAATGAGATAATTTTCGGAAATCCCCAAAGAATGGGAGCTTGTTTCCAGAAGAACCAACAAGATTAGAGGGTTGAAACTTTTAATTCTAACCACCACCACCACCACACTCACTCACCTCTGGGGTGGAGAGAGGGGCTGGAAGCATTGTCAGTCACCTATGGCTAATGATTTAATTGATCATGCCTAGGTAATAAAGCCTCCATAAAAATCCCTGAATAATAGGGTTCGGAGAGCTTCCATGTTGGTGAACAAGGAGGTAAGTAGAGGGTAGCATGCTTGGACAGAGCATAGAAGCTTCACACCTCTCTTCCTTGCTCTGTGCATTTCTTCCATGTGGCGTTCCTAAGTTATATCCTTTTATAATACACCAGTAATCTAATAAGTAAAATATTTTCCTGAGTTCTGTGAGCCACTCTAGAAAATTAATCAAACCCAAGGAGGAGATTGTAGGGACCTTTTACAGCCTGTTGGGGAGAACAGGTAACAACCTGGACTTGTGATTGGCATCTGAAAGTGGGAAAGAACTCTTATGGCACTGAGCCCTTAACCTGTGGAATCTAATACTATCTCCAGGTAGATAGTGTCAAAATTGAGTTAAAATGTAGGATACTCAGCTAATATCCCAGAATTGCTTGATGTGTGGAAAACCCACACATCTGGTGTCAGAAGTATAGTAGAAAGTATTGAGAGAGTAGATGTGACACACAGGAAGAGTAG
Organism: Pteropus vampyrus; assembly: GCF_000151845.1. NCBI lineage: Eukaryota > Metazoa > Chordata > Mammalia > Chiroptera > Pteropodidae > Pteropus > Pteropus vampyrus. The sequence continues at coordinate 2,270,650 of NW_011889021.1, read as the reverse complement.
GTTTTCCTTTATGTCTGCTAAAATTACGCTTCTAATAAAAGACTCTCTTTTAAGACTATTTCATTACTGCTTTGGAAGCTGAAAGAGTCCCACCGTTGCTCAGCTGAACTTTTACACTGCCACTTTTAACTATTACTGCTTGTGGCAGCAGTCCATGCTCCTTCATTAAGGTTCTGAATGTATCTACTGCTGAGTTGACACAGCCCATCCTTGTGCCAAAGACTCCATTGCTCAGCTAGCTAATTCTGTTACTAGTTGGAGATCTTCATCACTATTGCTGCTGTAACTACTTCTGCTGAACTTCTTTTCTCCCAAGCCTCCTGTTTGTTTCCTAAGTGGTGTGAACCATGGCTAAACCATGCTCTATCTGTTTGCACAGAGATGAAGCTTGGCTGAGTATTTTTGCTCTAAAAAGCTTTCAGCCAACCGCATGAGAGGATGGGAAAAACAATCTTTACATCCCGCTATAGCACTGTTCCCTCTCTGGACTAGGTCCTTAAGGGCCCACCTATAACAGACTATAAGAGATGAGACATTGTAACCTGAGGTGAAGCACATGAGAAGCTTCTAGCAAGGCATAGCATGGATATTCTGTCTTGCTTTCCCCTTAGTTGAGCATCCACCTGTACCTATGTTGTAAATGCTGTTAAAATGAGACAGCAGGCCCCAAATGGAGTCACTTGTGCTAAACCCCATGTCAGCAAACCAAGCCTTAATACCTAACCTAATGCAGTTTCAACCTCCCCCGGACTGTAACCTTTGACCATTCAAGCTGAAATTACCTGGTCAGCACTACTTAGGTAATCTGCCCGTTAGACCCCTTTGTTCCACTTAGGAGAGTGACCTTGCCTGAAATAATGCAATTTTTTGCTAGTAATTTAATTTTCTTTCTCTCTTTCTGCCTTTAAAAGCCTTTTCTATAGCTCTTTGAAGCTCCTTTCTACTTCTTGATGGGATGCTCCCCTATTCATTCAATAAAGCCAATTAGATCTTCAAATTTACTTAGTTGAATTTTTGTTATTTAACAATGACTTTCTTCCAAGATCATATTCTCTAAGGGTCCTCTATGTTATTCAGGAATTCAGGGACCCAAATACAAGTGAACCTAGTTATAATATGTTTATACTTCAAAATTGTCTGTCATGCATTTGACAAACTCCTTCCTAACCTAAGTCTGGAGTAATAAATGACATGCATATGATGCTGCTTTCCCATTCATTGTGGAAATAAAAAATTCCTAGATATCATTGAATGTTCTGAGTTGGAAAGAATCTTAAAAGGGCATCTAAATCAAGTACTATATTTTCTATGGCAACCCTGATGCCCCCAAAAGTTAAAGGTTCTACACAGGGTCCTATATCTGTTTAATGGCAAAGGTAAACTAGAATCTAGGCCTTCAAAATCTGGTACTTTTTTCGTTTTACCATCTATGAGATTACATCTTTAGGCACTGAATGCATAATGAAATCATAGTGTTTGGTATGCCTTGTAGAGAAAAGTCAGTCTAAACATTGTCAGTTGAGTAATAAGTGCCTGTATTTTCAGGGAACTAACATACTAAGAGAGCTGGGCTTAGTACGTGTGGATTTCCATGGTTATATCCATTTAAATGTTGTTTTTCTTTTCTTATCAAAGATCTTCAGTTTAGATCTTGGAGGTATATCAACTGTGGTTCTGAATGGCTATGATGTAGTAAAGGAATGCCTTGTTCATCAAAGTGAAATTTTTGCAGACAGACCATGCCTTCCTTTATTCATGAAGATGACAAAAATGGGAGGTATGTTTTATTTTCACCTATTTGGTGCTTTACTATTTTAAATCACACTTCTTATTTTTATTTCTTCTCTGACCCAGTCATTCTTTAATAGCATGCTGTTTAATTCTATGTATCTGTAGTTTTCCTGCTTTCTTTTTACAGTTGATCTCCAGTTTCAAAGCATTATGATCAGAGAATATAGTCGGTATGATTTCAACCCTCTTATATTTGTTGAGGCTATCTCTGTGTCCCAGTATGTGGTCAGTCCTTGAGAACGTTCCATGTGCACTAGAGAAAAATGTATAAGTAACTGTTTTGGGATGAAAGGCTCTGTAAATGTCAATTATGTCCAGTTGGTCTAATGTGTCATTAAAGGATGTTATTTCCTTATTGATTTTCTATTTGGATGATTTGTCCATATCCGACAGTGGGGTTGACAGTGTTTTGGTCTGTTTCTGCCTTCAGTTCTGTTAGTAATTGCTTTATATATTTCGGGGCTCCCCGATTGGGATCATAGATATTAATTAGTGTTATGTCTTCTTGGTGCATGATTCCCTTTATCATTATGAAGTATCCCCTCAGTATCTTTCTTTACCTTTTTTATTCTATTTCGTCCTGTATTAGTACCACTACTCCCACTTTTCTCTGAATGTCATTTGCTTGAAATATCATTTTCCACCCTTTCTCTTTGAGTCTGTATTTGTCTTTGGAGCTGAGCTGTGTCTCCTAGAGGCAGCACATGGTTGGCTTTTGTTTTTTTTGATCCAGTCTGCAACTCTGTGCCTTTTTAGTGGTGAGTTCAGCCCATTTACATTTAGGGTGATTATTGAAATATAAGGTTTTCCTATTTTTTGCTTTCTTGTAGCTCAGTGTTTCCATTGCTTTCTTATCTTTGTATTTGTTTCTTTTTCTTTTTCTTTTTCTTTTTTTTTTTTTTGATTCGGTTTTGTTGATTTTCCCTCTGGTCTTTCTTGTTTTATATTATGTACTTATATTCTGAATCTTTGGTGTGTGGTTACCATTACAAATATGTATATAATAGTCCATTTTCTTCTGTGTGCGCCTTATCTCTATTCCCCTTTGCAAATCTGGATCTTTGAATCCTCCCCTTTTCTGTTATTGGTGTCTCAGTTTGTCCCTATGTATACTGAACATCCATTACTATCTTGCAATAGCAACTCTCTTCTTATTGTTTAAGCTTATAAAGCCTTGTTCTCAATACAAGTTGCATTCCTCTGCTTCTTTCTACCTGCTAGTCAGTCACCTTACTCATAGTTAAGTATTTTTTTGTCATTTTATTTTAGGTAAGCTAACCCCTTTCAGTATTTCCTATAATGCAGGCCTCGTAGTGAAGAATTCCCTCAATTTTTATATGTCTGGAAAGATCTTTATTTCTCCTTCATATCTAAAGGAGAGCTTTGCTGAATACATTATTCTCAGCAGGTAGTTCCTTTCATTTACTAGTTTGAATATTTGATTCCATTCCTTTCTTGCTTGGGCTGAGAAGTCCAACGATAATCTAATGGATTTTCCCTTATAGGTTACCATCTTCTTTTCCCTGGCTGCCCTGAGAATTCTTTGTCATTAATTTTTGATAATTTTAATATGTGTCTTGGGGAAGGCCTTTTTGGATTGTATTGAGTATTCTGTTAACTTCTTGAATTCCAATCTACATTCATCATTAGATTTGGGAAATTCTCATTAACTATTTGTGTGAAAAATTGTTTTCTAATCCCTGCTCCTTTTCCTCCCCTTAGAGAATACCCATTATTCTTACGTTTCCATTCCTGATGATGTCAGCTAGTTCTTGTATTTCTTTTTCATTCTTTGGTCTCTCTCTCTTCCTTTTGATTTATTTCTAGATTTCTTCAATATCACTGATCCTTTCCTCCATTTGGTGGACTCTATTTCCCAAGCTTACTATTTCATTCTTCATCTCTTTTAGTGTGTTCTTCATCTCCAGAAGTTCTTTTTGGTCCTTTTTTTAGAGTTTCAATCTCTTTGCTAAAAATCTTGTTCTGCTGATCTAGTTTTTTTTTCAATTCCTGTGGTCTTATTCACAGATCACTTGCTCAGATGTTCTTGTGAGCAGGTTGGGTGTTATTTGTTGAGTTTTAGATGTTCAGCTTATTGTTATTTCAAGAGGACAGATCTGAGGACATCTCTCATTCTGCCATGCTTCTGATATCACTCCACATTTCTTATTTTATGTATATTCAGCACATAGAGTTTGGATTCTATTGTACTGATTAACAGGAAAGTATTAATTAATTAATTAATTTAGGCTAGAGACCTAGTATTTGAAAACCTCTTAGTCTGCAGTACACTCATATTTTAGACCATTACATACTAATTCTACGGTTTTAATCTAGTTCTGATAAATGTAAATTATGTTTTAAAAAATTAGTGCAGGTTTTGTGAAACAAGTTAGTAATACAAACGTGTATGCACACTTTAATCAAAAGCACCTTTTGAGGCAAGTCTTGACTACTTGGTGACATTTTTACTATCATTTTGCTTATAAGATTATAGAACCTAAAGCAGCCATTCGTAACTACTAATCATATGATATGTAAATGAATAATTGTGGTATTTATGTAAAGGACTAGGATTCTCTATGGTTTAGTGTTAATCATTGTTGGATGATTCCATATTCAACAAGGGAGAAATGCTGAAAGTTAACAGAATTGTTAAGAAGGAAGCAGCAACAGAAAGTCAAAAATAGAGTGCTGAAGTCAGATAAAACAGTTTTGATACTTAATAGTGTAAGAGTTCTTAGAATAATGGTGTCCAGTATTATCCAATTTAATGAGAGCTTCACACTTAATTTCAAAGAAAAATTTAACAATATCTTGCTTGTATAGATTAAAAAGACATTGAATGAAAAGAAAAAAATAAAAATTAACCATATGTTACATCACAAAACAGATAAGCTAATGCAAAGAGAACACCAGTTTTTAAGGCCAAATTTCAAGTATAATGATACTTGAAAGCAATAATATAAATAAAAAGTAAATCTCCAGCAACTGAAGTAATCTTTTAAATAATAATTATGCAAAAAAAAGAAATTATACCACAATTATAATAGAAGATCTTTAAAGAAATTGTGAAAATGAAAAATGATGTGATCAGAGTAATATTTGGGGTACATTATATATATTTTTCAAAGCTAAAATTTATAGTTTAGACTTATTATAAAGATAAAATAAGCATTCAACCTAAGGTTTTCAAAAAACAGTAAGAGAAGAATAGGTAGACAACTATATGTGTTATTTTAAGATACATATGCGTCGAACTTGGAACTCAGAAATCAGAGCCACCATTATCCCAGTGTTTAGGAAAAATTGCCCGTGCTTACAGCTTGGCCGATGTAGGGTTATAACAAAGCTCCTTTGTACTTTCTTTTACAGGTATCCCATATTCTTACATTTCGCTAGGGCTTGCTCTCATCTCAGTGCCTCTGCATAAGCTGTTCCCTCTGCCAACAGTGATTTTTCCTCAGATTATCTGCTTGAATTACTCTCTCATCTTCCATATCTTTACTTATGTCCCCTTCTCAGTGAGGCTTTCCTTGACCATCCTGTATTTCCTTCTTTGCTATATAATTTGTTTGTTTGCCTCTCCTTACTAGTATGTAAGGTCAATGAGAGTAGGGCTCTTTTGCCTCTTTCATTCACTGATCTATCTTTGACAGCTTATAACACTGCCTGGAACATAGTAGAGGTTCCATATATACATGTTGAATGAGTATTTGTTGAATAAATAGTCATCTGGGATTATGGAAAAGAGAATGAAATATGGGAATATAAGAGTAGCATAGCACTGAAGACCCGCTTATGTATGGTTAACTTTATCATAAGCTCCAAATTAAAAAATCGTTGCACAAAAGTTGTTGGAATATAGATTATATAGGTACCTCCAGTAGACAAGAGAACGTATTTTTCATCAGAGGTGCACCTATGTACCTAGTATGAATGAAATTTCTAATAGAATACATACTACATAAATACATGTGCTGAGGATGATTTTTTCTTGGTAGTTAATTTAAAAGGAAAATATTCCATAATAGCAACAACAGGACAGCAGAGTATACTGTGGAGACTACAAAATTTTAATGCAAGCAATATCAGCACTGGAAGCTTAAGTTTCATATTTGCTCTCTGTCTTTAGTTCAGGCTGCTAAAACAAAAATACCATAGACCAAGTGACTTAAACAGCAGACAGCTATTCTTACAGAGCTGGAGGCTGGGAAATCCAAAATCAAGGTGCCAGTAGATCCAGTGTATGGAAAGAGCCTGCTTCATGACTTGTAGACAACTGCCTTCTTTCTGTACCCTCATATAGCTGTGAGCAATGACCTCTTCTCATTCTTACTAGGTCCCTTCTTACTAGGGCACCTATCCCATTCATGAGAGCCCCACCCTCATGACCTAATTACCTCACAAAAGCTTTATTTCCTAATATCATTCATTACATTGGGGGTCAGGCTTCAACATATGAAATTTGTTGTGACACAGACATTCGATGCATAGTACTTTCCTTTGGGCTTGAGTATTTTCACTACATTGACACCTCATTCAGGCCACCCTTGATCCTAGCAGAGTTAACTTGTTAGGTAACATATGCCTTTAACAGGAATAAATTTGTATTCTAAAATCTAGTATCTTAAAACAGAAAATTTCGAATCCTAGAAGTATGACTTTCAGGTGTTTGTTTAGTCCAAAATGTAATTTTGTCTGTAGACATGCAGTAATTTGTCTTTTGTAAATTAAACTTATAGTAAATTTTGGATAATGAAGTCACTTGGGCCTACTTCACCTAGGATGAATTACACAAGGCTGTCCAGTTTTATTGTGGTGGGAGAATTATAGGTCTTTTCTGCCTGTCTTAGATGAAAAGTAGACCAGTTTTACATGTTTATAATATTCTATGGCTAATGAGTAGCAGAGAACAGGACTTATCCACTGGGTCTAGTTTTAGTTTTAAGGAAAATTTGGAGAATGGCTAACCATCTCTTTTCTCCATAGCTTTTTCAGTTGTTAGATACAAAGATGTAGGAATGATAAAAAGTTTTAATATCTTTTTCAGGCTTACTCAATTCCAGATATGGCCGAGGATGGGTTGATCACAGAAGATTAGCTGTAAACAGCTTTCGCTGTTTTGGATATGGCCAAAAGTCTTTTGAATCTAAAATCTTAGAAGAAATCAATTTTTTCATCGATGCTGTTGAAACATACAAAGGTAGACCTTTTGACTTTAAACAATTAATAACAAATGCTGTTTCAAACATAACCAATCTGATCATTTTTGGAGAACGATTCACTTATGAAGACACTGATTTTCAGCACATGATTGAGTTATTTAGTGAAAATGTAGAACTTGCTGCCAGTGCTTCAGTCTTCCTGTATAATGCCTTTCCATGGATTGGCATGTTACCTTTTGGAAAACATCAGCAGCTGTTTAGAAATGCTGCTGTGGTCTATGATTTTCTCTCCAGGCTTATTGAAAAAGTTTCCGCCAACAGAAAGCCTCAGTTACCTCAGCATTTTGTTGATGCTTATTTAGATGAGATGGATCAAGGTAAAAATGACCCATCATCTACTTTCTCCAAAGAAAACCTAATTTTCTCTGTGGGTGAACTCATCATTGCTGGGACTGAAACTACAACCAATGTGCTGCGATGGGCAATTCTTTTCATGGCCCTTTATCCTAACATTCAAGGTGAGGATTCTCTTGACCTGAAGGTCTGTCCTTACATTTAGGGTTCACACATGTTTTAGAGTCTTTGGCCATGTATAGAGCATTTTATTTAGGAACTTCTGCTGTGCTACCCAAGAGAAAAATATTTAAGTTATAAATATATTTCAAATATGTTCTCTGAATTCATGTAAAAACCTCAGAGATAGGTCTTATTATGCCTATTTTATAAATGTGGGAAAAGGCTAAGTGGCTAACTTGCCGAAGCTCAGCCACTGGAGGTGGCAGAGCCGGGACCTGAACCCTGGTTGTTTTAATTCAAGTTTTATGCTTTACTATTTTTCTTGCTGAGAGTGAGATGTTATTCGAATTCTAAGTTTGTTTGATTTTCATTACTTTTAATGTGTTTTTCACCACAGTTACTCAGCATTGGCTACTGATAGTACAAGATATATGGTATATATTTAAATATAACTCCCATATAATGAAAAATCTGAATCTGGGTGTACCCATACCCTATCGACTTGTTATTATAGGTTATCCTTTGTTTTATTTCAAAGGGAAATTATTTTAGATATACTTTTTCATTGCTTAATAACTTGAACACTTTCTCTCTGACAGGACAAGTTCAGAAAGAGATTGATTTAATTATGGGACCCAATAGGAAGCCTTCTTGGGATGACAAATGCAGAATGCCTTATACTGAGGCAGTTTTGCATGAAGTTTTAAGATTCTGTAATATAGTTCCATTAGGAATTTTCCATGCAACCTCTGAAGATGCAGTTGTACATGGTTATTCCATTCCTAAAGGTACAACAGTAATTACAAATCTTTATTCTGTACACTTTGATGAAAAGTACTGGGGAGACCCAGAAATATTCTATCCTGAGCGATTTCTGGACAGCAATGGACATTTTTCCAAGAAAGAAGCTTTGGTTCCATTTTCTCTAGGTAAGAGAACTTTCACGGGAGCATAACTTTGGACAAAATATAATGACGATTCATCAGTATAACATATAAATCCGAAGCATTCTGTTGCAGAATTAAATATTCCAACTCTGAAAACAGCATTAATTTCTACATGAGACAATAGTTTAATTAGGGATCATTAACCTGTTTCTACTCAAAATAAACAAACCTTAATTTAGCAACTTAGAGAAAACTGTTGAGAAGCTCTGGCTGCTTCTGAAACTTTTATAAGTATGGATTTGGGGTTTGTAATCAAAGGTCATAGAGCTAGAAGGTCCGTAACACATAGCTTGAGAAACTGAGACCCAGGAAGGGGAATGACATCATAATTTGAAGTGAAACTGAAATCCAGCTCCCTTGTCTCCCAGTTTGTTATGCCTCATCTCTAAAAATATTGCTTTTACTATGAAAAATTACACGGATTACAAGGCCCATGGAAGGTGGACTAGAAACTTCATTTCATCGGGGAGGAGTACACGTTAAGTCATTTGAAATGAAATCACCTTCTCTTGACTCTATAGAATAAAATGTCACACTTCAAATTAGATCTTTCATGGCATATCTTAGGCTCTGTTGCGATGTGCAGGGGAAGTGGGGGATGGACTAATAAGTTTACAGAAGTCCATGATTTGACAAAAGAAGGTATAGAAATGGGTTCTGGGAGATGAAAAGCCAATTTCTATGGATTTTAAGAAAATTCTTTAATGAGGATAACCTCTTCTAATTTTCTTTAAAATCCAGATTTCTCGGATGGCACCCCATGTTAGACATAAATTTTGGTAAATATTATGGATTTTTAAAAATTATTATGTCTTTGTTTAGGAAAAAGACATTGTCTTGGAGAACAGCTGGCTCGGATGGAAATGTTCCTGTTTTTTACAGCGTTGCTTCAGCAGTTTCACTTTCACTTCCCAAATGAACTGGTTCCAAATCTGAAGCCCAGGTTAGGCATGACATTGCAACCCCAGCCCTACCTCATCTGTGTGGAAAGACGCTGAAAGTGCACAGACATACACTGTTTCTAAAATTCACATAAAGAGGTAAATGAATAGCATCAGAATGAATAGCAATGTGGGACGTTTAGCTGCATCAGGTATTGAAATACTCTTACCTTAAAGCTTGAATAATTAAAATAGTGTAATAATGGCATAAATAGATAGAAAAGTAGAAAAGAAAGTCGAATAAAAAAAATATATAGAAGAATATCAAGTCAGTCCAGCAAAGATAAATATTATTTGCATGGGGACTACTCTGTAGTCATTTGGAAAACAGTTACAATTTTGAATCCATTCCTCATAGCATATGCCTTAATATACTACAGGTGGCACAAAAGTTTCTATAATACAAAGTCATAAAAGTGCTAGAAAACATGGGTGAATTCCTCTTGAATTTTGGAATGAGGAAGCCTTTCTAATTAACTACAACTCAAAATCCAGAAGCCATAAAATAAAATTGATACATTTTTGGAGGCTGGCTCCACATTCCGTACAATGGTTTTTCCTTGTTTTGTTTAACATGATTTATCCTGGAGATCTCTCCATATCACTACATAGAAAACTTCCTCATTCTTTACATAGCTGTATAATATTCTATTACAGCATATACAGTGGAAACATAAAACACAAAAAACACCAACATAAATCTTCTGCAAGGCAGAAAACACCATGGTGGAAACTAGCCGGGAAGAAATATGCAAATCTTATCACAAACAAAGGGCTAATCTCCTTAATGTTATAAGAATATAGAAGAAAAGTGTAACGATGCATTAGAAAACATTAGTCAATGAACATGGACAGTTCACATACACATATACCACATTGTAAACATCTAAAAAGATCATTAAATGTGTTTCATAATAAAAGAAATGCAAATGTAAACTTTAGTGAGATAATATCGCATCTACCATATTAGCAAAAATTCTAGAATTTGACAACAATACACATTATTGGCAAGGTTGTCCTGAAACATGCGCTTTTATACATGGATGAGGAAAATGCAAAGTCATACACTTCCTATGGAAGGGAATTTGGCAATATCTATGAAAAAAATCAGTGTATTCACATTTTGGATGAACAATTCCAATTCTTAGGAATATCTCCTGCAGATACACTTGAACATGTAATGGATAGACATAAGTGCCAGATTATTCATTGATGCATTATTTATAATAGCAATGCAAGACAAAAATAAGCCACTTTAACGACACACATTGATCAATAGAGGAATGGTAGAATAAACACTATAGTATATCCTGTAATAGAATATTATACACCTATATAAAGAATGAGGAAGTTTTCTATGTAGTAAGTAATATGGAGAGATCTCCAGGATAAATCACGTTAAACAAAACAAAACGGGAAAACCAACATACGGAATGTGATAGCCAGCCTCCAAAAATACCCCCGAATGATCTTTATCTGGTATATACAACCTCGTGAATCAGGGCTGGTTTGTGTGACCAATAGCATGTGATAGAAGTGGTGGTGTGTAACTTCTAAGGTTTGTCTGAAGGCATTACACCTTCTCACCTTGGTCCCCTTGAGTGCTTACTCTGAGGGAAGCCAGTCACCATGCATGATGACACTCAAGCAGTCCTGTGGAGAGGCCCATATGGAGAGGAACTGAGGCCTTTCACACACACTAACCGTATCAGCTTGCCAAACACATGAGTGAGCCACCTGGGAAGTATATTTTTCTCAGACCTTCAGCTGACTGCAGACCCAGCTGGCATGTGATTGTGATCTCATAAAGGTCCTGAGCCAGAACTGCTCAGCCAAGCCATTTCTAAATTCTTGACTCACAAAAACCAAAATAGATAGTTACTACCAGCATATTTTGGGGGGATTTCTTATAGAGCATTAGATAATGAGTTCAAAGAACAAGGTATAAAATACGTTCTCTTTTTGTATAACATGGGGAATGAGAATGTATGTATAAATACATATTACGCACTCGTATTTAAATAAAAAGCACTAACTAATTTAATATGCAACTAATGAAAATGGTGATTTCTAAGAGACTGAGAGGAAAGGGTAGATGAGGATGGGGTGGAAGAGACATTTTAGTGTGTTTATCTTTCATTAAAATTTTGATCATATGTTAGTAATTGTATTCAC
>NW_011889021.1:2255540-2258531 GCF_000151845.1 Pteropus vampyrus | reverse complement strand
GTAAGTAATATGGAGAGATCTCCAGGATAAATCATGTTAAACAAAACAAAACAGGAAAACCAACATACAGAATGTGATAGCCAGCCTCCAAAAATACCCCCAAATGATCTTTACCTGGTATATACAACCTCATGAATCAGGGCTGGTCTGTGTGACCAAAGCATGTGATAGAAGTGGTGGTGTGTAACTTCTAAGGTTTGTCTAAAGGCATTACACCTTGGTCCCCTTGAGTGCTTACTCTGGGGGAAGCCAGTCACCATGCATGATGACACTCAAGCAGTCCTGTGGAGAGGCCCATATGGAGAAGAACTGAGGCCTTTCACACACACTAACTGTATCAGCTTGCCAAACACATGAGTGAGCCACCTGGGAAGTAGATTTTTCTCAGACCTTCAGCTGACTGCAGACCCAGCTGGTGTGTGATTGTGATCTCATAAAGGTCCTGAGCCAGAACTGCTCAGCCAAGCCATTTCTAAATTCTTGTCTCACAAAAACCAAAATAGGTAGTTACTACCAGCATATTTTGGGGTGATTTCTTAGAGAGCATTAGATAATGAATACAAAGAACAAGGTATAAAATATGTTCTCTTTTTGTATAACATGGGGAATAAGAATGTATGTATAAATACATATTATGCACTTATATTTAAATAAAAAGCACTAACTAATTTAACATGCAACTAATGAAAATGGTGATTTCTAAGAGACTGAGAGGAAAGGGTAGATGAGGATGGGGTGGAAGAGACATTTTATTGTGTTTATCTTTCATTAAATTTTGATCATATATTAATAATTGTATTCACTTTTATATAATATATAATAAAAAGTAAATAGTACATAAGTGAAGAGCATTAAACCACAAAAAATCAAAGATATATTTTTAAAAATTAAAGCGAACTTAGAATATCACACTTATTTTCTTCTAGAATTGTGAACCAATTCTGGAAGAGACAACTGAGGCTGAGAAGTTAAGCACATTTTTTGAGAGATTCACAGAGCTAGGGGCCAAAAATTGAAGAATATTGCCTACCAAGGAACTCTCAAGAGTGAAAAAATGGGCTTCACTGAAATTGAAGCCCAGCTCTGAATCTCATCAGTCCCTGACTGGATTAAGGTGATTCACGATTACTGATACTAATACCCCAGGGGCCTGCCAGAGGCAGTCAAATCCTCTCTGGAGGAAGAGGAAAATCTTAGGCCTCAAATATTTCTTGAAGTTTTTAATATACAGTGTTGGCACTCAATAATAACTAGCATACACGGTGACAAGATATTGACTCAAACCAAAAGAAATGATAGACAACAGAAAGACCTTCAGCAGATCCAGATAGTAAGAGTTATCAACTGCAAACTTTACAGCAAACATGCTTATGTTTGTAGTGGACACTCTTAGTGCTCTACCGTGATTCTCTTTACTAGGTAGATTCATTCACTCCAACTCTACCCCAACCCCCATCTCCGGTGTTAACTGCTCATACTCTTTGCAGTCATCTCTCCTGGAATTCCCTAGGAGGTTAACATGAATCCTCTATCCACTCCCTGGAGGGTAGTAACTGACTAATCCAGGAATATTTAAGTCACACACACATCCCTGGCCTCAAGGAGGACAACTGTGTGATGCTACTGGTACTCTAGAGCTCCATCCTTTGGGATCAGGCTAAGGACTTTGGCCACATAAACCTCTTGAGCTTCTTCCCAAGTCGGATCCTGCTTCCCTTACAAGTTTCATCTAAGGGCATTCCTGCAGTAAATCAGTTGGCAAAAGAACCACAAGCTCAGGCTCTGCTTCTAGGAAACCTAGCATGTTTATGCTTGAGAAATTCATCAGAAAATTGAATATCATTAAAAAATCAAATGGAAATTCTAAATCTGAACAATAAACTAGATTTAAGAACTTAGTGGATGAACTTAGCAAGACTGGACACAGCTGAAATGTATAGTGAAGAAACCACCTAGAATTAAGCACAGAGATAAAAGGATGGAAAATATATTTTAAAAGGCAACAGTAGGAGATATAATGTTAAGATCTAACATATTGTACTTGAAAACCCAGAGCAGGAAAAGAGAAAGAATTGGACAAAGGTTAATATTTGAAAATCTAATGGTTGAGAATTTTCCAAAACTCCAAAACTTGATGAAAGGTATCAAGTCCAGAGATTCAAGAAGCCCTATGAATGCCATGTAGGGTAAGAAGAAAATCAAAGCAGCCACAATAAAACTAATAGCTAACTTCACAAGAGAATAGCAAGCCAGAAGAAACAGCATAATATCTTTAAATGCTGGAAGAAAATTGTTAATCTGGGGTATTACATGCATACTTGAAAATCTTCACTCCAGGAGGTGAAAGACATTTCCTACAAACAAGTCAGGTGATTGGCTGTCTTTAGCAGGAGGAAGAAGGATTGTGATTGGGAAGAGGCATGTGAGGGCTTCTGGAGAGAAAGTAATGTTTGCTGTATAATGGTTTTTCCTTTATAATATTTTATTTTGCTGTGTATATTTCTGTGTACTCTTCTGTATATTTCACAAATGTTAAAAATTTTACCCATTGCATTCATTTTTAATGTAAAAGAATTACGTTTATAAATTGTCTTCTAAAGCAGATGAGCATCTATACTAAATGAATAATACTGAATATTTTTCTAATATTGTATGTTGTAATGATTAATAAAAGGTTTGCAATATTGTGATTTATAATAAATATATATTTGGTCATTCAGATGACTAAAATATATTTCTCATATGTATTTGGTCTTCATCCATTTACGTGGCTCACAGTACCCAAAACTTCGGGAAGTTCCTGAAGGATAAGAGCAATGGGAGCATCTTTTGTTAGAGTAGTTGCTTGTCCTCAATTCCTGAAAAAACCACTTGAGATCCATAAAGGTGAAATGGGTCTCTTGTTATTCATAATAAGCCCCTTTCCACCACACCTGGTTTTATGTTAATATGGTGACTTTGGAAAGCACCTGAGGATTGGGGCTGGTTGTC
>NW_011889021.1:2253278-2255490 GCF_000151845.1 Pteropus vampyrus | reverse complement strand
GAGAAATTCATCAGAAAATTGAATATCATTAAAAAATCAAATGGAAATTCTAAATCTGAACAATAAACTAGATTTAAGAACTTAGTGGATGAACTTAGCAAGACTGGACACAGCTGAAATGTATAGTGAAGAAACCACCTAGAATTAAGCACAGAGATAAAAGGATGGAAAATATATTTTAAAAGGCAACAGTAGGAGATATAATGTTAAGATCTAACATATTGTACTTGAAAACCCAGAGCAGGAAAAGAGAAAGAATTGGACAAAGGTTAATATTTGAAAATCTAATGGTTGAGAATTTTCCAAAACTCCAAAACTTGATGAAAGGTATCAAGTCCAGAGATTCAAGAAGCCCTATGAATGCCATGTAGGGTAAGAAGAAAATCAAAGCAGCCACAATAAAACTAATAGCTAACTTCACAAGAGAATAGCAAGCCAGAAGAAACAGCATAATATCTTTAAATGCTGGAAGAAAATTGTTAATCTGGGGTATTACATGCATACTTGAAAATCTTCACTCCAGGAGGTGAAAGACATTTCCTACAAACAAGTCAGGTGATTGGCTGTCTTTAGCAGGAGGAAGAAGGATTGTGATTGGGAAGAGGCATGTGAGGGCTTCTGGAGAGAAAGTAATGTTTGCTGTATAATGGTTTTTCCTTTATAATATTTTATTTTGCTGTGTATATTTCTGTGTACTCTTCTGTATATTTCACAAATGTTAAAAATTTTACCCATTGCATTCATTTTTAATGTAAAAGAATTACGTTTATAAATTGTCTTCTAAAGCAGATGAGCATCTATACTAAATGAATAATACTGAATATTTTTCTAATATTGTATGTTGTAATGATTAATAAAAGGTTTGCAATATTGTGATTTATAATAAATATATATTTGGTCATTCAGATGACTAAAATATATTTCTCATATGTATTTGGTCTTCATCCATTTACGTGGCTCACAGTACCCAAAACTTCGGGAAGTTCCTGAAGGATAAGAGCAATGGGAGCATCTTTTGTTAGAGTAGTTGCTTGTCCTCAATTCCTGAAAAAACCACTTGAGATCCATAAAGGTGAAATGGGTCTCTTGTTATTCATAATAAGCCCCTTTCCACCACACCTGGTTTTATGTTAATATGGTGACTTTGGAAAGCACCTGAGGATTGGGGCTGGTTGTCAGGGGAACCAATCATAAATAGAGGGTTGGAAGTTTCAGTCCCATCCCCCAGTTTCCGGGGAAAGGAAGGGAGCTAAAGATTGAACCAATCACTAGTGGCCAATGAGTTCATCACACCTGTGTAATTAAAGCCTTCATAAAACCCCAAAAGGAGGGGAGGGGTTTGGAAAGTTTCCAGGTCAATAAACAAAGCCTGTCCAAAAGTCCAGCTCCTAAGTCCATAAAGATAAACGCTCCTTTGTGCAGGACCTCGCCCTAAGTCTCTTCATCTGGCTGTTGGTTCGTATCCTTTAATATCTTCTGTAATCGGTGACTTAGTAAACGGGTTTCCTGAATGTGTGAGCCACTCTAGCCAGTTAATCGAACTCTAGGAGGGTATTGTGGAAATCTCATTTATAGCCAGTCAGAAGTACAGGTGACAACCTGGATTTGCAGTTGGCATCTGAAGTTCAAGGAAAGAGTCATGGAAACCTCCAGTCTATAACCCATGAGTCAGTGATTGGCATCTGAAGCAGAGGGCAGTCTTGTAGGACTTGAGTGCCTGCCTAACCTGTGGAACCTGATGCTATCTTCAGGTAAATAGTGTCAGAATTGAGTTGAAATGTAGGATACCAGCTGGTGCCAGAGAATGGCTTATTGCTGATGTGGGAATCCACACCACCAATTTGGAATTGGTTCCAGAACACTGTGGTTTAATTTTCTTTAAAAAATGTGAATTTCTATTAATGCTGGGCTGGCATTTTGAATAGCAAACAGTTGGAGCTGAGCTGTGACTTTTTACTACACCAAGTCCACATCATTAATTTATAATTTATTTCTGTTGCTCTTGTAGGCATTTAAATTTGTGCCCCCTACTTGAAACTTTTGAAAAACGCTCTTGTTTGGGTTCCTCCTGTGAATCTTTCCTTATGCAGGCTAAATATCCTAGGTTCTTTATGTGATTCGATTCTTATCCCTTTTCTCTGGACCTCTTTTAATTTACCAATGTTCCTTTTAAAACATCATCTAGCTATTTCAGAATGGGGTAGATGCAGAC
>NW_011889021.1:2250685-2252888 GCF_000151845.1 Pteropus vampyrus | reverse complement strand
CTCAAATTTTTTGAGATTTTTCTATTAGACTATCATACCTTCTATAAATAATGGCAGTTTTGTTTCTTCCTTTTTAATGATTATGGTTAGAACCTCCAGTATAGTGTTGATAAAAAGGGATGATAGCACTTTTGTCTGTTTAAAGGAATGACTCTGACATTTTATCAGTAAATGTGACATTTACTGTAGTTTCTTTTGTTTATACCTTCAAAATTTAAGTTCCTTTTTAATCTGAGTTTGTCTTCTTCCTTCCTCTTTCTCTCAAATGATAAAAGGATGATTTTATCTTTTTTTTTGGTTTGTTGAAATAATCCTCCTTTAATTGGTTAATGTGTTTAATAACATTCATCAATTTCTAATGGTAATTCTCCCTTGCATTCCTGGGATAAACCCATTTGCAAATATGTTTTAAGACTTTTGCATCTAAATCATGAATGAGATTGGCCTGTAATTTTTTCTTATACTCTTAGGTTTGATATCAAAGTAATAGTAGCCCATAAAATGTATCAGATAGTGTTCCTTTCATCTTTGTATATAAGCTGGAATACTTTGCATAAAAGTGGAACAGTCAGTTCCTTGAGTATTTGTAGATTTTTCTCATAAAATCGTCTTAAGATGGCGAGTTTTTTGTGGGTAGATTTTAACTACTGATGTAATTTCTTTATTGATTATAAGCATAATTGGGATTTCTAACTCAATATGGGTGAATTTTGGTAAGTTATGTTGTTGTAGCCGCCAGCCCCCAATAGACACACGGACCACCAGAAATCAGTGAGTTATAGGAAACACACTCTTTATTCAGCCAGCTGGGTCTGCCAGGGGTATGCAGACCCCAAATTAAGCAGCCCCAAAATGTAGAGGTACGGGGTTTTTAAGCCCTAAACCCTATTCTTCATCCTGTTTGAACACACGTCTATTTTTCTTCTTTTTACTAACTCAACCCACAGGTTGTCGTGCAAGTCAAGGGGGAGGTGGTACAGAAGCAGAAAGCTTATTGTTAGAGCGTTATGTTCCCATGGGCGATAGCCAAACAGTAATTTTCCAGCCAGCACAATGTTTTCTAAGAGTTTTTCCTCTTGTAAGTTTTCAAGTATATTGGTATAAAGTTGTTCAAAATATTTTTGTCTTCCTAATCCAGGCCTTTTCATTACTTACATTAATATTTGAGCTCTTTTTTTCCCTTAAACAATTGCACCAGAGTTTAGTCTTTGGTTTTGCTTTGGCTTTTGGATTTGTTGAACTTCTTTATTGTATCGTTTTCTATTTCATTTATTTTTCTTCTGTTTTGTATTTTCTACATTCTGTATTTTTTAAATAAACACATTTCTCACAGCTCTGGAGGCTGGAGGTCTGAGATCAGGGTGCTAGCATGGTCGAGTCCTGGTGAAAGCCCTATTCCAGGTTGAACACCTCCAACTTCTCACTGTGTCTTCACATTGGGAGTTAGGTTTCAACATGGGGACACAAAAAATCTCACTTCATTGCAATCACTTTGTAAATCCAGTACCTCTCCTACATGATAGTGTGGTTTGCAGTTAATCTTGTTCAAATTCTTGAGGAATTGATGGAGTAAACTCAGTCTATGAATTTGTCTCTTACATGGGTTAGGTGTACATCCTTAGATCAGTCAGCTGTGGTCAGAGGTGTAGGATTATGCGGTTCCAACATGGCAGTCTGAACTACTTAGAGACTGAGAATTTTTCCCAGAAAGGGAAGATAGGCAATCAGACTTTCTATTATCTACCTTCCATTCAATCCAAAAGTTGTCTCGGTGTTCTCTCCGGAGGGTTAAGGCACTGGGGTATTACTGTCTGCCTTTCTCTTGCTCAGCTCAGCTGCAGGCATGGGAAACCTTAGCAGGCAAGCTCAGTCCCACCCATTTGGTAGTACATTGAGTGCCCTGTGTTTGCCAGAGGGTGGGGGTCTAGAAATCAATCTGGCAGCCGTAAGCAGCAAGTGTTTATGTGTTTACCATTCTGGTCTCCCCTACCTCTTGCTCGGTCTTTCTTTTTCTTTTTAATTGAGATATAACTGACATTAGTTTCAGGTATGTAACAATGATTCAATATTTGTATATAGTGTGAAATGATCCCAATAGGACTAGGTAACATCTATTACCACACACAGCTACAATTTTTTTTCTTGTGAGAACTTTTAAGATTTACTCTTTTAGCAACATTCAAATATGTAATGCAGTATTGTT
>NW_011889021.1:2248056-2250635 GCF_000151845.1 Pteropus vampyrus | reverse complement strand
CCCTTAAACAATTGCACCAGAGTTTAGTCTTTGGTTTTGCTTTGGCTTTTGGATTTGTTGAACTTCTTTATTGTATCGTTTTCTATTTCATTTATTTTTCTTCTGTTTTGTATTTTCTACATTCTGTATTTTTTAAATAAACACATTTCTCACAGCTCTGGAGGCTGGAGGTCTGAGATCAGGGTGCTAGCATGGTCGAGTCCTGGTGAAAGCCCTATTCCAGGTTGAACACCTCCAACTTCTCACTGTGTCTTCACATTGGGAGTTAGGTTTCAACATGGGGACACAAAAAATCTCACTTCATTGCAATCACTTTGTAAATCCAGTACCTCTCCTACATGATAGTGTGGTTTGCAGTTAATCTTGTTCAAATTCTTGAGGAATTGATGGAGTAAACTCAGTCTATGAATTTGTCTCTTACATGGGTTAGGTGTACATCCTTAGATCAGTCAGCTGTGGTCAGAGGTGTAGGATTATGCGGTTCCAACATGGCAGTCTGAACTACTTAGAGACTGAGAATTTTTCCCAGAAAGGGAAGATAGGCAATCAGACTTTCTATTATCTACCTTCCATTCAATCCAAAAGTTGTCTCGGTGTTCTCTCCGGAGGGTTAAGGCACTGGGGTATTACTGTCTGCCTTTCTCTTGCTCAGCTCAGCTGCAGGCATGGGAAACCTTAGCAGGCAAGCTCAGACCCACCCATTTGGTAGTACATTGAGTGCCCTGTGTTTGCCAGAGGGTGGGGGTCTAGAAATCAATCTGGCAGCCATAAGCAGCAAGTGTTTATGTGTTTACCATTCTGGTCTCCCCTACCTCTTGCTCGGTCTTTCTTTTTCTTTTTAATTGAGATATAACTGACATTAGTTTCAGGTATGTAACAATGATTCAATATTTGTATATAGTGTGAAATGATCCCAATAGGACTAGGTAACATCTATTACCACACACAGCTACAATTTTTTTTCTTGTGAGAACTTTTAAGATTTACTCTTTTAGCAACATTCAAATATGTAATGCAGTATTGTTAACTAGTCACCATGCTTTACATTACATCCCCAAGACTTATTTATTTTATAACTGAAATTTGTGCCTTTTGACTACCTTTACTCATTTCACCCACCTATTTCCCTCTGCCTCTGGCAACCAACAATCTGCTCTCTGTATCTATAAGTTTGATATATTTTTTAAAGATTCCATATAAGTGAGATCATATGGTATTTGTCTTTATCTGTCTGAGTTATTTTGCTCAGCATAAGGACTTCAAAGTCTATTCATGTTACAAATGGCAAGATTTCTTTCTTTTTATGGCTGAATAATAATTAGGTTGCTTCCATGTCTTGGCTATTGTAATGCTGCACTGAACATGGAGGTGCAGATATGTTTTCAAGTCAGCGTTTTCATTTCTTTTGGATAAATATCCAGAAGTGGAATTGCTGGATCATATGGTAGTTCTATTTTTAATTATACTGTTTTCTATAGTGGCTGCATCAATTTACACTTCCACCGGGAGTGCATAAGAGTTCTCTTTTCTCTACTTCCACACTTGTTATTTCTTTTTGATAATAGCCATTGTAACAGGTATGAGGTGATACCTCATTGTGGTTTTGATTTGCATTTCCCTGATTAGTGATGTTGAGCACCTTTTAATGTGCCTGTTGGCCACCCGTATTAACTGCTTATTAGATAGATGACTTGCAATATTTTCTCCCATTTGGTAGGTTGTTTTTCATTTCGTTTTCTTTTGCTGTGCAGAGGCTTTTAGTTGATGTAATCCCACTTGTTTATTTTTGCTTTGTTGAGTTTGCTTTTGGTGTCAAATCCAAAAGCAAACGTTTTCTTCCAAGAGTTTTATGGTTTCCGATCTTAACATTCAAGTCTTTAATTCATTTCGAGTTAATTCATGTGTCTGGTGTAAGACAGTGGTCCAGTTTAGTTGTTTTTCATGTGGCTCTCCACTTTCACAGCACTATTTATTGAAGACTGTCTTTTCCCCATTGTATATTCTGGGTTCCATTGTCATAAATTAATTGACCATGTATGCATGGGTTTATTTCTAGGCTTCCTATTCTGTTCCCTTGTCTATGTCTGTTTTTATGCCAATATCATACAGTTTTGATTACCGTTTTGTAATATAGGTTGGAATCAGGAAGCGTGATGCCTCCCGCTTTGTTCTTTCTCAAGAATGCTTTGGCTATTTAAGCTGTTTTGTGGTTCCATAAAGATTTAGGATTGTTTTATTTTTACGAAAAATGCCACTGGAATTTTGATAGGAATTGCAGTGACTCTGTAGGTTGCTTTGGATAATTCAGAATTTTTAACAGCATTCTTCCAGTGTATGAGTGCAGACTATTTCTGCACTTACTCAGTTTCTTTAATCAATTTCCTAGAGTTTACAGGTCTTTCATATCTTTTGTTAAATTTATTTCTAGGTATTTTATTCTTTAATGGAAATTGAAAATGGAATTTTCTGTTTGTCTTTCTGATAATTATTAGTGTGAAGAAATGTAAATTTTTTGTATATTGATTTTTATACCCTTCAGCTTTACTGAATTTGTTTAAGTTTTTTTTGTTTGTTTGTTT
>NW_011889021.1:2231278-2248006 GCF_000151845.1 Pteropus vampyrus | reverse complement strand
AGTTGATGTAATCCCACTTGTTTATTTTTGCTTTGTTGAGTTTGCTTTTGGTGTCAAATCCAAAAGCAAACGTTTTCTTCCAAGAGTTTTATGGTTTCCGATCTTAACATTCAAGTCTTTAATTCATTTCGAGTTAATTCATGTGTCTGGTGTAAGACAGTGGTCCAGTTTAGTTGTTTTTCATGTGGCTCTCCACTTTCACAGCACTATTTATTGAAGACTGTCTTTTCCCCATTGTATATTCTGGGTTCCATTGTCATAAATTAATTGACCATGTATGCATGGGTTTATTTCTAGGCTTCCTATTCTGTTCCCTTGTCTATGTCTGTTTTTATGCCAATATCATACAGTTTTGATTACCGTTTTGTAATATAGGTTGGAATCAGGAAGCGTGATGCCTCCCGCTTTGTTCTTTCTCAAGAATGCTTTGGCTATTTAAGCTGTTTTGTGGTTCCATAAAGATTTAGGATTGTTTTATTTTTACGAAAAATGCCACTGGAATTTTGATAGGAATTGCAGTGACTCTGTAGGTTGCTTTGGATAATTCAGAATTTTTAACAGCATTCTTCCAGTGTATGAGTGCAGACTATTTCTGCACTTACTCAGTTTCTTTAATCAATTTCCTAGAGTTTACAGGTCTTTCATATCTTTTGTTAAATTTATTTCTAGGTATTTTATTCTTTAATGGAAATTGAAAATGGAATTTTCTGTTTGTCTTTCTGATAATTATTAGTGTGAAGAAATGTAAATTTTTTGTATATTGATTTTTATACCCT
Organism: Pteropus vampyrus; assembly: GCF_000151845.1. NCBI lineage: Eukaryota > Metazoa > Chordata > Mammalia > Chiroptera > Pteropodidae > Pteropus > Pteropus vampyrus. The sequence goes on along the minus strand of NW_011889021.1, from coordinate 2,247,230 downwards.
TCAGCTTTACTGAATTTGTTTAAGTTTTTTTTGTTTGTTTGTTTGTTTTGGTGGAGTCTTTTGAGTTTTCTATATAAAATATGTCATCTGCAAATGGTGATAGTTTTACTTCTTTCTTTCCAATTTGGTTGCCTTCTATTTTTGCCTATATGCTCTTGCTCGGTCTTCCAATACTATGTTGAATAAAAGTGGTGAGCATGGGCATCCTTGTCTTGTTCCTGATCCTAGAGGAAAAGCTTTCATTTTTCATTGTTGATTACGATGTTAGCTGTGAGCTTGTTATATATGGCCTTTATTATGTTGAGGTATGTTCTCTCTATGCCCACTTTGTTGAGAGTTTTAATCATAAATGGATGTTGAATTTTATCAAATGCTTTTTCTGCATCTATTGAGATGATCATATGATTTTACTCTTTATTTGTTAACGTGGTATATCTACACTCTATTTCCTAACTTCTTAATTGGACACTTAGTTCATTAATTTGTTAGTCCTTTTTTCCTAATATAAACTTTTAATGATATGTTTCCCTTCAAGTACCATTTTTGCTGCATCTCAAATTTTGGAAAGTAGTACAGATTTTTAAAATTATCATTCATTTTTTTCCTGTTGTGATTTATTTTTTGACCCTGGAGTTAGAGAACATAGTTTGTATGATATACTCTTTGAAATGTACTAACACTTGCTAATTTATAGATAAGTACATGGTGAAGTTTTATAAATGTTCTTTAGATGTTTAAGAAAAATATATATTCTCTATTGTGTTTTGGTTCTGTATGTCCAATAAATCAAGACTATTCATTGTACTGTTTATATTTTTATGAACTTTTGGTCTGTTTAACTTGTTTTAAATCTCCCACTCGGGTTGTGCATTTGTCAAGTTTTCTCTATAGTTTTATCAACTTCTGATTTATGCATCATTGAGATATTAAGTATATTTATTTTATGTGCCTGGTGAATTTCCGCCTCTGTCAGATATTAAATACATACCTAATAAGGGTCATTATAAAATATACATAAGTCACAAATCATTAAGAATAATGATTAGCACGTAAGTACTATGTAAATGTTGGCTTTTTAAAAAAATCCTGATAGTCACTATTTTTGGACTGGCAGATCTATTCTAGTTTACATTTCTTGTGGGTGTTGATATTTTAAAATTTGTTCCTACCTTGTTTTTTACTCCATTTGTCCTATTGATTTTTTTCTCATTCATTGTATTTTTATTGGTCTTTTTTCTTATCCTCCCCCAACCCCCACCCTTACTGGTCTAGAAGTTATATACTTTATTTTTATAATTTTAGTAATTCTCTTTCATTTTAGCATATATACATAATTTAACAGTCTAAATATCTTAAACTATACAAGACCCTTAAGGAACTTTAAATACTTTCTTATGTTCTCTTGTTAATATAGGATTTTTTTCTTTTAAGCCCCACAAAATAATTTGTTTATAAAAATGACTAACCTTACTAAGCAAGTTGTTAATTTCTTTGCTTTTATCTTTACTCCATGCATCTCACATCTCCTCTCTGAAGTCATTTTTCTTCTTCCTAAAGTATATGCTTCAGAATTTTGCTACTCTAAGTGTAGTCAACACACTAGCAGCATCATTACATAACCTTGGGAGCTTTTAAAAAATATACACCCTCAGAGACCTGCTTTTAAGAAATATAGACTGTTGGGGCCCCTACAGATTTATTAGATTGAAATATGCATTTTAACCATATCACCAAATGATTCATATGCATATTACAGCAATCTTTATAAGCACTACTTTAAAAATTGTTAAGTTAGCCTGTTGATAGGAAAATCTCAGTGTTTATCTGGAAATGTCATTATTTTACCCTTGTTCTTGGTAGCTTTGCTGATTAACTATAAGTTGATAGTTATTTTTTCCTCAGCACTAGAAGATAATGTTGTAGTATCTTCTGGCTTCCATTTTTGGTAATAAGAAATTTGCTGTCAGTTTTATAGCATGATTACTTTTCAGTTTTTTATTGCTTCCTCATTTTTTTGTTATCCATTTTATTTCCTTAGACATTTCATACATGATCGTTATTTTGTTTTTGATAATGCAATGCAGCATCTAAAGTTATCGAGGAGTTTAAATCTATTTGTTTCTGTTATTCTTATGGTTATTTCCTTGTGTTTGGTGATGTAATTAAAGTTCTCCAGAGAAAGAGAGCCAGTAGGATATATATATACACCTCACCCTCCACCACATAACAAAATCTACTCCTTTTCTGATATACCCTATGTCAGTGAACAACATTGACAGTTGTCCCAATCAGAATTTGAAATTCTGTCATCTTTCTTACCACCAGAGCAAATTGATTCTACATCTTCAAAATCAAGTCCATTTACTTCCCTGTAGCCCTAGAATCTATCGTAGTCTAGATCACTGAGATCTCTCCATGTCTAATCTTATTCTTCCATTCAACATGACTCTTCCAAATTAAAACTCAATTGTCATGCTCTACAAGGTCTTTCATTAACCACCCTCTCTCTACCTTTTGCATTCTGTGTTCTAGCCACCCTAAATTTCTTTTGGCCCCCGCCCAGTGTGGGAATGCTTTCTCTTCTTTTGGCCTCTGCACGTGCTGCTGTTCTCTCTCCACAAGCTATCATATCTGAGCTAATTCATCATTCGTCAGTTCTCAGCATAAGTCAGTTGCCTCTGAAAAAGTGTTCTTCCCTGTTCCACATGCCACTTGCCATTCCCACACACTCGCTAGGGATGCTCAGATTGGCCTGGCAACTATAATAAAGACACAAAAGAGTAGGCTCTATTCATTTCTTTTGTGAAGTTTGCTCCTGTGAGATGATGTAATCTAGAGAGAGGAGGGAAATTTCTGACTACTCAAGCAATGCCAGAATTTGCAGGAATTTTGTAAAAATAAGTAGAAAAAGCCAACGGCACCAGCAAAACAAGTGAGAATAGCAGGAAACAGACTTCAAATCATGAAATAATGTTAAAAAGTAGGTTTTTATGGAGAGAAAAATGTCAATAAGCACATGTAATATAGCACTATAAGATTGTTTCTAAGACCAGTGACTTAAAACAACAGCATTTGCATGACAAAAATTATAATAAATTGAGTAGAAACCAAAATAGGATCTGCAGTATGGCTACAGTAATTTCTCAAGAATCCTTCTAGTAGCACTGTATATACTTAATAAACTCTCTCACATTCATTACTTACAATTTATGAGTTTAACTTTCAGCAAGGATACTTCTTAGTGTTTCTTTGGGTTATTTTAATATATGTCAATTATTTAGCAAAGGTTAAGTAATTTAAGAGTTAAATTACATAAAAATGAGTTCTCAGTAATAGTGTTTTTAATAGAAAAACATGCTTTTTGAGAAAATAAAAATATACACTAAACCTCAATACAAAATTTTAATAAAATAGTAAGGAAATTTGATTGTATCATTATACATACATGCACATGTGTGAATTTATACACATACATGTACTTTACAATAGCAGAAATATACCCATGTGGATGCAAAATGCACTCTAGAGAAATAGAAGCACAGGATATATACATTATAAGTGCAAACTCAATAAATTAGTTAAAATTTTATTAATAATGTGGGACCGGTTTACAAATGACGTGGCGATGGTAGCAAAAGTGGCGAGAAGAAACTCAAGACTCACCATGTGTAATAAATAAAGCTTAGTGATTCATTAAATATTATGATATTCTACAGGATTAAAACTTTCAACAGTTCCATAGGTTTTTTTTTTAATTGATATCTTTCAGATATGCCAAATATTCTAGGTAAGAAATTGCCTGCCGACATATTTTAAAGGAATGACCTTGGAAAATTAATGATTTCACTGTCTACAAAAGCTATGAATGGATCTAAAATATAATACGATCTTCAGAAATAATATTAGTCTTCCATTTTGCTATCATTTTGGCTGCTCTTTATATCTTCAAAATTTTTTCACAACTAGGGTACATATTTGTACCCTAACAGAAAAACGAACAAGTTCATAAATATTGTACATATGTCCCATTTTCTTTGCAATTACCTTAATGTGCTTTTGTGTGGAAAATTTACTAAGATTGTTAAGATTTGTTATATAAAAATTAAGTGTTCCCACCATTTACTTTCTCAGAAATTAGACTTTCATTGGGCTCTAGAAGTTTTGAGTAGTCATAGGTCATTTTTGTCATGTAGTCTCATGGCAAAAGGAAATTAGTAGAAAGATGAACATCAGTTTTACAGTAACTAAACACATGGCACCTAAGATATGGATCTAAAGATAAGCATATATTCCTACTTATTCAATGTATGTGTCCTTTAGAACTCTTTTTTTTCCTTTGATAGGATTAGTCTCATTTGACTTTAAGGCAAAAGACATCTTTTCCTTTAGTCTCAAATTTAAAAGAAAATAATGTTCATTTTAATACACAGTTAAAATCAATATTAGGAAATTTTTTTCTGAAAATCTGTTTACATTAATTAAATGTTTAAAAATACTAATCCTGAGCAAGAGTAAAAATAAGAACAGTTTTGACTAAAGAGTAAAATTCTTTCATCGTTGAACCTGAACATCTTTAAAATTTGACCATGGAATATAAAGTCAATAAGACTGGAATTCAGACTTCTGATGTCCACGGCAAACCTGAATACTCTGAGCAGAAATAAAACACACATAATAGATAATACACAACAGTAAAAAGCATCAGAAATTGATGCACCTGGATTTTGTTAAATATAACAAAGGTCACTCAGTCCTAGCTGAAAGAACACTCAACAGTGTATTGCATTGAACAAATCCCTTGGAAAGGCAACACTGGATTCCTTGTTAAATAGGCACAGACTTTTTCCCAAAACATTCAAAGACAAAGGACACATTGGAAATAAAATATGAATCTCGTTTTCATGAAAGCAAAAAGTTCTGGCCACTCTGGAAACTGAAGTCAGTCACTTGAGTTTTTGGTTATAGCTACCCCTCATGAAAAATAAGATTTCTACTAAGCAAAGCAGTATCACAACAAAGTATTTATACTCCAGCGAAGGCATTATGTAAGGGCTTTGCTACATGAGTCAAGTGAAGCCACACTCTAAGAATGGTTTTCTAGTTCTGTGGTGAAAGTGCCTAAGAGTGGGAACTTGCTGGCACGGCAAGGATCCCCTCACAGTATTAAGGCCTGTGCACGTAAGAATGGTCAGTTGAAAACACAGTAAACAAGTGATTTCTGACACTGGGCACGGCCCTTGGGCTTCTTCAATATATCTTTTAATCGAACTGTCTTTCTTCCTCTTCATCTGCTTCTTCAATGACCTGAATCTCATCTGCTTGAGGTAAGGAAGAATTCTCCGCTTGCAGTTTATTCCCATCAGCTTTACACTTCTCTTCTTCCTCTATGATTTCCTTCCATATCTTGTGGTTTTCAGTGAGGTGGTGCATTAGCTGACAAAATATTCGCCGTCTGTCTTTCCTTCTTTGCGGTTCTGTGAAATTTAAAACATATCTTCTAATTATAGTAACATGATTCAATCATTCATTCAATAAATATCTGAGTTATATTCCGGGCACTTATCTAAGCACTGCGGTTATAGTAATAAACAATAAGATAAAAATCCCTGCACGATGGATCTCCCATTCTAGTGGAAAGACCTAGATATGCAAATAATGAAGCAAAACATAAGTATGTTAGGTGGTGTTAAGTATTATGAATAAAAATAAGGGATTTATTTTTATTAAATCCTTTATTAAATCTTTTCTTTTTATTAATAAATGATTTAATAATTTAAAAATCTTTATTTTTATCCATAATACTTACAGAGAAGGGGTAAGATAGGACTGGGGAGGGGGAGAGGAAGGTACTGAAATTTCAAATGATAAATAACGTGAAGTTAAAGCAACCCTTTTTGAATATTTTATGTATTGAATGAAACACAATTATCAAAATTTTGGTGAGTGTAAATATTTTTTAGAAGCCAGTCAACTTTCCCAAAATGATACTCAGATGGTAATGGCATAAGATGGCTCTTCACTGGAAATCCCGAATACTACTCTGCAAGGGGTGCAGTCGGGTGGTGGTGATTGTGGTGATGGGGTTCTTCACAGTTATCTGTTCTGATGACTACTATGCTTAGAAAACAAAAATTATCTAGATATAATTTAAATTCTACTTTAAAGAGCAAATAACATTTTATTTACAGTTACAAAAGTGACAAATATTTTTTCACTTTCCATTTATGCTTATTAAGGGAAAGTTAATAGAGCTACACAACTATGAAATAATTTTAAAGGCATACTGATTTATACAGAAAATTGTGTGTACAGTTTGGTAATTCAAATCCATAATGCCTCAAAATTTGGTTCTCTTACAGTCAGGAAATGTATGGTATGTTTTCCTCTTTTCCCAACTGTTTCGACCTATTTCACAAGTCTAAATGAAGGGCAGATTAACAGGGGAGGAAAGATGGGGTGAGGCGAAGGAAGACAAGCCACTAGGATGCACCCACCTCATGTATTTCCAGATACAATGACAGCCCTATCATGCATGCACGGTACAGACTACGGAAGCGCTGGTGGCTGGAGGATAACACCGCAAGAGATGCTACTTTTACTAAGAATGCTTGTGTGACAGCATTAGCCTGGGTACCCAGCCCACAGTTCCTTAAAAACAAGGCTATTCAATATGACTATTTAGAAAGCAGTTATTCAAGATAAGACTACAAAGTCTGTATCTTAAAAACAAATTAAATGGACATTTTCAGTTAATAACATTAAAATTATAATATTCCTATTTCTTACTAAGATTTAGATTGTCTTCTATTTCTTCATCGTCTGTATCCAATTCTTCACCATCTTCATCATAACTTTCAGTATCATCATCCTCTTCTATCCACTGACCCGGGAGCAAACCAGCAGCATCATAGGAGTTACACAAGGGGCCCACTATGTGGGTAATAAAAGACTCTTGGAGTTTTGCTAGTTGAGGAGAAGAACGATCCATGAAGGGACTGATGGGCAAACCAAGATTTGCTTCTTCATCTCCCTGATCATTTTAAAAAGAAAAGCACATTTTTTAACTGTTGAAAAAACAACCACTGAGCTTTGCTGTTAAAATTATTTTGGTTTGTTAATAAGGAGAGTCTACATCAAAATAATTTTTAAAAGAAGCATCAATGAATATTATTCTCATTTCAACTCTAAACAAGACTTTTTTTCTCACACTGCACCAACCAGTATGGTTGATATTTAGTTAAAAAGAAAAATAAACATCTTTTAAAATAAGTATGGGCGATCTACTCAGAAAACCTAATATGTAAAATAGAAAGAAGTAGAGCTACTGTGATTGAGGTGAGGATTTGGGGCCCAGAGCCCCAACTGCTTGCCCTGTGATACCCTCTCACCATGCTCTCTGGGTTCTGAGAGCACAATTTGAGATCAGACAGATGTGGTTTTAAAACCACCCCCTGCCACCTACTATCTTTATGGTGTTGGGCAAGCTCTATGCCCAATTCATGTGTAAAGTTTGAATAATCTACTTTACAGGGTTGCTGTGAGGATGAAAAGCAATATTATGTGAAGTGTTTTGCAGTGCTGAGCTTCCCCAAATGGTACTGTTAATGTTTTAGTTCCTAGCATCTGAACTGGTGAGGGATGAATATTCTCCACAAGGCACACATTCTGCAGGCAAGATGAGCCACATACCCTTAAGGAAACCATCAGAAATTGTCCCAATGAGTAACTGTCTCATGATTAATGTCTATGACTTTTATTTTCTATGAGGAAGAAAATATTAATTTTTTTAAAGTTGGGTTTGTCCAGAAGACTCTACAATTTCATAGGTTTGGCTATTTTTTGGTGGCGGTGGGGAGGGTAGAAGGTTGGCTTTTCTAAGCCCACTGCACTTAAATGGCTATAAGAATATAAAGGTATTGTTAAAATGCAAAAAAGATGGGCAAGGTTAGAATTTTGCATCCATATCTGAAGGATGGCTTTTCTAAGCCCACCGCACTTAAATGGTTATGAGAATATAAAGGTATTGTTAAGATGCAAAAAAGATGGGCAAGGTTAGAATTCTGCATCCATATCTGAAGGATGTTTAATAGCATAAGCAGATTCAGAAGAAATTTAATAGTTTTGATGAGGGTTGACTAGGACTTTCATATAGATTAGTACATTTAACCTTCATGACTCTGCAGTAGGATATAATTTTTCTCCTTTGACATATGAATAATGAAATCTAGAAAGATTAAGTGAAAACATCTGAAATAATGTATTATTTTTAGTGATAGATTGGGAATTATAATAGCTAACATTTATTATGCACTTGAGTGTCGGGAACTGTTCTAAGACTTTACATATATTAAGGTTGTTTGGGTAGACATCTTGATCTTCCTGATCATCAAAGCCAATAAGGATTCCCAAGAAATGCAATTCCAAAGTCAAGAAGATGTGTTTGATATTTTGGAGATAGTGAAATGTTAGGCTCTGGGGAAATCAGTATACATCTATATTGTAGGGAGTCTCATAATTGGACCTCAAAAAATGGTAAAGATGCTGCAAGGTGGTAGGATTATTTTAAAGACGAGATTTTAAAACGAGAAAATAATACGTTTATATCTTTGAATCCTTGAAAACCGTTAAGTATCTACTTTGTCCCCGCTTCTAGCAGAGTTGAAAATTGGCTGATATTCTTTAAATATAATCCAAGTATACCCTGAATCGATTAAAAACAACTTCATTTAGAAATAAGCTATCCTAGGTCATAGGCTCTCAGGGTTGAAAGGGACCCTGGAATCGCAACGTAGTCTATCCTTACCTCTAGACTTGAGTACATTCAACCTACCACAATAGGCTATGAGCTATTTTTTGCTGTTTTAAATTTTAGCAGCAAAGGCAAAAAGAAAATACTAAAACCAGAGCAAATGAAACAATTTCTGACCATTTTTGGTCAAAGCAACTAAAATATTAAACATTTAATGCATTTATCCAAATCTCAAAGAGTAGTGTCTTCAGATGGCAGTTCTTAAAAATCCCATCAATCTCCTGTTTCAACTTACCTGCTCATAAAACTCATTGACAATACCTTCTGTCCATTTCAAATGCAAGTCCCGAATTTTTGCTGGGCCATTTATATCTGCCAGTTTGATGCACACCTGGCATACTAAGAGGCGATCATTTTCATTACTCCATTCTATACCATTACTATTTACATCATTGGCCTATTTTGGAAGAACAGAATTATTTTAGATTCTGAGGGCACAGGAGTTTTGTTATTGTTTGTTTGTAGCAAATTATCTTAAAACAGTTTCCTATCCAAATGACAGGAAGGAATTTCAGTAAATGCTTCTTTTAATCAGTTGTGCCATAACATTGGACCTCTATGGTTTAAAAGTTTCCCTTAAATTTGAAGTGTCATTATAATTTTGTTTCAGTGGAGACAGAGACTATAAAAACCATGGGTTTTTGTATTTTATAACTGTGGGTTTCAACATTTCTGATTACTATAGAGAATTATAATCTAGATATGTATATATTATATATATGCACAAAATCAATAAATCATATAAGAATTGTAACCATTTCTACCTCAAAAAAGAACACTTAAATATCTAAGGAGAAACTGCCTCTAGCTGTGAAAAGCAATTATGTTATAGCTGAAAGAACACAGCACAAGTCTTACTTAGAGGCTGATCCCTGTGGTTTTAAATCCTGACTCGGAATTATTTACTAATTTCACTGTGCAACACTGCAAAAATTACTTAATCTCCTTGAGTCTCACTTTCTTCATCTATAAAATAGGAAAAGTAATACCAATTTAGTTGTACTGACATGAGGATTATTAACAAATGAAAACTGCCTAGTTCATAGTAAATGCCAAATAAGTGCTAAGATTGTCATTTAATTAATAAGTGGTAATTATTGTTATTAATTAGGCAAATTACTATGCCTTTCAAGAATTCAAATTTCCTCCTGTAAGAAAATGAAGTGAATGGACCAGATCAGTGGCTTTTGAACTTCAGTGTGATAGTAGTCTTTGGGCACCAAACCCTTTTGTCAAAGGAAAATTTATGCAGACCACCACTACAGAAAACACTTAAAAGGAGAGCTCTTTTTATTGTAACTGTAGGTCTAGAGACCCACACATGTGGAATTTTCTGAGAGACTATAGAAGTCTTTGAGGAACACAGATTAAATGGCATTGGGTTAGATAATCTTTTGCCTGTTAAAAAAAAAAAAAAAAATTTCTATTACTCTGACTTAAGCACTTAAATGAATTATTATTAAATAAAAATAAAAGTTAATAGAGCTACACAACTATGAAATAATTTTAAAGGCATACTGATTTCTCACTGACTTTTATAAGCATTTCATTAATATCACATCAGCAACATATATAGGGTCTCCTTCCAGAGGGTTCGATCTAGTACTCCTTTGTTCCTTTGTTCCTATAGTACACCTTCCTTTAGGTCATGAATGTCATCAAGAAAACAACAGCTCCCTACCAATACAGGTGGGTATCCTTCCCTCTGGAATCTAAAGCAGTGGTTCTCAACTGTTTTTCACCCCAAATGTCTAAGGGATAGAACACACTCCATTTACTACCACTGTCACATGAGGGCAGTGATTCTCAATTTCCTAGTGAATGTGAATTCTCTGAGGGCGGGGACTTGACCTATTCTTTCCTTATTCTTTGTTCACACAATGACTGCACATAGTGAGCAAGCTTAATAAATAGTTGTTCAATGAGTGCATTACTCTCAAGTAGAGGGCACTTCTCTCTCATACCAGCCAGTTCAATACTGATATAAAGGCGTAACAGGTGTGGCAAAGCAGCTATAATTAGCTTCTTAGAAGCACATCTTTAATTTCACAAAGTGCCTTACTTGGCACTGTACAACACTTTCTCAAATCTGCCCCTAAAAGCTTTTGACATAATTGGTTTGTCACTGTATGAGAGTTACAACAATACAAGTCTATGTGTCAGAGAGGAAATGTAGCAAGCAGTAATATTAGGGTAAAATAAAAATTTTATTTTTTAAAATATTGGCATAAATATTATCTTACACTAGATATTATGACTTCATGAGTAGTATTCTAACTTAATATTAAAAAATACTTTTATCAGTAACACCGACAATCATTTCCATTCTTTGAAACTAGGCATTAATTTGCATAACAAACCTTGGCATTGAATTCAGCAAGGAAATCAAAATGCTTTTTAAGATCTGTGGCAAGGATTGCTTCAATGACTAAAAAACGAAAGCGCTTGAATTCCACATGATCAAGATTAAGAAGGAAGTTGTATTCTGAGCTAGAAAGATATAGATTCCAAGCTGATGCAGCATGATGGTTCTCCAGAACAGATCTGTCGTTGTACAAAACTGCCTAAAAAGAAAAAAAAAATGAGGTAGACATCCTAAAGATATTAAAATTTTAATTAAAACAGAGTTAGGATCAGGTTGGAAGAACACAAACAATGAGTAACTACTGCATGCCAGGCATTTTAATACCTGTAAAGAGTTGTGACAGTTTTATTAACAAATAGACTTAAGTATAAAGAGGATAACGTACACCTTTCCAGCATGTGCAGCTGGTCAGTGAAAGGGTAATTTGTCTCCAAGATGCATCTTCTTTACAAACACCATGCTGCCTCCCAAGAGATGTAAAGTAATATCTGAGGTTTACTTCATTATTCAGTAAACCCACTCAGGTAAAGCCTCTGTTAATAAAGTACTTGGGGGATATCGAGCAGGCTTAGGGCTACATTTCTCTTCTTTAGCTAGCATGGAACCTAGGGTGGTGGTGACTGAAAAGAAGCAGGAGTACAGGGTGAGTCAGAGATCCTCGTGTCTGAAAAAGACATACCCTATACTTCTCTCCGGACACAGTGCCTGGGAGTAAGAAGTATGAAATGGTAACAGCACAAATCCTCTGGTTCAAGTGATTTAGAACTATTCACTTTTTCTCCACCTCACTTGAGTGGAAAACCTTCTATTCTCTAGGGCTTTGGAATACAGATTTTCAAAAACCACTGGATTATAGAATTTTTAAAGCTTCTTCCACCAAGCAATTAAAAAAATTTATAAGCATGGTAATTTATTAAAATCTTTTTTAAAAACATTTGTTGTGGAATATAATGTGTGCAGAAAAATGACAAAAACATAGTTTAACAAATAAAGAGCAAATACCCATGTAACTAACAGTCCTATCAGGAATACAACATTGCTGACTCCTCAGAAGCTTTCTCTATACACCTTTCTGATCGCAGCCCCTTTTCTCTCCACAAAGGTATGCAGCCCTAAATATGTTCAGTAGTTTAGTTTTGCCTATTATTGGATATTATATACAAGGAATCAACTTGTTTTTTAAATAAAATATTGTTTGACTCCCCCATCCCCACCATTTTGTTTGTTTATTTTTTCAAGGTATAATTGGCATACAACATTATATTAGTTTCCAGTGTACAACATGATTTGATATTTGCGTATATTGAGAAATGATCAGCATAAGTCTAGTTAACATCCATCACCATACATAGTTACAGAATTTTTTTTTCTTGTGATAAGAACTTTTAAGATCTTTCTTAGAACTTTCAAATATGCCACACAGCATCAACTATAGTCACCATGCTGTACTTTACGTCCCCAGGATTTATTTTACATTGGAACCTTTTGACTCTCTTCACCCATTACAGCTTGCCATTGCTATGTATATTATTCCATTGGGTGAACAGGTAGCACAACACTATCCATTCTATGTTGATTTGGGTTGTTTTCAATTTATATCTATTACGAACACATTATAATCTATCAATTATGCTGCTATGAATAATCTTATAGATGTATCCCGGTACATGCATTTGTATAGGATATATACCTAGGAGATTTTACGGAGTTGTAGAGTACGTAGATCTTCGGCTTTACCAGATAATGTCAAACTGTCTCCTTAAATAGTTGTACCAATTTATTCTGGCACCAATAGTATATGAGAATACCTTTGCTCCTCCTCAACACTTCTTTTGTCAGACTTATAAATTTTTGCTAAATTGTTGGGTGCATAATGATCTCTCATGTTGGTTTTAGATAGTATTTCCCTGATTACTAAGGAAGTTGTTATGGTGAATGGTCATTTGGATTTCCTGCTTTGTGCCTGTGCAAGTATTTTGTTCATTTTAAATTGAGTTGTCTTTTTCTTACTGACTTCTCTATATATTCTGGTTTCAAGTCTTTTGTTGGTTATGTGTATCACATATACTCCGTGGCTAGCCTTTTTAACATTCTTAATAGTATCTTTTAATGAATAGAAGTTCTTAAATTTAGTGTAGTATAATTAATTCATCAATAGTTTCTTTTATGGTTAGTTTTTTCCTTTTCTGTTTAAGAAATCCTTGCCTTCTGGGATTTGATGTTTGGTTACACTGAATCTATAAATCTATTTAAGAGGAATTGACTATCTTAAAATATTGATGCAATCTGTAACCATGGAATATCCCCATTTGTTTTTTAAAGTACATAAGTTTTATAATTTCCTCACAAAATTTACATTTATTTCTAGGTACTTCATATTTTTGGATGCTATTAATAGTAAATGCTACCTTTTGAAAAATAATTTAATTTTCTAATTATCTTCAGCTATAAAGGTATAATTATTTTTATATATTGATCTTTATCTAACAATCTTGCTAAAATTTCTCATTCATTTTAATAATTTATTTGAAGATTTAAATTTTTTTCTACCTGCACAATCATATTATCTGAGGATAATGATACTTTAGTTTCTTCCTTCCTAATCCTTGCTCATTTTAATTCTTTTTCCTAACTTACTAAACTAGCTAGACTCTCTAGTATTATTTGAATAGCAGACAAACTTGTCTCGTTATTGATATCAGAAAGCATTCAGCAATTCACTATTAAGTATTGTGATGTTTTGCTTAAGTTTTTTTTTTTTAATGATATCCTTTATCAGATTAAGAAAGGTCTCTTCTACTCCTACTTTGCTAAAAGTTTTTATTAGGAATCAATGTTTTATAAAATGTTTTTCTGTAGTAATTGAGATGGTGAAGTAATTTAGAACTTTAATCTGTTAATGTGAGAATTTCATTAACTTTTTATCTTGCATTTCTGGGATAAATCTACCTTGTTCAAGGTTATCTTTACTAAATATTACTAGATTAAGGTTTGATAAAATTTTGTTTAAGGTTTTTACATCTATGTTTATGAGTAAGATTGCCCTGTGAGTTTTCTTTTTTGTATTATCTTTGTCAGATTTTAATATCAAGGTTTGTATAGTGTTAACTAACCTTTTTTTCATTATTGTCACCTAACAAGACTTTTTTTTTAGTCTTGTTAGATAATTTTTCCTAATCATTGTCTCATGAAATTTTAATACAACAGATATAACATATTTGTCTATGTACTGTGCTTTGAACATAAAAAGAGTTAAGATTTTCTGCCCCCCCAACCAATTTTTAATGAGCAGAGTAATTATAAAAAGAACTTCCACAGCCAATGCTAAAGGTGAGAAAAATAAAGCTCACCCTTGTTTTCATAGAGCTTCCTGTCTAATAGGAAAGAAGGGCAGATAAAAACAGAATGCAATCTCAGTTAAGATACATATTCTGAGAGCTTAATTTATTTTATGTATTTTTTGTGAAAATTAGCTATAGTCTAGATTTAAGCATTGATACTTTACACCATTTAATTTTTTTTATACCACTTGATTTGAAGCAATGATATGATTTAAACCTTGAAATGGGCTATACAAAGTCTAGAAACAATCTAAGAGCCCATTAACAGATGAATGGATACAGATGTTGTGTGCATGTATATAATATTAAAGGTTATCCAGCTTTGCGAAAGAAATCCTGCCATTGTGATGACATGAATGGACCTTGAGGGCATTAAGCCAAGTGAGATAAGTCAGAGAAAGACAGGAATTTAAATAAGCTGAACTCATAGAAACGAAAGTAGAATGGTGGTTGCCAGGGGGTGGGGGAATTGGAGAGGTGTTGGATAAAGGGTACAAACTTCTAGTTATAGAATTAATAAGTTCTGGGGATCTAATGCACAGCACTGTGATTATAGTTCACAGTAGTGTAATCTGTACTTGAAAGTTGCTAAGAGACTAGATCTTAAATGTTCTCAATATACACAAAAAAATTATGTGACATGAAGGAGGTGTTAGCTATTGCTATGGTGGTGATCGTATTACAATATATGTGTATCAAATTAACACACTGTACACCTTAAACTTATACAATGTTGAATGTCAATTATATTTCAATAAAAAAGGCATTTCACACTAACCTTATTACAACTTTATGCATCATAAATCCCAAAGAGAAAGCATAAGCTTCAAAGACTCCCTAAGGGGTCACTTTACATTTAATAGTGATTTGACTAATTAATGCTCAAATCCAATGAAGATTGATAAACTATGAGAATAGCTTTGTTCAGGAAGAAATAATCAAACTCCCAACTCAATAAAGCACAATGTGGAGCTAGCTGACTTAATTAGCTGGCAAGATCAATGAGAGAAATGAGTAAATTCAGAATTCCTTTACCATCCCAAATTACCCTTTGAAATTACCAAAGGAATGAATATAAAATAGGGGCCAAAAATCTGAATATTGGAATCTAGATATAATCACCACAGTAAAAGTGGTCATAGATTGAAAGAAGACCAACTAAGTCATGCATAAGAAGGAAAAACTCACCTGGAGAATAAGTGGAAAGAGTCTTTAGCAGGACTCCAATAAACTCACTACCTCATAGCTGAGTGGAATCAAGAAGGAATCAAGGAGCAGTAAGTAGGAGGCAAATGTCAGTTAGAAAGATACTGGATGACTGCACATAGAGCAATAAGCCAAGCTTAAACTTAGTGAGAAAAACATTCCAGGTAAAAGAGATAATGAAGCATACCTAAGTGGGCTTTTACTGAGCCTTCTATGACAACCAGAGAAAGA
>NW_011889021.1:2228290-2231228 GCF_000151845.1 Pteropus vampyrus | reverse complement strand
ACAGTAGTGTAATCTGTACTTGAAAGTTGCTAAGAGACTAGATCTTAAATGTTCTCAATATACACAAAAAAATTATGTGACATGAAGGAGGTGTTAGCTATTGCTATGGTGGTGATCGTATTACAATATATGTGTATCAAATTAACACACTGTACACCTTAAACTTATACAATGTTGAATGTCAATTATATTTCAATAAAAAAGGCATTTCACACTAACCTTATTACAACTTTATGCATCATAAATCCCAAAGAGAAAGCATAAGCTTCAAAGACTCCCTAAGGGGTCACTTTACATTTAATAGTGATTTGACTAATTAATGCTCAAATCCAATGAAGATTGATAAACTATGAGAATAGCTTTGTTCAGGAAGAAATAATCAAACTCCCAACTCAATAAAGCACAATGTGGAGCTAGCTGACTTAATTAGCTGGCAAGATCAATGAGAGAAATGAGTAAATTCAGAATTCCTTTACCATCCCAAATTACCCTTTGAAATTACCAAAGGAATGAATATAAAATAGGGGCCAAAAATCTGAATATTGGAATCTAGATATAATCACCACAGTAAAAGTGGTCATAGATTGAAAGAAGACCAACTAAGT
The DNA here is from genome assembly GCF_000151845.1 of Pteropus vampyrus. NCBI lineage: Eukaryota > Metazoa > Chordata > Mammalia > Chiroptera > Pteropodidae > Pteropus > Pteropus vampyrus. The sequence goes on along the minus strand of NW_011889021.1, from coordinate 2,230,623 downwards.
CATGCATAAGAAGGAAAAACTCACCTGGAGAATAAGTGGAAAGAGTCTTTAGCAGGACTCCAATAAACTCACTACCTCATAGCTGAGTGGAATCAAGAAGGAATCAAGGAGCAGTAAGTAGGAGGCAAATGTCAGTTAGAAAGATACTGGATGACTGCACATAGAGCAATAAGCCAAGCTTAAACTTAGTGAGAAAAACATTCCAGGTAAAAGAGATAATGAAGCATACCTAAGTGGGCTTTTACTGAGCCTTCTATGACAACCAGAGAAAGACAGGGCCCCAGCTAATTTAGAGCTGCAATAACTAACATCCTCTGACTTTGTGCTAAAGCATCTTGCTACGTGCTTTCGCTAGCTATGGATTCCTTTCTCTCCACCGGCAAATACATCTCTAATTTAGCAAAGCAAATTAGTTGATTATAATCTTTACTTTTCACCTTCTTTTTTGTGTCAGAAGGATTTGAAAAGGGGTTTAATACAACTCTGACATAAATAATAACTTTTTTATATAAATAATAACTATTTTAAGAAAGAATAACTTTCAATAAATATGAGTAAGAGAAAACCAGACATATGAAAGACTTAGATCAAACAAAGGAAGAGTGCCAAACCTAAATTAATGTCCTTTTTTTGGAATATATGAAACAAGAAGAAACATTAAATCTCTAGTTCAGAGTCATAAAAGAGGGCACGTTTGAAAAATGAAAAGTCTTGGATTAAGAAAGATTATTTTCATAAAGAAAATATTCTTGACTGTAAAAAAAGATCCAGTAGAGGTAGTAAACAAATGAGGTGCTGCAGAAAACCAACAAGTAGTCTTAATGAACAGCTGTCATCTTGGGGACTCCTTTACCCCAAAGTTCTGGGTTCTAAAATTTTTGGTATTCCTATTATCTTCTAAGACCCCTTGTCTTCGTTATCGCTCTTGTTTTGCTAAAACACATTTTTTAGGTAACTTTCTCAGGATTGATGGGACATGGTTTTTAGAAATCTTTGCGTATCTAAGATTCTCATTATTTTGCTCTTAAAGCTCCACTGTACCTTAGCAGGATACAGAAAGCTAACCTGAAAATAGCCCCTCTGTGCCGGCACTCCTTGTCTCTCCTCGTTTTACTTTTTCTAGCATTTAACATCACTGTCTCTTTGTCTCTCACATCCACAATTTGTTCTTTTTCCTTACTAGAATGTAAGTTCTATGGGGGCAGAATTTTTTTTGGCTTATTTAGTTCAATAATAATGCCTACAAATAGTGCCTCTCCCCATAGCACGCACCCAATATTTGTTGAACGAACAAATGAACGAGGGAATGAAATTCTCTTAGAATTTTGAAGACTTTATTCCAGTATCATCTAGCATCCATTGTTGCTAAAACATGATGCCAGCTGGATTTTTGTTCTTTTATCAGTGTGTTTTCATGCTCTCAAGAATTTGTTGTTGTTGTTTAATCTGTCGTTCTAAAGTTTTGCCATGGTGTACTATGTGTTAGGTTTCGGTGTTTTTTTCCCCCCATTCAACTTCTCTGGCATTTGGTGGACTCTTTCAAGCCACAGACGCTTCTCTTTCTGGAACTTCCAATATCTTGATCTATTCCCCTCTATCCTTTTCTTCCTTCCCTTTACTTTCTATGTCTTTGTCTTTTTAGTCTGTATTCTAGGACAGATTACCTGACTTTTATTTCCAATGTTTGTGTTTAATTTTTAAATTTCTGCAGCAATATTTTTAGTTTCTAAGGGCTCTGATTCTCTGATGCTTTCTTTTTTCATAGTTTCCTGTTCTTAACGGATGCAATGTTTTCCAAAATCTCTGAGAACTTAAAAAAAAAAAAAATTCAGTGCTTTTTTATTCCCTAAATTATGCTCCCCCCACAATTAAGTTATTCTGTTCATCGTAGCCTTTCTTTCCAAGCAACTGGTTAATGTCATATGTCTGGTGATCCTTGGTTATCCATTGATATTTTTAAAAATGAATTCTAGATTGCAAGTATGACTTTCCTCTGCTATTGTGTATGTTTTATTGCCGAGTCTCTTCTTTAATTAGGGAAGGATGAGCAGGGACTCTGAATGTGGACGAGGTTTGTTACCTAGAAGGTTTTGCTTTAGAATTACCAGACTGGGTGCCAGCTGTTCAATTTCTAGAATGAGAAGGATTTACTCTGGAATACTAATACCCACACTAGTAATTCTCTCCTGGCAATTTCCTTTAATATCTAAGAGATGAGTTTTCTGCCTGGAGGTGAATGCAGGGCTGCAGTAGCTTTGCTTAAAGGTGTGTGGTATATGTGTATGGTGCTGCATGCAAGCATGCTGAAGCGTGTGCACACGTGTGTGTGTGTG
>NW_011889021.1:2225830-2228240 GCF_000151845.1 Pteropus vampyrus | reverse complement strand
TGTCTTCGTTATCGCTCTTGTTTTGCTAAAACACATTTTTTAGGTAACTTTCTCAGGATTGATGGGACATGGTTTTTAGAAATCTTTGCGTATCTAAGATTCTCATTATTTTGCTCTTAAAGCTCCACTGTACCTTAGCAGGATACAGAAAGCTAACCTGAAAATAGCCCCTCTGTGCCGGCATTCCTTGTCTCTCCTCGTTTTACTTTTTCTAGCATTTAACATCACTGTCTCTTTGTCTCTCACATCCACAATTTGTTCTTTTTCCTTACTAGAATGTAAGTTCTATGGGGGCAGAATTTTTTTTGGCTTATTTAGTTCAATAATAATGCCTACAAATAGTGCCTCTCCCCATAGCACGCACCCAATATTTGTTGAACGAACAAATGAACGAGGGAATGAAATTCTCTTAGAATTTTGAAGACTTTATTCCAGTATCATCTAGCATCCATTGTTGCTAAAACATGATGCCAGCTGGATTTTTGTTCTTTTATCAGTGTGTTTTCATGCTCTCAAGAATTTGTTGTTGTTGTTTAATCTGTCGTTCTAAAGTTTTGCCATGGTGTACTATGTGTTAGGTTTCGGTGTTTTTTTCCCCCCATTCAACTTCTCTGGCATTTGGTGGACTCTTTCAAGCCACAGACGCTTCTCTTTCTGGAACTTCCAATATCTTGATCTATTCCCCTCTATCCTTTTCTTCCTTCCCTTTACTTTCTATGTCTTTGTCTTTTTAGTCTGTATTCTAGGACAGATTACCTGACTTTTATTTCCAATGTTTGTGTTTAATTTTTAAATTTCTGCAGCAATATTTTTAGTTTCTAAGGGCTCTGATTCTCTGATGCTTTCTTTTTTCATAGTTTCCTGTTCTTAACGGATGCAATGTTTTCCAAAATCTCTGAGAACTTAAAAAAAAAAAAAATTCAGTGCTTTTTTATTCCCTAAATTATGCTCCCCCCACAATTAAGTTATTCTGTTCATCGTAGCCTTTCTTTCCAAGCAACTGGTTAATGTCATATGTCTGGTGATCCTTGGTTATCCATTGATATTTTTAAAAATGAATTCTAGATTGCAAGTATGACTTTCCTCTGCTATTGTGTATGTTTTATTGCCGAGTCTCTTCTTTAATTAGGGAAGGATGAGCAGGGACTCTGAATGTGGACGAGGTTTGTTACCTAGAAGGTTTTGCTTTAGAATTACCAGACTGGGTGCCAGCTGTTCAATTTCTAGAATGAGAAGGATTTACTCTGGAATACTAATACCCACACTAGTAATTCTCTCCTGGCAATTTCCTTTAATATCTAAGAGATGAGTTTTCTGCCTGGAGGTGAATGCAGGGCTGCAGTAGCTTTGCTTAAAGGTGTGTGGTATATGTGTATGGTGCTGCATGCAAGCATGCTGAAGCGTGTGCACACGTGTGTGTGTGTGTGCGTGTGTGCGTGCGCGCGCACACATAGCGAAGAGAAGGCAGGGGCAAAGGCATTAGGAGTCTCTCTACGGTTCCACTTAGGCTGTAGCCCCTTTCTAGTATACTTTTATCCCTCAATATTTGTCCATGTTTTTCATTTTCCCAAAATAGTATCAAATTCTTTAATCTACTCTTAACTATTCCTCTCTGTAGCAATAAGCTTCATTCCTTATTGTTATTTTAATCAGGAGGAAGGGGAGACAAACACACGTGTTTAGTTACCATCTTGAGCCATATTTTGGGGGCCAGATATATTTATGACTATCTCAGATTTATAAACCTTGACTTTTATTTTATTTCCTTTTACCCCAATCTCATCAAAATATTCTATAAACTCTAACATCTTAAGCGCTAATCTTCATCTTTCAGCTAACTTTTCATTTGGAAATAGCTCACAAATCTCAGATACTGACATCCCTCCAGGATAAACCTGACTAAATGTTTCACCTTCTTTCATGGTGATGATTCCAAATAATCCTCACATGACTTCCCAGCATACTTTCTTTACCATGAGAAAGAAGAGGAATGCTTGATCCAGTTGGTGGTATCATATACTACTGTCACTTTTTATAATACACTGCAGCAATACCCTTCACTAATTATGGCCTGATTACACCCACTCAACTTCCCAAGATGAGAGAACCTAATAAACACAATAAGCAGAAGGCTTTCACAAAAGAGTCCTTTATCTCACAGGCACTAGTGGAAGAAGCTCTCATGAATTTCATTTCTTTGGGAAGAACTGAGTATATTTTAGACAAACTACAGTTCTACAAAGAAATCAGGCATCCTTCAACATTCAACAGATGCTTTTTGTATATGCTAGGTACTAGTTCTACGTATTAGGGAATAAAAGAGATGAAAATCCCTGACCTCATGAAAACTTACGTTCCACCAAGAAGAGATATGTAATAAATAAACAAAACGTGTAGCATGCTAAATGAT
>NW_011889021.1:2220271-2223465 GCF_000151845.1 Pteropus vampyrus | reverse complement strand
AAGAACAAATACTAATATAATATCTAGGTTGAAATTCATTCAACAATTACCTGTGGAAATCATGAGAAAATGAATCACATAGCACTTTAACCTTCTCTTTCCCTCTCCCCTCTGAATCCTACTCTTGTTCTGGCCAGAGAATCCACCCCCTATATTTTAAAATGAGAATATGTAAAGAGATGGAAAGGAGAAAAGGAATACAGAGAATAGCCACAGAAAATGAAAGAATCTGAAGTTCAAATATAGAGTGAAAAGTGAAAAAGATAAATTCAGCAAACAATCATTGACTATCCTCTGTAAGTCACGCAGTTAGAAATACAAAGATGACATTTCAGGAATCGCCAGCCTAAATAAACACCCACACTAATTCTACTTAAAACCAAGTACTTGGTTTCAAGTCCTAATGTTTAAAGCTATTACAATTACAGTATCCATTTGTTGAGAACTCCTACCTCTTATGCAAATTGTGACCATAAAGGAATCTTGCACTTTATCAGCTGTAATGAATACAAAAATAATGTGGTACTAGGTGAATTTTTCACACACTAATCAGAGTTAAGAGATAAAGAGCCTGGGTATTAAGGCATGACTTAGAGGTAAAAAAGGTCAACAACAAAAATAATAGTTCTCCATCATTATAGTTTTTAGCCATATAAGGACCTTGCCAGACGGAAGAGTAAATCTTATATCTAGTCAGGAACTTACCGATTTGATCAAAGACAAAAATATTTACAGCAAGAACTCCAGAATTTCATAAAAACAGTGAGTCACTCTTCAATGTTTTGTTTTTTTCATGGAAGAAGGTGATTCGTTTCCTCCTAATTCTTCAGATCACATCACGTCAATACCATGTGTTAATAACCAATTAATTACAATGTAGATGGAATTGCCATATGATTGAACTGAAGGATGATTTATAAAAGGATATACAGAATGGTTGTAAATTTTCACAAACCCTCTTTAAACTTTCTGAAAAAGTATTTCCTACCTGGGGGGCATTTGTAGCCACTAAAAATGCATTTGTCCGCCCTGGGTGATCATAATCATGCATGGCAGCTGCCACGTATAAAGCCATCAATTCCAATGCAGGAATGTTTGAAGACAGACAACCATAGCTCTCATCTGGAATTGAGCAGCTCCTCGAAGAAATGTAAGCAATTTGCCCAGGGTTAATTCTATCGCCAGTATCTGAGGAACAAGCAAAATAAACCAGCATTATCCATAACTTCCTTACAGTGAAGTTAAGGAGGGGAATCCCCATAGGTAATATGATCTTATTTGTTTACTTACCTAATACTCTATAAACATAGATTTAAAATATTAGCCATCTTAACAAGTGTGAACTGACATATTGTGATAATTTTCAATTCCCTGATAATTAGTGATATCCAGTATCTTTTCATGTACCAATTTAAACTTTTCTTTGGAAAAATGTCTATTTAGTTTCTCTGCCTATTTTTTTTTTTTATCAGATTGTATTTTTGTTTGTTTGCTGTTGAGTTGTATGAATGCTTTATGTATTTTGGATAGCAACCCCTTATCTGCTATATGGTTTGCAAGTACTTTCTCTCATTCTGTAGGTTGTCTTTTTATTTTCTTAATTGTTTCCTTCATGCAGAAGCTTTTTAGTTTGATGTTGCTAGTGCTTTTGGTGTTATAATCATTTCTTTCCTATTCTCCAATGCAATCGTTATAAAGAAGCACACCCCCTAGTCCCAATAGTCTTTATTTTCACCATAATTTTCCATTTCAACCTCTTTTTGGTCTCCCAAAGCCTTGTCTTCTACAGATACTTGATTCCATAACACTCTGTATAAGGACTTAGAATACTGCTACTAAGAACTCTGAAGGAAGTAAGGACCATGGGAGAGGAAACACATATTGCATTAGGGAATACTTAAATCGTGGTGAGCAGGCTGGTGGTAGAAAACTGCTGTTAGCAAACTGCCAATGAGAGCTCAGAAAGAAATAAGGAATATATTCCTGGAAACTAGGGGAAAGGAGATCATTGTTATACAATAGCAGAAAGCTTATCCAAGTCATCTTCTTGTAACAATGAACTTGTAACAATAAACTTAGATATTTAGCTGAGGCGATTCCTAAGCAAAGTATTGAAGATATAACCTGGATTCTTACTGTTTGTAGTGGAAGGAGAGATTGAAAGAGAACCGTTAAGCAAAAAAGAACTTGATAATTTGGGAAATTTTCAACCTGTCCAGACTACAGAAGATATTAAAAGTAGTAGGTTCATTGTCAGGATGGTGTACTCTGGACAGAAAGCCAAGGCTGTAGCTGGTCCACTTTTTGCTAATCCCTTGGAAGGATGAAAAGGTCAGGGTCAGAGACTTGAAGATGCTATGCTGCTGTCTTTAAAGAAGGGGCCATGAGCCGTGGAATGCAGGTGGCTTCTAGAAGCTGGAAGAGGCTAGGAAACAGATTCTCCATTAGATACTCTAAAATGAAAACAATCCTACTGACTCCTTGATTTTAGCCCAGTTTGATTTATTTCAGACTTCTGAACTCCAGAATTATAAGATATTTGTACTGTTTTAAGCCACTAAATCTGTGGTAATTTGTAACGGCAGCAATAGAAACCTAGTAACAGATTTTGGTACCTTGAAGTGGGCTATTGCTGTAACAAATACCTAAAAATGTAGATGTAGCTTTGGAATTGGGCAATAGGAAGAGGCTAGAATTTTAAAGAGCATTACAGACACCAATAGAGGATATTAATCAACATATTCAAGTTCACCAAACACCAAGCAGGACTAATATAGATAAAATAATAAACACCAAAAGCAAAGAGAAAAGGGACACAGTAGTTTTAAAAAGGAATAACATTTATGGCTAATTTGTCAACAGAATCTACAGAAATCAGAAGATAATGGAATGATATCTTCAAATGTACTGAAATATGAAAACATTCTAAGACAAAATAAATACAACTACAAACAAAAAAGCTAGAGAAAATGATCTCCAATGGAAGCACAGAACTACTGGAAGGAATAAAGAACACTAGAAAAGAGTAAATATTATGGCAGACAAAAATGAACATAGGGCAAATTCATCAAACAAATAATAGTACTTTCGACTTAATCACCAGAGACTATATAAAGCAGTGGCTGGGTCTAGGACATTTACAGATAAGTATGGTGCTATTTCTCAAGCATTTGTAACTGAGCAAATTCTGTCCG
>NW_011889021.1:2205571-2220221 GCF_000151845.1 Pteropus vampyrus | reverse complement strand
GTGAGCTATACAGACGTCTGAGGAAGGAGCACTCTGGGCAGGTAAGACAGAAAGCGCAAAGGCTCTCAAAAGGGAGTGTGCCTAGGATATAGAAGAAAATAGCAAGGAAGCCAGGGAGGCTAAACCTGAGTGGATAAGCAAAAGGAGAATTAATGGGGGCTACATCGTGTAGGGCCTTCTGAGCCATTGTGATAACTTTTACTAAAAAGGTGGTGAATGCCATTGGAGGGTTGGGAACAGAAAGTTTAAATGAAATATTTTAAATAGGGTCACTTTAGCTGTTATGTGTTGAGAACAGACTGAAGGTGAGCGAAAAGTAAGCAAGGAGACGAGGTAAAAGGCTATACTTTTTCAATTGCTGAACTCTAATCAATTTCCATTCCCGAGCTTTCCATCTATTGGTAATCCTTAACAACGAAACGTTAGAAACATATTATTATGTCCAGACTCTGTATTTTGATTAGAGTAAGTTTTAAGTATATAACTTTATAAATTGTATTCATGTATCAGTGTTTTTAAATTCTCTGCACGTGAGAGAGGTAACCTAGAATTCACTCATTTTTAATATCCTTGAAGGAAAAGTAATAAACAAATCTGACTCACCAATACTCAAAGTTAATAAAAGACAGACTAAAAGCAGAGAGTGGAAAAAACCGGTAAACAAATTCTATCTACATGATTATCTGATTCAGGAACCTCTCAAATACATAAAACAGTAGAAAACAGTCCATAGGTACATATTTTGAGGTTCAGAACGATAAGGGTGATTTGTAAGGTCACGTAACTAATAAGTGGATAACCAGAAATCAAACTTGAGTTTCTTGAGCTCAAGGCCAATGCTTTTTCCATGTGTCATTACTGCCCAGGTCTATGATTCACCATAAGACTAAGGGACTTTCAAAAATTGTAAAATTTTAGGCTATAAAGAATGGGCATTGATTCTTGCAGAATGGTACTGCAAATGAAGAAACGTGTGCTCCTTAGTGGGTTATTTTTCTCAAAGCAATTCTTAGAAAAAGAACAAATACTTAAAAAAAAATTTTTTTTATGGTGACATTGGTTAACAAAATCCAGTAAGTTTCAGGTGTACAATTTAACAAAAAGACATATATGTATATAGTATTGTATATTCACCTCCCATAGAAGAACAAATACTAATATAATATCTAGGTTGAAATTCATTCAACAATTACCTGTGGAAATCATGAGAAAATGAATCACATAGCACTTTAACCTTCTCTTTCCCTCTCCCCTCTGAATCCTACTCTTGTTCTGGCCAGAGAATCCACCCCCTATATTTTAAAATGAGAATATGTAAAGAGATGGAAAGGAGAAAAGGAATACAGAGAATAGCCACAGAAAATGAAAGAATCTGAAGTTCAAATATAGAGTGAAAAGTGAAAAAGATAAATTCAGCAAACAATCATTGACTATCCTCTGTAAGTCACGCAGTTAGAAATACAAAGATGACATTTCAGGAATCGCCAGCCTAAATAAACACCCACACTAATTCTACTTAAAACCAAGTACTTGGTTTCAAGTCCTAATGTTTAAAGCTATTACAATTACAGTATCCATTTGTTGAGAACTCCTACCTCTTATGCAAATTGTGACCATAAAGGAATCTTGCACTTTATCAGCTGTAATGAATACAAAAATAATGTGGTACTAGGTGAATTTTTCACACACTAATCAGAGTTAAGAGATAAAGAGCCTGGGTATTAAGGCATGACTTAGAGGTAAAAAAGGTCAACAACAAAAATAATAGTTCTCCATCATTATAGTTTTTAGCCATATAAGGACCTTGCCAGACGGAAGAGTAAATCTTATATCTAGTCAGGAACTTACCGATTTGATCAAAGACAAAAATATTTACAGCAAGAACTCCAGAATTTCATAAAAACAGTGAGTCACTCTTCAATGTTTTGTTTTTTTCATGGAAGAAGGTGATTCGTTTCCTCCTAATTCTTCAGATCACATCACGTCAATACCATGTGTTAATAACCAATTAATTACAATGTAGATGGAATTGCCATATGATTGAACTGAAGGATGATTTATAAAAGGATATACAGAATGGTTGTAAATTTTCACAAACCCTCTTTAAACTTTCTGAAAAAGTATTTCCTACCTGGGGGGCATTTGTAGCCACTAAAAATGCATTTGTCCGCCCTGGGTGATCATAATCATGCATGGCAGCTGCCACGTATAAAGCCATCAATTCCAATGCAGGAATGTTTGAAGACAGACAACCATAGCTCTCATCTGGAATTGAGCAGCTCCTCGAAGAAATGTAAGCAATTTGCCCAGGGTTAATTCTATCGCCAGTATCTGAGGAACAAGCAAAATAAACCAGCATTATCCATAACTTCCTTACAGTGAAGTTAAGGAGGGGAATCCCCATAGGTAATATGATCTTATTTGTTTACTTACCTAATACTCTATAAACATAGATTTAAAATATTAGCCATCTTAACAAGTGTGAACTGACATATTGTGATAATTTTCAATTCCCTGATAATTAGTGATATCCAGTATCTTTTCATGTACCAATTTAAACTTTTCTTTGGAAAAATGTCTATTTAGTTTCTCTGCCTATTTTTTTTTTTTATCAGATTGTATTTTTGTTTGTTTGCTGTTGAGTTGTATGAATGCTTTATGTATTTTGGATAGCAACCCCTTATCTGCTATATGGTTTGCAAGTACTTTCTCTCATTCTGTAGGTTGTCTTTTTATTTTCTTAATTGTTTCCTTCATGCAGAAGCTTTTTAGTTTGATGTTGCTAGTGCTTTTGGTGTTATAATCATTTCTTTCCTATTCTCCAATGCAATCGTTATAAAGAAGCACACCCCCTAGTCCCAATAGTCTTTATTTTCACCATAATTTTCCATTTCAACCTCTTTTTGGTCTCCCAAAGCCTTGTCTTCTACAGATACTTGATTCCATAACACTCTGTATAAGGACTTAGAATACTGCTACTAAGAACTCTGAAGGAAGTAAGGACCATGGGAGAGGAAACACATATTGCATTAGGGAATACTTAAATCGTGGTGAGCAGGCTGGTGGTAGAAAACTGCTGTCAGCAAACTGCCAATGAGAGCTCAGAAAGAAATAAGGAATATATTCCTGGAAACTAGGGGAAAGGAGATCATTGTTATACAATAGCAGAAAGCTTATCCAAGTCATCTTCTTGTAACAATGAACTTGTAACAATAAACTTAGATATTTAGCTGAGGCGATTCCTAAGCAAAGTATTGAAGATATAACCTGGATTCTTACTGTTTGTAGTGGAAGGAGAGATTGAAAGAGAACCGTTAAGCAAAAAAGAACTTGATAATTTGGGAAATTTTCAACCTGTCCAGACTACAGAAGATATTAAAAGTAGTAGGTTCATTGTCAGGATGGTGTACTCTGGACAGAAAGCCAAGGCTGTAGCTGGTCCACTTTTTGCTAATCCCTTGGAAGGATGAAAAGGTCAGGGTCAGAGACTTGAAGATGCTATGCTGCTGTCTTTAAAGAAGGGGCCATGAGCCGTGGAATGCAGGTGGCTTCTAGAAGCTGGAAGAGGCTAGGAAACAGATTCTCCATTAGATACTCTAAAATGAAAACAATCCTACTGACTCCTTGATTTTAGCCCAGTCTGACTTATTTCAGACTTCTGAACTCCAGAATTATAAGATATTTGTACTGTTTTAAGCCACTAAATCTGTGGTAATTTGTAACGGCAGCAATAGAAACCTAGTAACAGATTTTGGTACCTTGAAGTGGGCTATTGCTGTAACAAATACCTAAAAATGTAGATGTAGCTTTGGAATTGGGCAATAGGAAGAGGCTAGAATTTTAAAGAGCATTACAGACACCAATAGAGGATATTAATCAACATATTCAAGTTCACCAAACACCAAGCAGGACTAATATAGATAAAATAATAAACACCAAAAGCAAAGAGAAAAGGGACACAGTAGTTTTAAAAAGGAATAACATTTATGGCTAATTTGTCAACAGAATCTACAGAAATCAGAAGATAATGGAATGATATCTTCAAATGTACTGAAATATGAAAACATTCTAAGACAAAATAAATACAACTACAAACAAAAAAGCTAGAGAAAATGATCTCCAATGGAAGCACAGAACTACTGGAAGGAATAAAGAACACAAGAAAAGAGTAAATATTATGGCAGACAAAAATGAACATAGGGCAAATTCATCAAACAAATAATAGTACTTTCGACTTAATCACCAGAGACTATATAAAGCAGTGGCTGGGTCTAGGACATTTACAGATAAGTATGGTGCTATTTCTCAAGCATTTGTAACTGAGCAAATTCTGTCCGCGCGCGCGCGCGCGCGTGTGTGTGTGTGTGTGTGTGTGTGTGTCTGTCATCATTTCTTTCCTCTTTTACAATCTAGAATAAGAGAACCAATCATGAATTTTATAATTTAATTTATTTGTCTACATAATTATAGCTATGATGAGGAACAGAACTAACTTCTTCAGGAACAAAGTTTGAAAGTTAAATGTTTTTAATACCATTTAAATACCTAAAAGGTGAAGCTTTTAAATATGTCCCCTTTCACTAGGAATATATTTTAAATTTATATGATACACCTAAAACAAAAAATGAAGAATTAAAAGAAAAAAATAATTATCATAATATGCAGGATAGTGGTTACCTCAAAAGGAAATCAATAAGGATGGGTCATAGAAAAGAGAGATACGGTAGATCCAGCAGTTTGGATCTTAACCTAGCTAGCTCTTAATAGGTATAGTAGGTTTCCTAATCTGCATGTCATTATTATGTATCAAAACTTACATAGTTTTTTGTATATATCAAAGGTTACTTAATGAAAAATTTAAAAGGAGAGAGGTAATGAAATGAAATAGCTTGATTTATTATTCCTATTAAAAGAAAGATTTGTAGAAGGAAATACCTGTTTCATTTCCTGTTCCACGATCATTGTGGATCTGCTGTAAGCCAGGAATTGGCCGTGTTGTCAGATACCAAACTGCATGTAGGACATCTGTGGCATGTATACGATTGTGATCTGAAGTCACCAAAATGTTTTATAAAAGTGAACATTCTGTTATGTTTCACATAGGACATTTTAAAAACTACAATAATTTTCTAGTCATCTTCCTATATAAAATGTATGGCTTAGAATAATTTTCCATAATTATTGTTTCGTCTTATTTTTTAAAGCCTCTTGATGTGTTCTTTTAAAAACTTATACTATGAAAACATAGTAAAAGGGTCAAAGGAAAGGCAGGGTAACAAGGGCTGATTGGAAGGCACTAGAAAATTTACTTAAGGTTGCAATTCTAAAAAATATTTTGTAAACAGAGTCTGGGTTATGGAGACTCAAGTTTGTAGACAAAACAGGTTTTGTACACAGGCATATAGCACAGTTACAAATTCTAGACATTTGAACTTCCCTGTACCTCCCACCAAAAAATAAAAGAAAAAAAAAAGATGAGAAATAATTTTTTCTTGGATCTGCTATAAAAATTAAATATTGAATGGTATGTGAACATATACATATCCATAGTGCATGATCAATGAAGCACTGGTTTGGTGAAATACCACTATGTGAAAAAAGGCAAGACCTATAAGTGAAACCCAGCTTTGCTACTTCTAGTTAAATGATCTTGGGGAAGATCCTTCTGAATTTTTACTTCTCACCTGTGAATGGTAGACAATACAGCCTTCCAACAAAGATTAAAGGAAATAACCTTTGTGAATCTAATGATTATAGTTAGAGCTGATACTCAATAAAAGTTAAACATTTAAATATTTAATGAGTACCTACCATGTAGAATTAGAAGATGCGATACTCAGTGTTAAGGCTACAGCTATGACATCATATCAATCCACTAAAAGCTTAATTATTATTAATACAATCACCACCTTTTATTGACCATTTACCATGTCTCACGAATTCTGATATGTGCTTTACATGAATTACATCACTATCTATAGGTAAGTACTATTGTTATTCTCACTTACAAACTTGTAAACTAAAGTTTAGAAAAGTTAGATCTAGAGACTTAACCAATATATCCTAGTTGGAGGTGACAATAAATACTCCTTACCAACTCTTTCTACCCATTCTCCTTCCCTTGAAGTTCATCTTAAAGTAGCACTTTATATCATCTATCAAATTTAGTCACTTTCTAAAATGCATACTTTATTAGTGGAAATTATAGTACATATAACTCACATTAAATTACTAAGTATCATTATTAATGATATGCCAATTAATAATTTAATAATTTGCTCTCGATATAATTGATTTTCCCCAAATATGTCCATACGAAGGGAAACTGTAGAATGTATTGACACATAAAGAAAACTATATCTTTTCCTAAGATGAAATTCAAATGATATTTTACCATAAAATTAAAAGCCATTAAAAATTATTCAACAAAACAGGATACCATTAAAAATTGAAATGCTATGGTAAAATTTTAAACACTTTAAAGTCAAGAATTTTCTGAAGCTCTTGACTTAATATTACTAAATATTTTTAGAGATAAGGCACTCAGATAAATATTAACATAGAAAGATATATATCATGTAGTAAGTGAAAAAGCAAATTATAAATAGGTATGATTTACTTTATAAAAAATATGTATAAGAAAAGTCTAGAAGAATAGATACCAAAATGTTAACAGTAGTCAGTAGTAGGACACAGATTTTAAATCTTTATTTAAAACTTGTTCAAACATGTAATCTAAAAGTGTTTAGGGGACTATCTGAAGGGAAAAATAATAAAGAGTTTCAAAACCAGTATTATTTGAACTTAAATAATAAGATATGTTAATACTTACAAGGAATGTCTCGATAGCCATTTTCTAATGCACGAAAATAGTTCATGAATTGTAGAGTGGGAATTTTAAATATTTCCAATAAACCAGTGTCTTGAAATAACGTATACATAACCTAAATGTCAATTAAAATAAAGTTCACTTTAAAAATCAGAATTTCTGTTTGTAGTTGAGTATATCATGTTTTTTGTGATTTGTATTTAGGAGTGTTAACCATGTATATGTCTTTAAGTTAATTTACTAAAAATTTCTCTACAATGAATTTTTCCAAAACATGAAAAAGGAAGGCATTACCTTAAAGCCCTTGAAAACCAAAGTTATCATGTCCTAGTTTTTAAATTTTTCCATTCTTTAAAGAGCTTTTTATTCATAATTTATTGAAGGGCATATAATTTCTATTCTAGCCCTCCCTGGGTGTTAAAAAAAAGTCAGAACAATTTATTTACGGTTTTGCACTAAAGATTTCAATGAGATGAACTGATATAACCCCGACATAATTTATCCTTATGTTCTTATATTTCCTAAAAAAGATACTTTGGAGTTAATGAGAGTGATATTTTGGGAAAGTTAATCTGATGCTGTTGTGTGAACCCATCACGGAGAACCTTGAGTCAGGGTGCTAAAATGGAAGTATTTTTCCAAGGTTGTAGCAAGAAATGAACCATTTGGTCTTGAGTAAAGTACAGGGAGGGCAGGTGAAGAAAATGAAGCATAAGTTTCAGTGGTTAGAACTAGATCGCTTTACATGTCCTTTTCAATCTCACAATTCAATATAAAGCAAAATTTTATTCTTTAGTAAAATTTAATCTCATTATTAATGGGCAAATAAATGACTTTTCATTTATGTATTACACATATAATTACATGAAATACATTATATATGTTTACATATGGGTTTTTATGTTTCTTTTTTCAAATTTTCTACTTACAATCTCATTTGTGAAAAAATAATTCAAAGAAAAATGTTGAATTTATGCCTAAACCAATATTATACATTTTTAGATTTTGCTTTTCATAAAGATTCAAAAATATTCATTTATAATTTTAAAAAGTAGTGGAGATCCGAAACAAACCTGACTAAGGATCCTTCCTGATTTCTCTCCCATGTTTTCTACAAGTTCAAAAATTTGAAAATTCCAGTTGCTCATCTTTTCTATTAATGAGTCATAATCTTCTATTAAAATCAGGTCCAGTGATGCTTCTTGTTCAATCTGTACACACACAGGAAAAAAACCCAGACCAACTTAACCTTTCCTTTTATAAATATTTTTAAGTCCATATCTAAATGAGAACACTTAAAATCAAACATTAAAAAATGGTCACTCTATTTTCTACAACTTTTCTCAAACATAACTTGTACTTCCTATTTCGTCTCTTTGTAGAATACTATCTTCATACATATGTAAATATGTCTTCCAGGCATCAGAAGACTTCTTAACCTTGACATTACTTTTATAAATAAAAATATATTTTCAAAACACTATACAAATCTAAAATCTATTTTCATTTTTGAAGTTACAGATATCAAGGATAATAGAAAGACACTCATATCCTTACATTGGCATTTATTGCTATCTTAACTTCCCAAGAGAAATGGATGGGTTTTTTCCTTTAAGAACAGGAAAAATTGCTATTTTAAGAAAGTAGATTTTCATTGTCTTTTAATGACTATGCACATGTTCCTCAGACTTTACACATATACAGTGAAGAAAATAACGGCATAGAAAATAATATATTACTATAAAACTAAGTGTTGCACTTTGTTGTTCTAGGATGAGTTTAGCAGTAATTTTTTTTTTACCTAAGGTTTTCTTTAATGTGGTTTAGTGATTTTTCTCAGTAAAAAAAAAAATTAAAAAATATCATTTTATATTAAACACCTTGTTCTGGACAAAAACAATGAAATTAAGCACTAACATTATCTTTCACCTTAACATAATCATATTGAAAGTTTATCTTTTACATTTGGTTGCTGTTCATTCTGTGCCTCTTCTGGTAGGTGATTATCACCTTCCAAAAATAAGTTTCTGCAACCTCTGTTCTCTGTTTCCACTTCTTGTTGAGGTTCTGTAAGGTTGAGTGATTCTTTTGAGAAAATGGTGTTATCTTCACCACCTTTCAAAAAATATATACAGTAATAAATAAGAATAAAACTTTATATGGATAGGTTTATAAGAAATTATTTGCAAAATAATTCAGATAAAGTGAACCATACAATATAAATTAATGACACTAATTAACTAATTACACCATTAAGTTGTATCTTGCTGGACTGTTTGGCCCAGGTACCTTGTGCTCTGTCAATATAGACATTTAACCTGATATATCTACTCATGGGTGAAAGATATGGGCGGATATCATTTATAAAAGTGAGAAACAGAAAAGTCCCTATTGATGGGAACTTTTTACCAATTTGATGTAAACAATTTCCAACATCTGAAATTGTTTGAGTTTTGGACATGAAAACTCTAAATTCATAATTATGAATGAGATTAAGGCACATCTAAAAATTAAAACACAGTATCGTGAACTATGACTTATTTCTCTACCAATGTGATATTAATAATAATCTTTTCCCCAAATAACATGGAAAAAGAAAGCAGCATTGGTAGCTAAACAGTATTCACTCACATGTAAAAAAGAAAATTCGTTCTACTTGTAATACCCTGTACAGGAAACTTTCCCAAAACCCATCAACAGTAGAATAAACTAGTGTACTCATACAATTGAACACTACAGAGCAAAGAGAAAGAACTACAATCACGTGCAACAATATGTATGATTCTTAAAAATACAATGTTGGGTAAGGAAGCCAGACACAAGGTACATACTCTGTGATTCCTATTACAAAAGGTTTAAAAATATCAAAGCTGATACATATGATGAGTATTGAAAGACAGGATGAACATTATCTTTGGAGGATGAACCTGGAAAGGGGCTTGAGGGGGAATTCTGAGGTGATGGTAATGTTTTGTTTATTGATCTGTGTGCTAATTGCACAGGTATACGTGTGTACTCATTGGAGTTGAAGAACTAGGTTTAAATTCTGATTTTTGTATTTAATAACGGCAAGCTTTTGCCCCTGTAAAATGTGGATAATAACACCTACCTTAGTAGATGTTACACATAATAGGTGCTCAATAAATGTTAGTCAAATCTGAACCTGATGCACTGAATATGCTAAAAAGTAATAAATTAATGTTCAGAAAGTATTATCCCCTGGAAAAATTTTTTCCAAATGAAAGGCATTTATTTTAAGAAATGAAATTTAGAATATTCGCCTATTCTTAGTTAAGGTACTAACTACAATAATCTAAAATAGCCATCAATCTAAAAATTGTTGGCATTTGAGGTGTCTGATTTACCTTTAAATGATCTAATCTTATAATAACTATATCTTAAAGATAATAATAATAACAGTTGCAATAAAGGTAGCAATTTCTTTTCCAAAGATGTCCACAACACCATCTCTTGTCCCACATGCACTCTTGAAATGTATTCTTGCCACTCCATCAAGAGAGAGCATTTATTTCCCAACCCCCTCAGATATGGACAGGCTGCATAACTGTTCTGATTAACAGAAATATGGCAGAAGTGATACTTTGTTCTGGGGTGGAGCCATTAACTAAACTGGCAGCTTCTACTTCCCCCTCTTAGAATCCAGCCAACATGTTGGAAGAAGCCCATAGAGAGGTCATAATTAGACACATGAGTAATCTATCTTGGAAATTCAGCCCCATCAGTCCTTCAGATGACTCGCTCTTGCCAATATCTGATTGCAAGAGCGAGTCATCTGAAGTCACATGTGAGCCCTCAAGTGAAAATTTTCCAGCTGAGACCAGTCATTCCAAAGAATTGAGAATAAGTTATTTTTTAAAATCTTCGTTGAATATAATTACATACCACAAAATCCATCCATTTTAAGTGTATAATAATTCAACAATTTTAGTAAATTTACAGTTATGCAACCATTATGATAATCCAGTTTTAGAACGTACTCATCCACTCCCAAAAGGGACCCTCATGCCTACTTACAGTTAAACTCTATTTTCACCCTCGCTAATAACTGTTCTGGTTATTGTCTCTATAAATTTGCCTTTTCTAGAATTTTATATAAATGGAATCTTATAATACATAATATTTTGAGCCTGGCTTCTTTCACTTAGAATATTTTGAAGTTTATCCACATAATAGCATGTATCAGAAGTTTGTTCCTTTAATTGCTAAATTAAATTCTATTCTATGGATATACCTAGAGATATTTATCCATTCACAGGTTGATGGACATTTGGATAATTTCCAGTTTTGCACTATCATGAATATTGATTTCCTACTGGTATTTATGAGGAGCTTGTTAGTTCTTCAATGGCTTCAAGCAGATTTTGTTTGTCCAGCTTTTCCAGCTACTTCAGGGGGCATATTAGTATAAGTTAGCTAGTTGTTATTGGAAGCTTGAATCATCAAGTGGTTAAAGTTATAAAACAAGTATAGTTTTATCACCAACAATATTTCTTGTTTGAGCGTATAAAATGTTTCCGAATGATTAATTTTAAAACTACTCTCTGTGCCATCAAAAAATCATACAAACCTTTTGGCCTTAGATTGTATGGTATAAATTTTACCATTAATATACTTAATTTCACTATTTATGAGCTTGAGCCATAACCTAAGATTATTTCATTTGTACAGCACATTTTTATTCTTCAAAATACTTTCACCATCTATTATTTATAATTTGTCCTAATAACTCCCCTCTGAAGTAGATATAAACACTATAATCTTCATTTTAAAAATGGATAAAGTTAAACACATTCATTTATCCTAAAAAAATAATGTAAGAAAGTGATCTTAAAGTTAAACGTATTTGACTTTTGCAATCTCACCTGACTTTCCACTGTGGTACTCTGTACCAGACTCTGATTCAGATGTTCCAACATATTTCAGTATTTGATGTCCACAGCTTATAGGATAAAACAGATAAATATATAGAAACATATGTATATGTAATAAATGAGACCATTTTTTTATTTAAATACAATTAGAAAATCTTTTTTAACCAAGATCCCAAATGCAACACATCCTAATATTCTAATCTCTATATAAGTTTAATAGGTTTATCCTAGAAAGTATCTGTGTGTCCCTGAAGAAAATAACATTTTGAAAAAGTCAACACATTTGAGGTAAACACTTATTACTAGCAAAACAAATTAGAATGAGCACCATATGAACTGGGTATTATAAATCAGCACTAAAGTAGTAAAGACTAAATTAACTCTCATACATTTACTGATATCTTATGGTAGATAGAATACCACTATTTCATTTTAGATGGAGATGACTAAATTCAAAAATGAGTAACAATGAAATGAGAAAAATCTTATTTATAATAAAAAAAACTACTAGATAAAGAGGATACAATTCATCATCGAGTTAGAATATGGAACTAGGAAACAAGTAATATTTTACTGAAGAACATATATTGTAAAACAGAAGTAAACATGTAGATACTTTACCTGTTACATAAATTATTATCAGAATTTCTATGTTGCTGATAAAAATCTGGTGAATTGGGTGCATCACCCAGAGATCTGTGTAAAATAACACTTGGCTTAGTAAGAAAGTCAGCAGTGTCAGGAAATTCAACAGGTGTTCGATTAGTTAGAGAGCCAGCAGACACTGGTCCATGGCTGGGAGAATTCACAGGACTCAAGCTGGGTAAAGCACCTTGAAAAATTGAGAGGAAAAAAATGTGTATATAAGTGTATACTGTTGATTGTCAATGTTTGTGTACTTAAAAAGAGCATTTTCCTTCTTTAAAGAAAGCAAATTATTTACAATTAAATGATAAAACAGATTTCTAGGTGGAGCTATCTTCAAGACATTCTAGGAATTTAAGCAGAATATAGGCCATATTTGTCATCATCAATGACTGAAATAAACACTCTATAGCAGGATGGCAGGTTAAAGGTAAATATTAAGAGTATAACTAAAATGTACATACTACATGGCACAAATTTTCCTAATTCATATTGGTCTTTATCTTTCACATTTTGTGTCTCCACCAACTTGATTATTCACATGAACAAAGCATCTTTACCAAATTTTATCAAATATTTTGCAATATAGTAAAATTGATTTTTATTGAAGAATCAAAGTTCTTTTTTTTCTTATGAAGTGATCCCCCTATTACTCTAGCATCTATCTGGCACTACACACAATCATTCCAATAATATTGACTATATGCCCTGTGCTGTACTTTATATCCCCGTGACTGTTTTGTAACTACTAATTTGTTCTTCTTCATCCCTTCACCTTTTTCACCCAGTCCCCCAACTCGCCTCCCCTCTGGCAATCACCAGTTTGTTCTCTGTATCTGCTAGTCTGTCTTTGTTTAGTTTGTTCCACTTCTTTTGTTCTTTAGATTCCACATACAAGTGAAATCATATGATATTTATCTTTCTCTGTCTGACATATTTCACTCAGCATAATATGCTCTAGGGTTATCCATCTCATTACAAACGGTTAAAAATTTTTTAATGGCTGAGTAATATTCTGTTGTATATATGTACCATAACTTCTTTATCCAATCATCTATTGATGGGCACTTAGGTTGCTTCCATATCTTGGCTATTGTGAACAGCATTGCCATGAACACAGGGTACACTAGTGTTTGGGTTTTCTTTGGGTAAATTTCCACAAGTGCAATTGCTGGGTCAAAAGATAGTTCTATTTTTAATTTTTTGAGGAACCTCCAAACTGTTTTCCATAGTAGTTGTACCAATTTATAAACTTCTTAATAGCATTAAGCAAGTTGAGCATATGATAAAATTATATGTTAACACGACAGCATGCCCTTTAAAAAAACATGCAAACCTTCCCAGCTTATTCATTTATTCAATACATATTTGAAAGCCGACTATATGCTGGAAAATGTGCTGAGTTTTCCAATGGAGAGAAAGATACCATCTCTGCAATTCAACAAACCTAGAGTCTAAGGGAGAATACAAACAAGTGCTAAGTGCTAAAATAAGAAAAATCAGAGTGCTTCAGAAATGCATCTCTAATCCTACTGATTTACTCAAGAAACCTTTGCTGAGTGCTTTGACCTAAGGCAATATGGGTATGTCTGAGACAGGCAGGCAGATTTAAAACTTTATTTAAAAATAACCAAGTAAAGTATGAATCAGAGAGGAAAGCAAATAACCGTTATTAAGTACCTATGATATTTTCAGGCACAGTGGTAAACACTTAGAGATGTGTGTGGTTAATTTTATGTGTCAATTTGGTTAGGCTATGGTGCCCAGCTGTTTGATCAAACAGTGGTCTAGATGTTGCTGTGAAGATATTTTTGGGATGTGATTAACATTTATATCAGACTGAATTACCCTCACCGTAGGTTGGCCTCATCCGATCAGTTGAAAACCTTGAGAGAAGAAAGACTGAGGTCCTCCAAAGAGAAAGGAATTTTGCCTCCAGATTGCTTTGAGACTCCAGACTGCAAATTCAACTCCTGCTAGAATTTCCAGGCTAGCAGCCTGCGCTGAAAATCTCAGACCTGCCAGCCCTCACAATCTTCCGATCCAATCAATGCCTTAAATCCATCCCCCTACCCTCTTTCTCTCACTCTCTCTACATACATACATAGACACACACACAAACATCCTATTCTCTTTCTCTGGAGAACTCTGACCAATACGATGTGTTATTTAATCTTCACAATAACCCTTTGACTTAAGTAGCATTTTTACTTTACATGTGAAGAGAAAAACTACAAAGAAAACTCCAGGAAACTTGATTTAGTTAACACAGTTAATACTGTGA
>NW_011889021.1:2203026-2204711 GCF_000151845.1 Pteropus vampyrus | reverse complement strand
TATCTATGAGTTTATCTCTGCTTTTGTTGTTGTTGATTTTGTTCTTTAGTTTTCACATGTACATGAAATCATGATATCCGTCTTTCTCTATCCGACCCATTTCATTAAGCACAATATCCTCTAGGTCCATCAAGGCAGTATCTTTTTCCATCCCCTTCCTTTTAGTCTGTGTGTCTTTTAATCCTAAGTGAGTCTCTTGTAGGCAGCATACGTAGGGATCTTGTTCTCTTATACATTCAGCCACTCTATCTTTTGGTTGGAGCATTTAATTCTTTTCCATTTGAGGTACTTGTTGATAGGAATGTAGTCGTCACCATTCTTTATTCCTGTTTTTGATACATGTTTTTCCTTCTTAAAGAAGTCCCTCCAATATTTGATGTAATACTGGCTTGGCGATGATAAATTCCTTTAGCTTATTTTTGTCTGAGAAGCTCTTTAACTGTCCTTCAACTCTAACTGGTAGCTTTGCTGGATAAATTATTCTTGGTTGTAGATCCTGCGTCTTCATCGAGTCCAATATTTTGTGCCAAGCCCTTCTGTCCTACATTGTTTCTTTTGAGAAATCAGCTACCAGTCTTATGAGTGCTCCCTTGCAGGTAACTAACTGCTTTTCTCTTGCTGCTTTTAAGATCTCAGTATTTAACCTTCGGCTTTTTAATTATGATGTGTCTTGGTATGAGCCTCTTGTTTTCCTTCAGGTACCTCTATGACATGAATATTTTTACCTTTAATAGTGTCCCATTGGTTCCTTAAATTATTATTATAGTCTTGGCTTCTTTTTTCTTGCCATTCTGATTGAGTGTCCTTGGCTTTCCCACCCTCTAGATAGGTCATTTGATCCTCTTCTTTATTTACTTTGTTTATTCCATTTAATATACTTTTCCTCTTAGATAATGTGCTCTTCATTTATGACTGGTTCCCTTTTATAATTTCCATTTCCATTTTTATGTTTTTTATCTCTTTGTTGAGTTCTCACTGAATTCATCTACCCTTCCTATAAGTTCAATGAGCATCTTTATAACTCTGCATCTGTTAGATTATCTGACTCCATTATTCTGGATCTCTGTTCTGTTCTCTCATATGAACTCTGCATCTGTTAGATTATCTGACTCCATTATTCTGGATCTCTGTTCTGTTCTCTCATATGGTTCTGCTTCTTTGTCTTCCCATTTTGGCTGCCTTTCTGTGTCTATTTCTATGTACTAAGCAAAGCTCTTAAGTCTCCCAGTCTTATTAGTGTGGCTTTGTGTGGTAGGTGTCCAGTGGCACACCTGAGAGGGGTTCAGCTGCAGGTCAAATTTAGCTCCAGCCTGTGCCCCTTCGGGGCTACCTGTTAAGATTCAGCAAGCAATCCACAGATGCTATGCTTATAGTTGCCTCAAAAGGTCACACCAGAAACCAAGGCCAGCTGCCACCAGTGTGGGTCCAGACACTGCTCAGCAAGGGACACTTGAATAAGCAAGGACACACTTGGGTGGGGCCATGAGCTGGGGGAGGTGGAGTTTCAGGGACTCCTGGGCAGAGTGACCTCTCCTATCCAGTTTGATGACCTCTCGGCTATGGCAGCGGCACTGGGTCCACACACTGGGAGCAGGGAGAGCTCAAGAGAGAAACAATAGATACCTTCAGCACTTCTGTCCAGGAGAGATCCTTGCTTCCGGCCCTCACTCAGACAACTCAGTGTT
>NW_011889021.1:2186806-2202976 GCF_000151845.1 Pteropus vampyrus | reverse complement strand
TGATGACCTCTCGGCTATGGCAGCGGCACTGGGTCCACACACTGGGAGCAGGGAGAGCTCAAGAGAGAAACAATAGATACCTTCAGCACTTCTGTCCAGGAGAGATCCTTGCTTCCGGCCCTCACTCAGACAACTCAGTGTTCACCTATAAGTCCCTGGCGCCTCCCCAAGCAGCCAACCCTGAGCTGGTGCTCAGAATGAGCAAGTCCATCAGCGAGAAAGTCCACTTGTGGATGCGGCCCCTTTTAGAGGCATCTGCAACTGCTTGCTGCCACTGTCTCCATCCCACTCAGCCGCTTGGGACCAGGCAGCTCCGCATCCTCACCCTGTCCTACCTTCTGCCATTGCAGGGTGATTTCTTAGATTTCTCCCTAGCTGTATGGCTTGTTCATCTAGATCCCAGGTGATTTTTCCTTGCTGTTTGCATCTTGTTTCTGTCACAACTTTGATTTGGTCGCCAGAGGGATGAACAGAGCCTCTATCATCTACGCCATTTTTTTCCCATCTACTTCTGTCCTTTTATTATTGAATTATAAAACATCTTTCTATGTTATGGATACAAGTCCACTGTCAAATAATGATTTGCAAATATTTTCTCCCACTCTGTGAATGGTCTTTACACTTTCTTTAGGTGTCTGTTGAAGTACAAATGTTTGTAATGAATTCCAATTAACAATTTTTTTCATTCCTGAACTGTGCCTTTGGTGTCTTATCTAAAAATGCTTTACTTAATACCCAAAGTCACAAGGTTTTCTCCTACGTTTTCCCATACAAGACTTACATTTGAATCTGATGCGTTTGAGTTAATTTTTGAGTATGATGGCAGGTGGGGTTCCAAATTCATTCTTTTTCATGTGGATATCCAGTTATTTCCATGCCATTCTTTTCCCATTGAATTATCTTGACACTCTTGTTAAAAATCAATTGACCATGTAAGGGTTTATTTCTGGACTCTCAGTTCTATTCCAATAAGTTGGAATATCCTTATGCCAGTACCACAGTCTTGATTACTATAGTTTAGTAGTAAGTTTGACAATTTGGAAGCGTTGAGTTCTCCAACTTTTTCTTCTTTTAAG
Organism: Pteropus vampyrus; assembly: GCF_000151845.1. Taxonomy (NCBI): domain Eukaryota; kingdom Metazoa; phylum Chordata; class Mammalia; order Chiroptera; family Pteropodidae; genus Pteropus; species Pteropus vampyrus. The sequence goes on along the minus strand of NW_011889021.1, from coordinate 2,201,900 downwards.
GATTGTTTTAACTATTCTAGGTCTCCTGAATTTTCTATCAAGTTTAGAATCAGCTTGTCAATTTCTTCAAAGCGGCCAGCTCAGATTTTGTTTTGGTAAGGCTTGTCCTAAATCTAGAACTGGGGAGTATTGCCGCCTTAACAATATTGAGTCTTCTGATGCATGAACATAGAATACTTTTCCATTTATTTAAATCTTCTTTACTTTTTTCAACACTGTTTTACAGTTTTCAGTGTATAGGTGTAGTCTTGTACTATTCTGTTAAATTTAATCCAAAGTATTTTCTTTTTTGATGTTAATTGTGAATGGAATTATTTTCTTAATTTCATTTTCGTATTTTTATTACAAGTATATAGACATACAATTGACTTTTGCATATAGATCTTGTATCGTGCCACACTGATGAACTTGTTATTGGTTGTAATAGGTGTCAATGGATTTCTTAGTATTTTATAATACATGATCATGTCATCTGCAAACATAAGTTTTCTTCTTATATTCCTTTTTTCCCTAACTGCCTTGGCTAAAAATATCCAGTCCAGTACTGAGTGGAAGTGGCAATTATTTTATAATTTTGTTTTATAATTTCTAGTTCATTATTTATATGATCTCTTTGGTGAGACGCTTTTGGCATACTCTTCTTAAATATTTTAGATATAGTTTCCTCTAGTTTTTAAACGTATGTATAATGGTAGATTTAAAGTCATTTGCTAAGTACAAAATCCAATTTCTTCCTCAGGGAAATTTTTTGTTGGCTGGTTTTCCTTGTGTACATGGAGAAAAAAATCTTGTTTCTTTGTATGTCTTATAATTTTTTGTTGAAAACTGCACATTTTAGATAATATACTATAACAGTTTTGGTACCAGACTGCTCCTACCCCTAAGGTCTGTTATGTTGCTGGTTTGGTTTTCTTATTTATGATTATGTGTTGAGTGACACTCTTGGATTCCTTATATAGATTGTTTTCTCAGGTGTGTAGCCACTAAATTCTCTTTTAAGTTACTAATTTATTTTTTAAGCTTGACTTCTTAGAAGTCACTCCTGGGTCAGTATATTTTAATGGTCAATCAATGATAAACCAGAAGATTTATTTAAATGTCTTGCCTATATGTTATCTGTAGACGGGAATCTGTTTGAAAAGATACACCTTAAAACTTCAGGCAGTTTACAAAGCAGCTTTTCACCTCCTGCTTATGCAGAGCCTCGAGGTCAGGTACAGCTGAGTGACTGGGGCTTTCTCTTTTCCTAGATCTTCCCTAGGCACAGACTTATTATACATGTGCTCAGCCTAGTAGATCCCCAGTAATATATCAGAGCTTTCCAAATTCAAGTTCCCTGTGGTCATCTAGTATCTAGGATTTCCTTTTAAATTCCCAGTCAGCTCTTGTTTGTTCCAATTGAAATCATAGCCTTAAGCTGTCACAGTGTTGCCTGGCATAGGGTTTGGTTTTTTGCTTTTTGTTTTGGAGTGCTGAGCCCTGAGTCAAATCAAATATCCACAATGCCCTGAGAACAGAGATTTTCCAGGGAGCTGTAAATGTGGACAAAATGTTTATTGTATTCAGAATGTTGCCTTTAGCAGAGTTCCAAAAGAGGTCAGACCTCTCCAATGGCTGCAAAGCTACTGGTTTTTAGCTACAGTGCCACTGAGCTGGGGAAAGAGGGGATGGGAATAGCCCCCAATTAAAAGGTCGCACAGAACCCACTATGTTACTAAGAAGTTTCTCTTGTACAGATGACTTCTAGTTTGCTGTCTGGTTTTGTTAATTTCCAGAATTACAAATGGTTGTTTGGTTTTTTTACCTCTATTTCTGTTGTTTTAATATGAAAGCAAAATTTACCAAAATCCTCTCTCTGCCATTCTATAAATTGGTCTCTATATGTGATTTTAATCCTTTGAAACCCGTTGAGACTTGTCTTATAGCCCAGTAAATAGTCTGTTGTGATCAGTCTTGTATGCATTCTTGGAAAAAATATGCATTCTGTAATGGATGCATATTTCAGAATGCATAATTGCAGAATTACAGAAATATTAGTTTCTTTATAGTAAATTAGGTCAAGTCGGTTAAGTCATGTTGTTCTAATCTTCCATATACATATTTATTTCCATATATAGTTGCTCTACTTATTCTAGTTAATGAGGATGGTGAGAAAATATCTCCATATAGGAATATGAACTTGTCTATTTCGCCCTGTAGTTTTGTCAATTTTGGGTTTATGTATTCTATAGCTATGAGATTACACCTGTTTCCTTATACTAAGATTGCAGCTTTTGTAAAGACCATATACTTGAGTTTTGTGTTAACTGCCCAATAATCTTGATCTTTTAATTGGAGTGTATTTTCAATTTTTGGTTGAAAATTGGACATTTTAGATAATATACTGTAATAATTCATCAGAACCCTGCCTCTCCCCATGGTGAATATTTAGTATAACATAGTGTGTTTAATCCACCATTTTACTATTTCTTTTTTAGTTGTTTCTTCTGTTTTTGTTTCTTTTTTTCTCTTGGATTCTTTGAAATTATTCAAGTTTTTTTTTTTCCATGCCTTTTAACCTCCTACATTATCATTTTACTTATACCTTTCTCTTTTATTCTTTTAATTGTAACCTTGGAAATTAAGATGTGCATCTTTAAATATTAGTTTCTCTTAAACTAGAACTTTTTACTAGTTTAAATCTATTTACCTCTTTCCCACTCTTTCTGCCATTGTTACCATATATTTGACTTCTTCATTTGTTATGCTTGCTACAAGAAAGTTATTATTGTTTTTAGTCATCAATATTCTCTTCCACTCACCCATATCTTTAGGCTTACCAGTGCTTTTCATTCATTTCTGCTGTTCTGTGCTTTGCTCTGAGTCATTTTCCTCTTTCCTAAAGAACTTCCTTTGCTGAATCTTATTAGTGTAGGCATACTAGCAATAAATTCTATCAGCTTTTGTTTGTATAAAAATAATATTATTTCACCTTAATTGTTAAAAGGTATTTTTATTGGATAAAGAATTTCCAGTTGGCAATTTTTGTTCTTTCAAAACTTTAAATATGCCATCCATTGTCTTTGGGTTCCATATTTGCTGTTGAAAAAAATCACTGTCACTACTGTTGTTCCTTAAAAAAAAAACATTTTTTCCCTGGGTGCTTTTGAAATTCTTATCGTTATTTTATAATTCAGAGGTTTGATTAAAATGGGACCCAGCTATGCTTTTCTCTGACTTCTTGGGGTTCACTGAATTTCCTGAATTTGTTAGTTCTGTTACTAGTTTTGGAAAATTATTTTGCCCTATTGTCTCCTCTCTCCTTTTGGAACTTCATTTACATATACATTAGAACCTTCAACTGTGTTTAATATGTCTCTTACACTTTGTTCTGTTATCTTAGGCTCATATATGTTAAGGATTATGTCTTCTTGGAGAATTGACGCCTTGATCACATAATGCCCTTCTTTACCCCGATAACTTTCTTTGCTTTAAAGTCTGCTTGTCTGAAATTAATATAGCTATTTCTGCTTTCTTTTGATTAGTGTTAGCATGACACATATTACTTTATCCATTCCTTATTAATCTTTATGTGTTTAAATTTAAAGTGGGTTTCTTATGGACAACATATAGTTAGGTCATGTTTTTTAGTAATCTCTGTCTTTTAATTAGTGTCTCTAGACCACTAATGTCCCAATGATAATCGATATAGTTGGATTAATACATCCCATATCGGCTTACTGTTTTCTGTTTGTTGTCCTTGTTCTTTTTGCCTATTCTTGTCTTCCACTCCTCTTCTGCCTTTTGTAGTTTTAATTGAGTAGTTTATGATTCTACTTTCTCTCCTTCCTTAGAATATCAGTTATACTTCTTTTACTACTTTTTTTAGTGGTTGCCCTAGAGTTTGCAATATACATTTACAACTAACTTAAGTCCACTTTCAAATAATATTATACCACTTTACAGGTAGTGTGAGTACCTTAAAGTAATGCTAATTCCTCCATCCTTATATCATTGCTGTCATTCATTTTACTTATATAAAAGCATATATAAACACACACCTAAAATATATGCATAAGCATACATATTCAAATACATTATTGCTCTTATTATTTTGAACAAACTGAATAAGTGCAGGCCTTTGGTATCTGTTAGATCGAATAAGAAAAATAAAAGTTTTTAATTTTACCTCACATCTTCAATGCTCTTCCTTTTTTTAATGTAGATCTGAGTTTCTGACCTATATTACTTTCCTTAAAAAACTTCTTTTATCATTTCTTTCAAGTAAGGTCTACTGACAACAAGTTCCTTCAATTTTCATCTAAAAAGTCTTTTCCTCCTTTGCTTTCGCAGGATAATTTTGCAGGGTACTGAATTATAGGTTGGTGGGGTTTTTCTCTCTCAATATTTAAAAATTTTCACTCCACTCTTTTCTTGCTTGCATAGTTTCTGAGAAGTTTTATGTAATTTTTATGTTTGTTAATCCAGAAGTAAGAGTCCAACCCCTCAACCCCCCACACCCACTCTGGCTTTTGTAAGAATTTTTTTTATCTTTGATTTCTTATCATTTGAAAATTATATGCCTAGGTATGTATGTATGTATGTATGTATGTATGTATGCATGTACGTATGTATTTGGGGGGCGTTATCTTGTTAGATGTTCTTTGAGCTTCATGAATCTGTGGTTTGGTGTCTGATGTCAATTTGAGAAAATTTGCAGTTATTGTTTCAAGTATTTCTTTTCTTCTCCTTCTGGTTATTTCTTTTGTAGTTGTTCCACAGTCTTTGGATATCTTGTTCTGTCCGCCCCCACCCCACCGCACCCCCCGCCCCCGTCTTTGTTTCTTTTTCAGTTTTGAAGGTTTTTGTTGACACATCCTCAAGTTCAGAGATTCTTTACTCAACTGGGCCAATCCTACTCATAAGCCCATCAAAGGCATTCTTCATTTCTGTTAGTATTTTTGATCTCTAGCATTTTTTTAAGGATTTTCATCTCTCTTCTTAAATTGCCAATCTGTTCTTGAATGTTGTCTATATTATCTATTAGAGCTCTTGGCATATTAATCATAGTTGTTTTAAATTCCCAGGTTGGTATAATTACAAAAATCACTGCTATATCTGGCTCTGTCTTTCCAAATCATGTTTTTTGCCTTTTGGTATGCCTTGTAATTTTTTCTTGATAGCCAAATATGATGTACAGGGTAAAATAAGTTGCTATAAATAGGCCTTTAGTAATATAGTGGTGAAGTGTAGGGGGAGGAGAAGTCTTCTATAACTTATGATTTAGTCTACTGTTAGTGAGCCTGTGCCTCTAGACTATGAACTTCACAAGTGTTTCTCAGTTTCTTTTTGTTGTTGTTGTTGTTGTTTTTGCCTCCCTGCTGTGGTGAGAAAAGATGGCTAGAGCTGACTGGAGTTGGGTAATACCCCAGCAGTTTAGGCTCTGATTAACTAGCTTCTCCTAAGGGTAGGCCTTGTTAAGAAGAACAGAGTACTCTGAAATATTTCAAAATGGTTCCTTTTCCCTTCCCCTTGACAGAAGCATTTTCTGATATTTACTTTGGAAATGTGGTTGAGCTCCTGGAGGTAAATCCCACAAAATTGTGGGGGCTGCTAGGACCAGGTTCCCCTGGAGTTTTCTGATTCTCCCACAGTTTGCTAATTACAGTGCAGGTTACCCTACCTCAGTGCTGATTTTCCCTGAGGTTTCCCTTTGTGAGTCTCTGCTCTAAGACATTTCTCCTGGTTATTTGCCTGTCTGTGTCTCTCATTTTGGCAGAGGTTTTCCCTGTGTTCTCACCCTTACTTCTCACAGATCCTAGAACAGTTGCTGATTTTCAGTCTATTCAGCTTTTTACTCATTGTGAGGACAAAAGTCATGACTTCCAGTCTCCTTATCTGCAGAACCAGAAATCAAAAGTCTTGTTATTTATATATATTTCTCCTCTCTGTGTTTCAATTTGGATATTTTCTATTTCTCTGTCCTCAAGTTTTTATCCAAAAAGTTTTAAAACAAAATGGGTGAAGGGGGTCAAAAGGAACAAACTTCCAGTTATAAAACAAGCCATGGGTATGTAATGTATAGCATGGTGATAATAGTTAATAATATTGCATTGCATACTTAAAAGCTGCTAAGATAGACCTTAAAAATTCTCATCACAAGAAAAAAAAATAACTATGGTGACAGATGTTAGACTGATTTTGGTGATCATCTTGCAATATATATAAAACATTATATTGTATACCTAAAACTAATATGTTATACATCAGTTTATACCTCAAATAAATAGACTTAGTAGGACATAGCTAGGGTTTTTCTACTCTCATATTAAGATTTTTCCTTCACAATTTCCATATTATAGAAAAATATCCTTTTGTAGGGATTTTTCCTTGTTCTGGATATGTGAATCTAGATTTGCAACTATTAAGGTTAAATAGTTCTATTTTTTTTCCCCTGAATCCCTAGTGCCTAACAAAGTTCTCAGTATGTAGATGTTCAAAAAATGTTTAGTGAATGAGTAAATGGCCAACTAATAGACAACCCAAATTGCTTAGTCATAACTTACAACACACAAAATGGTATTCAAAATTAGCTATTAATGTATAAAGAAAAAGTCTGCATTACCATATACTTTGAGACCTCCCACATTTAAATCATAAATAATGATTTCTTACCAGCTCTTCTTAGACCTATATGGTGAGTTAGCGACACAGAAGATGACCTTTGCTTCGGGACTGCCAGGAGATTTGAACTAAAAGGCCCATTTAGATAGCATCCTTGACTAAAAGGGAAAGATAATAGGGTTAAGAATCTTAAAATTGTGAGAAATTTCCTCATTTTTTTTCAATTCAGTTAGCAAATATTTGCTTATATATTCAGAGTTTAAATACCCTTCTAATGCCTAAGGCCTAAAGCAGGAATCGGCAAACTTTTTCTAAAGGACCAAATAGTAAATACTTTTAGCTTTGCAGGTCATAAGGTCTTTGTTCCAACTCCTGACTCTGCTGCTGTAGCACAAAAGTGGCCATAAACAATAATAAGGAAGTATAACTGTGTTTCAGTATAATTTTACAAAAACAGGTTGTGGACTACACTGGGTCCACAGTTTGTACAGTTTGCTGAGCTGTGGCCTAAAGTAGGTTATCAGTGTCACCTGGAGGGCTTCTTACGACATAGACTGTTAGTCCCATCCCCAGGGTTTCTGATTCTGTAAACCTGAGTTAGGGTCGGATTATCTGCATTTCTAACCAGTTCTCAGGTGATGCTGATATTGCTGAATCCAGGGACTTCGCTGAGAATCACTGGCCTAAAATATGTAGTGTTTCGCTATTTTCTGTTCCCTGTCTTCGTAAATATCGATTACCCATTAAGTCAATCATTTATTATAATTGAAATACAGGTTTTAGGGCTCGTATGAATAAATTAAATATAAAGTAGGCAATCATACCAATGTTATACATAAAATGAAGTTAAAGATTATATATCTGAAAACTTCTGGTCTAGTGCCATGCATATAGTAAGAACAACATAAATGAAACGTTCCCTTCCTTTATTAGGTATGCACTAACCTGTTTTCTTCTGTCAGTCAACTCCTGATTTGGGTACTTTGCCACAGACTCAAGGACAAACTTGGATTCTCTATTTTTCATTCAATATTTTTTAGTGTATACTAGGTTCTCAAGCTCTTCCCCAACTACATCTTTTCAGCACTTCTGCATCTCATTACTCAAGAGGACCTATTTTTCTGTGACCTAAAAAGTTTTTGTTCATGACTCTATAATAAGATTTGCCCATAGTGCATTATAATTTCACTGCTTACAGATTCTTTCCCCTTACTAATTTGTGAATTACTTTAGAGGCTATAAGATATATCTCTACATTCACAGTTGATAAAGCACAATGCCTGATAAAGGTGTTCAAGAGATGTTTGTGGAATAAATCGATTATCTCTTTAGGTTCCTATTCTCATTCTTCCAGAGAATAGATTTTTTCTGTTTCTGAATTTTGAAGTAAATGGACACCTTTTCTTTTAACTCGTGCGTTGAGTCTCAACTTAGCCCTTTTTCTAGAAACCTAGTTTGTTCTGTACCCCGATGCGAGAAAAAAATTCTGTTGAATGAGAAGGCATGTAAAACCAATTGGCAACCCCTTGATTAAAACTTCCTTATTGGTATTAAAAAGTATAATAATATCGGCCCTATTTTGAGTATTGATAGATCATCTATTGTTTTAGGTAGTATGCATACTTCATCTATTAGTCTATTTTACAAATAAGGAAACTGAGGCTTCAAGAGGCTAAGTAATGTTTGCCAATTCACGCAGCTAAAATACAACTTCCAATTTCTTTGACTCTGAAGTGCATTCTTTTTCCACAAAACAATTCAATCTGTGTGTTTCTCCATCTGTAAAATTAGAGATTTAAAATAAAGGACTTCTGAGGCAATGTCTAGCCTTTAGATTCTTTTTTTTTTTTCTCAAGCCAGCAGTAATAATGTGACAGAGGCAATGTGCAAATAATACCAGCCAATACACTCATCTCCCTACAAATTCTCATTCTTTGTATTTGAGTATTCTTTGCCTACCTGTGGAATGGGAGAGACTGGGGAAGAAGAGTAACAATACCATCTAAGGTAACAGTCAAACAGAAAAATCTGTGTACTCTACCAAAGTCCACTCCCTGGTCAATATCCAAAAACAAAAATAGAGATTTTTTTCCATTTCAGCACTCCTCCAGTCTTCTATTAATTAAAGAGAATCATAACTCAGTTGTTTAAAATTGAGAGGTACAGGTCAAATTATAAGTTTTCAGTTCAGTTCCAAAATCATCTCAATAATTCCTGGCCTTGAACCAGATAAACATGCACCCCCATAAAACAATACTGAAAAAAGTAGAAGACAAGACAGGCTAGGAGTCCCAATGATTATTAATCGAGAGTAGAAGGGTGATTCAAATCAGACTTAGGAATCAATATTCAAATCCTGATGCACGAACATTATAAGAGAGATCAAAAGTTAGGGTCACAGAGATAAGCTGTAAATTAAGAGTTGATTTCTAGACAATTAAGGCAAATTACCTTGACAAGGTTTGTATCACCTCATTAAAAAATTTTTTAACACCTACAGCACCTGGTCTTCCTAGGTGGTCTCTCATCCAAGTACTAACCAGGCCCGACCCTGCTTAGCTTCTGAGATCAGACGGGATCAGGCATGCTCAGGGTGGCATGGCCGTACACTCACCTCATTAATTTTGTTTTTGAAGCAGTTGTATAAACTTGTTGGCTATATATCTATATTTATAAAACTATTCTCTTAAGAAACTGAGTGGGATAATACCATTAGCCCTCTTGATCTCTGTAGTTCAAATAAGCTCCAGGCATTGGTACAGATCTTTAATAAATTATGAGAAGCTGATTCTCAAGTATATTATTTAGGGGGACATACTCTTGCCAGGCAACAAGTTATTAGATTTAATTATAGAGCTGTTACGGAGATTAACGATGAATCAGAACAGGTTGACAGTAAGTCTCTGTGGTGTAGAAGTAACTAACAGCTGATAGCCCACACAGTTTTGGGACACAGTTTGCCTGTTTGCCTAGGAAACTGTTCAAAGGGAGCAAGTAAGCAGTGAGCTCTGACTATGTGCTATATTTTGTCCATAGGGAGGGTCTGGTCCTAGCAGCTTGTCCAAGGATAGCCATCCTTTTAGCCATAAGTATAAACACTGGAATTGAAAGGTGAGTAATTCAAGTGTCAGCTTACCCAGAAAAACATTATTCAACCTTCCCTGCAACTCCCTGATCAGAGAAACTTCACCGTAGGTCTGAAACTTAAGCAGAAGGCAGGCAGTATCAACTGTCATAATCCAATGTGGACACCATGCCCCTGCAGGACACTTTTTAGCAGCTGTTCATCTTCAAAGATTTGCTTTAATGCAATCCCAAACTCTTCACAATGACCAAGCAAGCCTCAGAAGAGTAGTAATACCTTCTAACACAAGGTAGAAAGTAAAAGGTGCCGCAAAACAGGCAAGAAAAGGTGTTGAGATTTGAGGTGAAACTGACTGTTTCCTTGGAGATCAAGGAAGGAGGGTGCCAGGGTGTTACCCTTAATAGGTGGCATCTGAGCCACACATTTGAAGAAATGCAGAAATGAAGGTGAGAAGATCTATTCTGGGAACAACTAAAGAAGGACACAGAAGTGGACAAATAGAAGCTTGGCTGGAGTTTCAGAGAAATAGAGAAAGATGATGTTAGACAGGTATTTTGGTGTTGTAAAGTAATGGTCCTTTTAATTAAAATCTCAAGTTCTTTAAGACATGAACAGTGAAAAACTTAAGGGTTGGTAATACAGTGGCTGTTCAGGTAGGAATAGCTCTCCTTCCTTGTGATTTTCTTCCCTTAGATTCCCCATTAAGGTTTATGATGCTTCACTGTTTTTATCCAGGCAAAGCATGAAGAGAAGCAAAATTAAATTTCATATTACTCTTTATACAAATGAGGTAGGCTTGAAACTAGAATTCAGCTTAAGCTCCAAATGGAGTTAAACTAAAAACAAAATTATCAGAAAGCAGACAAAGACAACATTTTAGTGGTTACCAGAGGGGAAGGGGGAATAAGAAAAGGGTAAAAGGGGTCATATATATGGTGACAGAAGGAAAGTGGTGAGCACACAATGCAATATACAAATGACGTATTATAGAACTGTACACTTGAAACCTACATAATTTTATTAATGTCGCTGCAATCAATAAAATAATTTTTTAAAATTATGAGAAAACTTCAACGAGGAAGAGTCTAACACAAATTATGTAACTGTTGTTTTCACCTAGAGAGCTTTCCAAATCATTTTTCTATTCTCTTTCTTTGCCAAACTGCTCATCTCTTTTAGTCAGTGTAATTTTTCTAAGTAAGGGTTCAGTTTTGTCGTGAAGGAATACCAGGGTTCCGAATCCCAGGCTAGGAATTTGGGTACTAGTCTACGGACATTGACAAAGATCATACGTTAAAAATCTATAACTATGTTGTCTAATATGGTTGCCATACATATCTATATGGCATTCGTGTATGGCTCTTTTTATTTTAATTAAAATTCAATTTAATTCAGTTCCTTAGTCATACTAGTAACCAACAGCCACATATAGCTAGGGTCTACCATACTGAACAGTATAGATATAAAATATTCTCATTATCACAACAATTTCTATTGGACAGCATGAATATACAGACTTGAATTTCAAAAAGATAATAGTTGTAAACGATTCATATGTTCCCATCCTATGTTCAAAATACACTTAGAAATTGATTACTAATAAGCTCTAGCTTCTGCACACTACTTGTACCCTTATTTCTTTAAAGTAGATGTTACATAATACCACCTTGATTTCCCAAATTTCTAAATCTTTTATGAGGGATATGGTTTTGTTTTAATGAGAGTTAAGTAAATATATCACATCTGCCTACATATACCTTTATATGTGCACTTTTCAGAGTTAAAAATTAGTCTTCTTTGGACCATATTTCTATTTAAATATCAATCAGGATAAAAATGACCTTAAGTCAATGTATCAAACATTTCTTTAATTGCAAATGTATTGCTGTTATATCAATGTGATAGGATTTAAAAAAATCATTTTCCTCAGTTTCTTAAACCCAATAATATTCCCAAGATGATGTTTCCACAGTTAAGAAATATCCATCATATTTTAAGTTCCTAATATCATTCACTTCCCCATGTCCAAGTAAAATAACTATCATGCTTAAAATAAAAAAAAGTAAAATAACTATCATGCTTAAAATCTGGGTAAGCTTTGGACCAAAGCTCATTTTCCTGTACTGTACTCTTCATACGTCAATCCATTCCTGTTTTATAAGGAGTCCATCTATTTAAATGTATTATAGAAGATTCAAATCACAAAATAATCTGGAAAATTATAATTATCTGATTATATTTCATCTGTAAATGGTAACATAAATTTTAACAAATAGCTATGGTCCAATCCTGCCACCTAGTGATTCAAATGTGTAACTACATAACTCAAGCTAAACAAAGTATATATAGCATATGCTCTGTAATAACAGAGTGGTTTAACAGGAAATATGCACTAATTTTAATTTTATTAATGTAGTTAGATAATCGACTAAATAGAAGCTTATAACTCACGCAAGAGATCACTCTCTTTCCTGGCTTTTAAAAGACAAAGTAGTGAATCTTTTGTTATCATGGTAGGTAAATGGGTGGTATATTTACATTCAAAAGATTTCGGCTCCTGCATTTTCCCAGTGTCCTTTTGTTGTAGTACCTGATGCTTTTCATAGATAACTAACATCTGAGATGAACCCTGATAATGTGTTCCTCCTTTCACAAGTCAGTAACTCTGCTGAGTTACTTTGGATATTATGCATGGAGCTGGTGACTGCTCCCATAATGGTCGCCTCTAGTTTAAAAGCTTTAAAAGCTTTCGCAGTACTCTGTCCTAAATTGATCCTGGCTTCCTTCAAACTGCCTCCCTGATGTATGTCCTCAAGGCCCAACATGCTTCGTACTCAACATACCTCAATTTTGGGGAAACACATGTTAGCTTCTTTTTAAGAATCAGTTTCTCTATTATGCCATATTACTAGTCATGCCGTCCTATATCTAAAATATTTCAACTGTTCCTTTCTGCTTTTAGAACTATTTCAAACTGTATACTAACAAATTTGAATGTCTCAGATTCAGGTTTCTTTAAAAGGCTCTGGGGATTTTACCTTGAAATGCCAAATTCTTGGTGAGGCCTTCTGCCACTGTTGCGTTCCCACCTTGACGAAGAATGTTCAAGAGGTGGCAGACTTGAAGTTCCTGAGCTCCTCCTCAGCTGTGGAGTCGGTAAACTGCTCCTACTGTTCAGCCCCTATTGAAGAATTTAACAATGGTTAAAGTTGTCACCCTTTAATATGCTGTATATGTATTAAAGATGGCATGTAAAAATATCAATGAAAAGTATATTTTTAACATGTATAGGAGGAACAACATTTTATTCTGAAAATATGTCAATTTTACTCCAAATTCCACATTCTATACTGCTGTTCTACTTAATCTTTCTCCTACTAAAAAATGATTTCTGAACTCCTTACATTATTAACATAATCCTTTCTGGCTATAATTTAGGTCATATAATTAATCGTTCTTGGCTCTTAACACATATATAAGGTATTTATATTATCGGTTCAAACTCCCTTTCCTTACTAATTATTTTTTCATAAATGTTGTTCTTTTCTGAAGTAACATTAGGTTTCTCCTTTTCCAAAGCAGAGACAAATTAGGTACGAAATTCAAATAAGTTTAAAGAACACTAAGAAATAGGGGTTACTTCCTGGTTCTTAGGTGACTTCTATCAGTGATTTCAGTACTAGAAATAAGCCAGATTAACTAGAATGTTCAGGAAATGAGGCGTTTAGGCATCCTGTTGAATATTATTCTTCAAAATGTTTCTAAAATGTACTAGTATACTTTTCCACACAGTAAATTAAATATAGTGACAACGATACTATCAATATGATTTAATGATTAAGATTTTTAAGAATTACTATTTTTAAAAATTATTCTAAACCTCCAATGTCAATGGAAAATACAAAGGAAGAGCAATATGTCAAGTGAAAACTAACTCAAGAATATATTAGTTATTTTATTGATGAATTTGTTGCTTTCCCTTTTTGATGCTTGTGCTTAACCTCTTTCTCATAGGTAGAGACCTAAAAAAAATGCTATATAACTAAGTATCATTGTTAATTGGGTTTTGACTAATGCCAGTGCTACTCTAATTACTTTTCAAAAATAAAAGCATCACATAACTACCTATGACCTAGATTTGTGATCAATAATTATCAAATTTTTGCCCTAATCAGGCATGTTTAATTTATCAACATTTCTATGCCCTAATGCTGAGAACAAAATGAAATTAACTGATGTTCAAAATCCCTCCAAAAAGTATATTTAATTTTTTCTAAGTTCTATATACACTATTATGAGTGAACAAAATGAACTGATTTCAATTTTATTGTCTCTTGATTAGTTTTTCTACTTGTAGAATAAAGTAGTTCAACTAAAATAATCTCCAAAACGTTTCTAAAGTTTTATGATTTTAGCAATTGGTAAATTTGATATCGATAGTCAAATAAAACAATTAAAAGCACTCTGGACAACCATAATGTATGCCTACTTAGAACAATATTATTTCTAAAGGAAATCCTATTTTGAAGCAGTAATATTTAAAAAGAAATTAATCCTATATCTAATGATGGAAAAAGCAGTGCCTATTGGCCTATAGCAATCTCTAGAGAGTAAAGAGGGGGAAAACAAAAATAGAGAATTTTTTAAAATGTGAAAATCAATTTAAAATACATAATGAACATTATAATGATCATTTCTTCTTGGTTCAACAAGAACAATTCCTGGATTCTAAAAAAAATAAAATAACTGACATGATTTGACTACTAGTTTGTTGTACAGCCTAGAATTAAATTTGCTTATTGTTCTCTACTTCTTAAACACAAAAACGACAACAATAAATAGTTGTTACTGATGCAGTTATAACTGCTAATTACAGCAACGTTACTTAGGATAAAAAGTGAATACTCGTTTCGAATGATCTGAGATTATAACAACCTCTAAAGCCCCAAGCAGCTCAAATTCCTTGAAAAAGAAATTCTAGTTTATTCAAGATTTAAAAGAGCAGTTTAAATTTGAAAATATCAAATGCGATAAATAGGGCTGGCTGATGACTGTATTTTGACCTTGAGAAATTTTCGATCTCCTTTCTCCGCTGGGTCCTCTACTTCAGAGCAGGGGTAAAATCCAGGAAACGGTGTGAGAGGATTTATCTTTGGCCTACAGGAACCTGAGAAAGCACCCATCAAGCTACTGATACTCCGCAGGGAAGAAACCACTTGTGGTGGAAGGGTGGGATCAATCAGAAGATCTGACACCATATTGCGAGCCTCATTTAGCACTGAAAGATCAACTCCACTTCCACCTCCAGAATTCTAGAAAAGGAAAAAAACAGTAAAATGATATTTGTTAGAAAATCCAACATTTAAGAAAAACTTACTCGATTTTAAATCAAGATCTATCTAACAA
>NW_011889021.1:2179959-2186756 GCF_000151845.1 Pteropus vampyrus | reverse complement strand
GATACTATCAATATGATTTAATGATTAAGATTTTTAAGAATTACTATTTTTAAAAATTATTCTAAACCTCCAATGTCAATGGAAAATACAAAGGAAGAGCAATATGTCAAGTGAAAACTAACTCAAGAATATATTAGTTATTTTATTGATGAATTTGTTGCTTTCCCTTTTTGATGCTTGTGCTTAACCTCTTTCTCATAGGTAGAGACCTAAAAAAAATGCTATATAACTAAGTATCATTGTTAATTGGGTTTTGACTAATGCCAGTGCTACTCTAATTACTTTTCAAAAATAAAAGCATCACATAACTACCTATGACCTAGATTTGTGATCAATAATTATCAAATTTTTGCCCTAATCAGGCATGTTTAATTTATCAACATTTCTATGCCCTAATGCTGAGAACAAAATGAAATTAACTGATGTTCAAAATCCCTCCAAAAAGTATATTTAATTTTTTCTAAGTTCTATATACACTATTATGAGTGAACAAAATGAACTGATTTCAATTTTATTGTCTCTTGATTAGTTTTTCTACTTGTAGAATAAAGTAGTTCAACTAAAATAATCTCCAAAACGTTTCTAAAGTTTTATGATTTTAGCAATTGGTAAATTTGATATCGATAGTCAAATAAAACAATTAAAAGCACTCTGGACAACCATAATGTATGCCTACTTAGAACAATATTATTTCTAAAGGAAATCCTATTTTGAAGCAGTAATATTTAAAAAGAAATTAATCCTATATCTAATGATGGAAAAAGCAGTGCCTATTGGCCTATAGCAATCTCTAGAGAGTAAAGAGGGGGAAAAAAAAAATAGAGAATTTTTTAAAATGTGAAAATCAATTTAAAATACATAATGAACATTATAATGATCATTTCTTCTTGGTTCAACAAGAACAATTCCTGGATTCTAAAAAAAATAAAATAACTGACATGATTTGACTACTAGTTTGTTGTACAGCCTAGAATTAAATTTGCTTATTGTTCTCTACTTCTTAAACACAAAAACGACAACAATAAATAGTTGTTACTGATGCAGTTATAACTGCTAATTACAGCAACGTTACTTAGGATAAAAAGTGAATACTCGTTTCGAATGATCTGAGATTATAACAACCTCTAAAGCCCCAAGCAGCTCAAATTCCTTGAAAAAGAAATTCTAGTTTATTCAAGATTTAAAAGAGCAGTTTAAATTTGAAAATATCAAATGCGATAAATAGGGCTGGCTGATGACTGTATTTTGACCTTGAGAAATTTTCGATCTCCTTTCTCCGCTGGGTCCTCTACTTCAGAGCAGGGGTAAAATCCAGGAAACGGTGTGAGAGGATTTATCTTTGGCCTACAGGAACCTGAGAAAGCACCCATCAAGCTACTGATACTCCGCAGGGAAGAAACCACTTGTGGTGGAAGGGTGGGATCAATCAGAAGATCTGACACCATATTGCGAGCCTCATTTAGCACTGAAAGATCAACTCCACTTCCACCTCCAGAATTCTAGAAAAGGAAAAAAACAGTAAAATGATATTTGTTAGAAAATCCAACATTTAAGAAAAACTTACTCGATTTTAAATCAAGATCTATCTAACAATATCTAAGTAATTTAATCCTATTAAATATTGTCATTTATTTGGCTATGACAAGTGATATAACCATATGGTATCATTCTTACTTTTGATGAAATACGTAGCAAATAGTGTGAATTTTACTTTTTTTTCTATATTTTTCATTAGCTTATCTCATATTTAACAGTAATAACTGAATTTATAACTAGCATAAAACTAAATTTGCATTTTATTTCAAAGTTTATATATAATTTGGACATTTTATTTATTATTGATTTCTTTTCCTTTTTGTTAAAAATATATAGCATTTCTTTCATTTACTTTACTCACTTAAGAGGCGTCTAACATAGTGACAAGGCTTTGTTGCAAAGATAGGAGTCTGAAATCTAGATTTTAACCTTAACTGTGTGACTTTGAGCAAGTCATTTAACATCTGAACTTTTTAGTTTCTTCACTGTAAAATGGGGATAACACTAATCTACCTCATTAAGGGCTGATGTGAGAATTAAATCTGATAATACATGTAAAGCACATAAAGCAATGTATGGCACATATATTTACAGTACAATCAGTATTATGGAAGTTAGGAGCTAAAAATACAGACAAAATGATATCAGGGTTCAAAGGAAATAGCTGTAACTTTGAACTGATGGTTAACGAAAACAGCACAGAAAGAACAGCGTCAGGGCTGGGCCCCCCAAAATGGGTAGAAAATATATTTTTAAATTTTTAAATAAATGTCATTAATGTATATATATGATTTTTACTTTTCGAAAATACATAGATATTATGTTCAACTGAATTACCCATAGAAATAAGTGCAAAAAAAAATCAGTGAATTAAATGTTACTTTTGTTTTACTGTACTTTGAACTTACATTTGTGTTTGGAATTCATGATTATTCAAAGTATTTAATGATTTCACCATGAAACTGTTTAAGTATCCTCAATAGATACATTTGAGAATTAAATCAACAACACATTTTGGAATTAAAATGTTATGAAAGTTAGACCAATAATTAGCTAAGTAAGTCTTTGCTCTTTGTAGAATTCTTTTTTCTTTTACTTGTGAAGTATTATTTTGTATTAGTTTTTATTTTTAAACATTCTCCATTATTGGGACATAGCCCAGCTATTTCTAGTCTTTATAAACATACCTCTCTCTATATCACTATAGATAATTAAGCATACTTCTGGCAAATAGCTTCCACTAATTTCAATTGCTGAGCCAAAGTAAATGAACATGTTAAAATTTGATCATTACTATAAAACTGCCCTTACATATATTGGTCAAATCTATACTTCATGAATTACCCATAATAGTATCTATTTTTCTTCACCCAAATGAGAAATCTGCTGTTACTAACTCAAGTTTACAGAACACCAACTCAGGTGTTCCTCTAAAAGTAATGTGTCATTTCTCTCTGGCTACTTTCAAGATATTTTCTTTTAGTTTTCAAAAGTTTAATTATGACATGTCTTGTAGTAAATTTTTTGAGAGGTTAATCCTATTCAATACTCGCTTAGCTTCTTGTATTTGTAGAGTTACATCTTTTGCAAAATTTGGGAAGTTTTCAGCCATTATTTCTTCAAATACTCTTAAACCCACTCTTTTTCTCCCCTCCTCAGACGTCAGTAATACGAATGTTGGATCTTTTATTATTGTCACTCAGGTTCCTATGGCTCTACTGATTTTGTTTCCATCTGTTTTCCCTGTGTTGTTTAAACTGAGTAAATTCTATTGCTCTATCCTCAAGTTTACAGATACTATCCTCTGTAAACTCTATTCTACCACTTAGCCCATTCAGCAAGTTTTTAATTTTTATTATTGTATTTTTCAGTTCTATAATTTCCACTTCTCTTTTATAACTAATATTTCTTTTCTGAGATGTTCTATTTTGTTAATTTGTTTCAATAGCATTTGTAATTGCTTGTTAGAATATTTTTATGATGGCTGCCTTTAAATTTCATTGTCAGATAATTCCAAATGTGATTCATCTTGGTAAGCATTGGTTCTCTTTTCTCATTCAAGTTCTGATTTTGCCAGTTCTTGGTATGACAGGTGATTTTTTATTTTATCATCAACATTTATGCTAGAAGATTCTGGATACTATTTAAATCTTTTATATTAGGAGGTAGTCCTTTTGTTTAGATTTAGCCACCCGGGTTTTGGTCTACTTTTTCAGGCTGTCGTTCTAATAACAATTTAATTTTCAGGGCATTCACAGTGATATTTCAGTTTGCTTAATTTTTTTCTAGTGCCACCATGTTCCCAGTAGTCCCTGCTGGTGACTCTGCTGGGGAGTTGGGGTGGAGGGAGAGGGGCAGCTTCTTTAGGATAGGCCACTTGGGACCTCAAGGTGGGAGAAGGGAAAACTTTCTAGGTTAAAAATCTGTTGTGGTGGTATCCTCTATGCTGTCCCCCCGACCAGCCACCAAGTGTCTGTCACTGGGAAAGGGGTCTCATGCCCTGTAGGGAATGAGAATACAGTCATGCACATCACAATGACATTTCAAACAATGAAAACCCACATATATGACAGTGATATACAATATATATTGCCTAGATGTATATATACCTTCTAGATTTGGGTAAGTTCACTCTATGATTTTTGCACAACGACAAAATCACCTAATACATTTTTCAGAACATATCCCCATTATTAAGTGGTGCATAACTGTACCTCCCTTAGCCACTTATTGTCAGTGAAGTTCCTGATCGAGTCCTCCTTGCTAGAGCCACCAGACTCACTTGGTATTGTCAGCAAGACTCTCATTCAATATCAGGGAATAAACAAGCCTACCTGAGCCACATCCTGTTCTTAAGTTGAGAGTTAGGGCTTAGGTCACCTTTGCTGTTGGGTGGGGGTTGTAAGAAACCCTGTCACTATTCTGTTCCTCCATTACTGGGGTCCCTAGCTAGTCCACCCTCCTCTTTCTGATTTTCAGAATTCTCCTTCGGTTGCCTCATACATTATTTCCAGAGTTGTACTTAACAGAGGGAAGCAGGGAGGATTAAGTCTGATACATTAGAGCACATAAAACAATGTATAATACATATAGGTAACATGCAATAAATATTACTATTATTGTTATGGAAAGTGATGAGATAAAGATAGAGTTAAAATGGTATCAGTTCAAAGGAGATATAGATGACTAATCTGAATGGTTAACAGAAACTTTATGGAAGGGCTTAGCATTTGAGCTGAGCATTTGGTAGGATTTCATATATAAAGATTGAGGGAAATGATATTTTACAATAAAACTAAACAAAAATGTACTTGGGAGCTCATTTTTCAAGAAATATGAGTGAAGGTACAAAAGCGATAAAATAGCAGTGTATAGGGAACATAACATTATTAAAGTATAGCCTATATAAAAATAAGAGCAGTGGAAAATAAGGTTAGAGAAGCATGTTGGAACCAAATTTTTGAGAACACTAAATTCCAGACTAAGGAATATGGGCAATGGAGAATTGTGGATTTTGAGCAGGTTAAAGAGAAAGAATTAAGCAAGGAAAGAGAAAAGGAAGTGATGGAAGGCATTGAAATTTTAGAGATAAGAAGGCAATGTTTAAGATCTGACAGAGGTGTGGGGAAAGCATATTCCAGGCAGAGACTAGTGAGTGTGAAAACCCAAAGGCAGAAGCCAAGAGTTTGGTTTGTTTGAGAAATAAAAAGGATGCCACTGTAGCTGGAGCAGAGTAAATAATGGAGGGAGTACTGGAAGGTGAGGTCAGAGAAGTGAGAGCAAAGTAAGGGACCATATCGTGTAAGATCTTAGGTCCACTACAAGAACTTCAGCTTTTATTTCAGGTGAGATAGGAGAGTGGCGAGCAAGAGAATGACATCATCTGACTTATGTTACATCAGATAAAACGCTCTATTGAAAAGCTGAACTTAAAGTCCTATTTCCCATTGGCTTATATTTGGCAAATTTTTGTTTTTGTATAGAGAGCTAAAAGTAATTGAAGAAGAGGAAGAGGAGAAAGAGGAAGAGGTGGCAGCTGTATTGTCCATCATCTGCAAATGTTAAAATATTTACTATCTGGCTCTTAAAAGAAAAAAAATTTGCTAAATCCTGTGTTGTACTATAATTTCAGAGATGCTTCATTATTATTGAAATTCGTATTGTCATATTTTTATTAAGTTATACAAGGTACTACACACGTTATTATTATAATCAACCCTCTGAGGGAGCTGATATTATTCCTCATTTATAAATGAGGAAATAGGTTCAGAGTGACTGAAGAGGCTTGCCTACTTTTTCATCTAGGAGGGACTAGTTTGTATCAGACCAACTCTTATGCTTAAAACAACTAGTCTACAAAAGCTAAAATAAAATACAAATCACATCCATTTCAAGGCATCAGAGCACAGTCAGGCAGCCAGGGTTTGAAAGAACAAGAGCCCAGATTTAAAAGAAAAGACTGAAATTAATCCAAGATGGTGTGCTGTGCTACTTTTTCCCTCAGGGAATATCCTGTTGATCTATAACTGGCCAGGGCGGAAAGGATGAGAAGCGGAGAAGAGGCTAGGAGACCACACTGGAGCTTAGAGTTATCAAGTCAGGGAGAGCTTTAAAGGCCAAGCGAGCTTGAATTCAGGGCAGCTTTACCCGTAAAAGGATCTGCCAATTTGTAAACAGTGGCCAAGAGATGGAGAAGCCACGCAAAAATCTTCAAAAAGATTTCTATTTTGAAAGTAAAACAGAGCTTTTAGGAGTCTCAATGCTGGAAAGGAAAAAAAAATGGGTTCCTAAAAAAACACCACTATCCAAACTGTTACAAGAGATAGAAAACCTGAAGAGACTTAAAACTATTAAGGAAACTGAATCCATAATTTAAAATTTGTTCATAAAAAGAGCTCCCAACTCAAATGGCTTCACCAGAGCGTTCTTCCAAACATTAAAGAAAGGAATGATGCCCATCTTACCAAACTTCTCTAAACAGAAAAAAAAGCTAAATATCCCACCTTATTTTATGAGGCCAGTATAACCTTTATACCAAAAACATTCCAAAGACATTACGAAAAACAGAATTATAGGCTACCTCTCTCTGATAATATTTTGTTTATCAGAGAGTTGGCCCATAATTCTTGTTTTTATATTAACAAATAACATCCAGAGATATGTATTTTTAAAAGAAAATATATCTTGATCAAATTTGCTTTATTCTGGGAATGCACAGATGGTTTAACACAGACACAAACATTAAACAATATAATTCACAT
>NW_011889021.1:2171455-2178329 GCF_000151845.1 Pteropus vampyrus | reverse complement strand
CCCCAGTAACTCTAATAAATAGGGGTAACGTTTTTGTAAACAAAAATGAGATTTAATATTTATGAATGTTTATATGTTAGTGTATAAACCATCAGGTTTCAAATCAGCATATTAAACAATTTTTGTAGAACAGAATATACAAACACATTTCAATACAATGAGAAAGTGAAAAAAGGTTTGTAAAGATATGCATCAAAAGTTAACGTAATTAACATAAGTATTGCTTGATGTTTAGGAGTGATTTCTCTTTTTTCTCCTATACCTCTATTTTCAGTTCTTCTGATATGAACATGTTACTTAAGTGGTTTTTAAAAATCTTCAAAAAGTACATATTATATGATTCTATTGATACGTCGTTCATAAATAAGCAAAACTAATTGCTTGAAGAAAGGAGGAGAGATTATCTTTGGGGATATAAATAATATCAAGAATGGTGCATAAATGAGGCTTCTGGGATGCTGGTAATGTGTTATGTCTTGAGATGAGTTACTAGTTGTTACCTGGGATGTTTAGTTTATGAAAATCCATTGAGCTGTGCACTTTTCTGTACACATACAATTCAATAAGAAGTTTATCAAAACTAAGTACAGTGTTTTTGCTTCTCTCAGTAAAATATTTTACCTGTTGCCTTGCTTTTTCTCATACATGGCCTTTAATATATTTTTTTTCTTGTGTGGATCAGTTGCCCACTATCGGGTTGGGGGCGGGGGGAGTTCATCCTTAATATGGAATTATTAGTTTATTCTGAGCCCAAACTATATTAGCAACATTAAAAATGAACTATATATATTTGGTCTCTTATCATTTTCTTCTTCCCTTACAATTAAATGTTTTGTTTTTTTAATCTACCTAAATGAAAGTTCTGGTTATTTTCAGGTAAAGAAAACCTTATATCATAGCAATCTTATGAATTAACTTTAATTTAAATGTCAAAATGATATCACATAGTTACCTGATAATGAGGTTTATACCATTGCTTTAAGTCCCAATCCCAAAGAATCATCTGAAAAATAAAATAAAAATCACTTCGTTACAAAGCAGAAATAAACGAATATATGTAAAGACAAAAAGCATCTCAATTACAGATACTTAAAATAACTTAAAGTTTGAAGAGAGGAATTGGCAAGGTAGGAATAAAAATGATCTCTAGACGGAATATTTTATTAATTATTCAATCCGATTGAGAAATCAAAAGAAAAGCCAGAATAAAATCACTAAAATAAGTTATATTAACCTTCAAAATATCTATTGCCACAAAAAGAAAAACATAAATCCAAAATCATATCCAGTCAACCAGAAATACCAAAAAAAATTATAAATCATCAGACACTCTTCTTCCCTCCCCACCCTCTCCAAATGATCATTTATTATTTTAAAGCAGTATCAATGGGTGGTGCTATTTCCTTACCAATAAAGTTCTTTTGTCAAAAGCAGTTTTAAAAGCTTGTTCTTACAGTTAGATTAAGTAAAAGGAATACAGCAAAACAAGCAACACAGAACCCTTTTGATATGCAGATAATTAGTGAAGATTTTCCTGTTTGTCTCCTTTATACACTGGTAACTTAGTCCCAGACTAGTTTTTTCTTGCCCCTTTTTTCCTAGCAGGCTTTCTGGCTGCTTCCCCATCCAATAGTCACTATGCCCAAGGAGATAAAATTAGCTTTAATTTAGCAAACTATAACTGCTACCTATCATTAATCTTAAATGTCTTTTAAGTTTACTTAGTTAATAAGTAGGTCTTTTGCCTAAATAATTGATAATTGCAGTTTTTCTCTATATGAACTCTAGTCTTGAATATAAGCCTAGTTAATTTGTAATATAATCACATAATCTCTATATACTGAACTATTTGTGTTGTTTCTTGTCCTTGATCTTAAGTTTCCTTGGTTGCAAAAGATCTTAAAGTGCTACCTACTCTATCATTGGTCCAATATTTTATCAGGAGTTGGCAGACTTTTTCTGTGAAGGGACAGATAGTAAATATTTTAGGCTTTGTAAGCCACACAAGGTTTCTTAACTTTGTGGCATAAACTTTGTGTTTTGTTTTTGCTTTACAACCCTTTCAAATGCAACAAACAAACATTCTTAGTTCTAGGGCCATGCAAAAACAAACTGCTGGTAGGATTTGGTCAGTGGGCGGCTATAGCTTGCTGTGCCCTATTTTAGATAATATATCCACATTTAATCACTCGAAAAATTGTCAGTTGTCTTTATTACCACCTCCTTGTCAACATCCTTGCAGAAGGTCATCTCTTGCCAGTGAAGAGAAACCTGTTCTTTTCCAAAGAAATCCAGACATAGTCTAACCACTTACAAAATTCTTAGACAAATACTCACAAAATGTCTATGGTATAATTACATGCAAAGTACATCATATATATCAGTAGACTCGTTAAACTTATGCAGTATTTTAAATGGCCCTAAGTGTCACCCTGATATAATTGTTTCTGGTTGTGACTTAATCAACATACTTTCTATATTCTAGTGACATTAATTAATGTGGTTTAAGATTTGATAACTTCCTAAAAACACTTACAACATGATTAATATAACCAAAAATCTCTAAGTTTCTTTTACACAGCAGCTCATTCCTACTTGCAGTCACTTTCTCTAGGGTCAAAAATACATTTACCAAAAAGGAACAGGTTTTGGTCTGAAATCCCCTGCATATGAGGAACTGAAAACGTACAGTGAAAGCCACAAAATGCTGGTAGACTGCCTTCTGCGTAAAAGACAGTTTAAGGTATGGAAATACATTTTTGAAGGAATTAGAGGAAAGCAATTTGTCATAAACTAAGGATGGTTATTTCTGAATGAGTAAGAGACAAACTAAGAGGAACTAGGAAAGTTATAGAAGGTTTGTAGAAAAGGAATACTGAGGAAGGACATCTTGTGTGGTTAAGCTGGGTAAGACTGACAAATCTAAGTAAGTGAATTTTTAAAACATCAAAAGTAAACTAGTGCAAAATTAGAGGTTGGTTTTCTCTTTAAAAAGACTATTAGTCTGTTGCCAATATTATGAAAAAAGTTCTATACTCTTTATTATCATGGGAAACTCTATGTCTAACTCAGTCTCCCAGTGTGGCCGCCTGGGATGCGTCTTACAAAACTGGGCCACATTTAGCTGTGGACCAATGAAGAAAAAGAATGTTTTTCCTTTCTAATGTGGCATGGCCACAATATGCTCTAGAGTCAGGAGAATATTGGCCAGAGGACGCATCCTCAAAATGCCATACCATCTTGCAATTCGAGTTCTGTGAAAAAGAGGAAATCCCCTATATACAAGCATTTATGCTTTTGTGTCAGAAAGCCCATTCAAATGAAATGTCAAATTATGGTACACCGGGCTGGAAAACTGGGCAAGTTAGTCTTACTCGAATCCCGGGAGAAGAAAGGTGACTTGTTATTACTCCAGCTTGATGCTTCAGCAGCAGCAGCCACTCTGTGCCCCTATAGCAGTAACGCAGCCGCACTCCCTGCCCTACTATCTCCAGCTGGAGACTGGGCTCTGCCAAGACTCAGGAATGGTCTCCCCCTCTCAGTTCCAGCAGGGTACCAAATTTGGTCAGGAGTCAATTCCAATTAAGGCAGATGTCAATTGGAGGAATTGATGCTAATAAACAACTTGGCGTGAATGGTTTGGATGTATGCACCCCTTGAGAACTTCTGACCTCTTTAACCGGAAAAAGAATACGCTCGCCAACAGGACGATCCTAGAACGATGGAAAGTCTCTTTTCCTCCATTTTTGCCACACATAACCTGACTTGGGCAGATATCCAACATCTATTGAACACCTTGCTTACTGTTGAAGAATGGTGGGTTAGCTTTCTAAGGCCAGAGAAGAAGCTAGTTGCCCGCACAATGATGAGACTGCATAGGGACTTGGGCCCAGGCGGAAGGAATGCCGAATAAGCTGACCACAGAATGACACCACCCCTCCACTCCTTACACAAAAGTGCAGAAGTAGCCAATTATAATCTCCCTTCGAACTTTCAGGTGTCGAACCAATGTTTCGCATGCGCAGGTGATTAGGTTTACCCCCGGTAAGATGAGCAGTTTCACCATCTTGCCCCCAAAGCGGAGGCGCGAACACCGTTACCGGCAACATAGCTGTTAAGAAATCTCACTTTCAAAAAAAAACTCGCCTTTTCGCACAAATTCACTTGGTCCCCAGTAAGAGACAAACTAAGAGGAACTAGGAAAGTTATAGAAGGTTTGTAGAAAAGGAATACTGAGGAAGGACATCTTGTGTGGTTAAGCTGGGTAAGACTGACAAATCTAAGTAAGTGAATTTTTAAAACATCAAAAGTAAACTAGTGCAAAATTAGAGGTTGGTTTTCTCTTTAAAAAGACTATTAGTCTGTTGCCAATATTATGAAAAAAGTTCTATACTCTTTATTATCATGGGAAACTCTATGTCTAACTCAGTCTCCCAGTGTGGCCGCCTGGGATGCGTCTTACAAAACTGGGCCACATTTAGCTGTGGACCAATGAAGAAAAAGAATGTTTTTCCTTTCTAATGTGGCATGGCCACAATATGCTCTAGAGTCAGGAGAATATTGGCCAGAGGACGCATCCTCAAAATGCCATACCATCTTGCAATTCGAGTTCTGTGAAAAAGAGGAAATCCCCTATATACAAGCATTTATGCTTTTGTGTCAGAAAGCCCATTCAAATGAAATGTCAAATTATGGTACACCGGGCTGGAAAACTGGGCAAGTTAGTCTTACTCGAATCCCGGGAGAAGAAAGGTGACTTGTTATTACTCCAGCTTGATGCTTCAGCAGCAGCAGCCACTCTGTGCCCCTATAGCAGTAACGCAGCCGCACCCCCTGCCCTACTATCTCCAGCTGGAGACTGGGCTCTGCCAAGACTCAGGAATGGTCTCCCCCTCTCAGTTCCAGCAGGGTACCAAATTTGGTCAGGAGTCAATTCCAATTAAGGCAGATGTCAATTGGAGGAATTGATGCTAATAAACAACTTGGCGTGAATGGTTTGGATGTATGCACCCCTTGAGAACTTCTGACCTCTTTAACCGGAAAAAGAATACGCTCGCCAACAGGACGATCCTAGAACGATGGAAAGTCTCTTTTCCTCCATTTTTGCCACACATAACCTGACTTGGGCAGATATCCAACATCTATTGAACACCTTGCTTACTGTTGAAGAATGGTGGGTTAGCTTTCTAAGGCCAGAGAAGAAGCTAGCTGCCCGCACAATGATGAGACTGCATAGGGACTTGGGCCCAGGCGGAAGGAATGCCGAATAAGCTGACCACAGAATGACACCACCCCTCCACTCCTTACACAAAAGTGCAGAAGTAGCCAATTATAATCTCCCTTCGAACTTTCAGGTGTCGAACCAATGTTTCGCATGCGCAGGTGATTAGGTTTGACCCCCGGTAAGATGAGCAGTTTCACCATCTTGCCCCCAAAGCGGAGGCGCGAACACCGTTACCGGCAACATAGCTGCTAAGAAATCTCACTTTCAAAAAAAAACTCGCCTTTTCGCACAAATTCACTTGGTCCCCAGCTTACAAAAGCTGCCAAGCAGAGGCATCACACGAGACAGTTCGCAGGACCTTCCTATCCTCTGTGCTGCCTCCCCTTGTGCTGAGCATAAGCTTAATAAAATTTGTCTGGAAAATTTTCTGGGGTTTTCTCTAGATTTCTAGCTTGGAAATCCAAGAACCCCAGTGCCAGTAACAATGACACACCCCAAAACCCTGTGCGAACTGAAGCTGCAACTGTTACCCCACGCTGGTATAGAAACAATGAGGATCAGCCCAAGCTTGAACATTCAATTGCATTCGGCTTAGGTTAAGGAAGGGAGTGCCCAAACAAAAAGGTTTTAGTAAGGTCCAGCAACTAAAGCAGTGTCCAGATGAAAACCTGTCTGAATTCGTAGAATGTACTTTTGAGGCTTATCGCCGATATACTTATGTGGAGTCAAAGGCCCCTGAAAATTTAAAGGCCCTTAACATGACTTATTAGGCAAAATGTCCCTGATATTCAAAGAAAGCTTCAAATGGTTGACAGCGCCTTCGGAATGTCTATATCTTAGCTGACGGAGATTGCTTTTAAGGTTTTCAATAGCAGAGACAAGGCCTGATAAAAAAAAAACAACAAAAGATGAAGCAACAGGCTGACTTGCTAGCTGCTACTCTGACCACCAGAGGGCCTAAGAAGACAAGAAACAAGGTAAGGTACTCTGGAGCAATGGACCTGCACCAAAAGTAGACCCTAAACAATGTGATTACTACAAGGAAGAGAGGGTCATTGGAACAAAGACTGCCCAAAGTCTAAACAACGAACAGGACGAAGAGGAAAGAGAAGTGTTACAGACGCCCTAATTATCCCGGGGGTCCGGGGGTTCCAATCAACTCAATTGGCCCCTTCAACATCACTCACATAGAACCCAGGGTCACTCTAATGAGGGAAAGAAATTAACTGACTCTTTGAGTGACACTGAAGCCACATATTCTGTATTAAATACTAGACTGAGTAAACTCCAAAACAATGCTCAGTCCTGGAGCGTCAGAAGAGTCACTATAAAAGCCACTTCTCCAGCCATTAGATTGCCAAATGGAAAAAAACAAATCTTAAACATAGCTTCTTGTATATGCCAGAATGCCCAGTGCCACTTTTAGGATGAAACTGAACTAAATGCCAAAATACCTTTGCCCCCAAGCCATATTGATATTAAGTGACCTCCAGAAAGAAGCTTGTGCTTTATAGGCCGCATTGCTGGCTTTGCCCAAGAAGGAAGTTCTGGCTGAGGTTCCCAAAGAAATCCTGCAAGAAGTTAAGTCTGAAAGTATGGGCAAAGGGCAAACCCGGAAAGGCAAAAAGAGCCACCGCAATCCAAATACGA
>NW_011889021.1:2162348-2171405 GCF_000151845.1 Pteropus vampyrus | reverse complement strand
AAGAGGAAAGAGAAGTGTTACAGACGCCCTAATTATCCCGGGGGTCCGGGGGTTCCAATCAACTCAATTGGCCCCTTCAACATCACTCACATAGAACCCAGGGTCACTCTAATGGGGGAAAGAAATTAACTGACTCTTTGAGTGACACTGAAGCCACATATTCTGTATTAAATACTAGACTGAGTAAACTCCAAAACAATGCTCAGTCCTGGAGCGTCAGAAGAGTCACTATACAAGCCACTTCTCCAGCCATTAGATTGCCAAATGGAAAAAAACAAATCTTAAACATAGCTTCTTGTATATGCCAGAATGCCCAGTGCCACTTTCAGGATGAAACTGAACTAAATGCCAAAATACCTTTGCCCCCAAGCCATATTGATATTAAGTGACCTCCAGAAAGAAGCTTGTGCTTTATAGGCCGCATTGCTGGCTTTGCCCAAGAAGGAAGTTCTGGCTGAGGTTCCCAAAGAAATCCTGCAAGAAGTTAAGTCTGAAAGTATGGGCAAAGGGCAAACCCGGAAAGGCAAAAAGAGCCACCGCAATCCAAATACGACTATGAGTAGGAGCAACCATCCCTCATCTAAAACAACACCCTCTGAAAGACCACAGGAACTTCAGCCCAGAAGGCTGAATTACTGGCCCTGACCTCAGTCTTGCACCTAGAAAAGCTAAGAGAGTCAACGTCTACACTGACTCCAAATATGCATTTACCATGGTAAACACCTAAAGGGCTATTTGGAAAGACAGCTCTTAACATCAGGAGGTAAAGAAATTAAACATACCCAAGAGATATTAAATCTCCCGCAAGCAGTTATGGAACCTCAGGAGATTGCTATCATTCATCGTCTCAGCCATCAGAAGATAGGCGGCTTAATCTTTCAAGGGAACGATAAAGCAGACTCAGCTTCTAAGCTGGTGGCCTGAACAAATGTCCCGATATCCCCTGGTGGCATATTCCTGACACTGATTTAAAACTAGCCCAGCCTGCACATTCTTTAGAAGACCTAGAATAAGCAAAAAAGTGGGGCTTCACCACTCACCAGAAAGATGCACGGATAAGCAGAAGCAGAATAATTCTAAACACCTAATGGAAGAAACAGTCAACTCTATCTACCAGAGTACTCATTATGCACGGGATGCCACACTCCAATGGATACAAAAATATATTACTGAGCCGGGTATGTAGAGGACTCTTCAAAAGGTGATTCAAAAATGCACCCTCTATGTCAGAAATAATCCAGAGATGGGACTTCTCCTTGAAGTCAGAGGACTCCAGTGCTGAGAATTGGGCCCAGGATAAGACTGGCAAATTGACTTCACTGTGATACCCAAAACTACTGGAAATTATCTATATTGGTAGTATGTATAGATCCCGTGATAGGATGGGTTGAAGCATTTCCATGGAGATCAAAAAGGGCATCAGAAGTAATAAAGACTTTATTAAAAGAAATTATTCCTGGATTTGGATTGCCTTTTTCTATCCAAAGTGGCAACAATAGCGCCTTTATTGCTAAAGTAACCCAGGAAGCCTCCAGTCTCTTAGGAGTACAGTGTAAACTCCGCACTTCTTAGAGACCACAGTCCACTGAAAAGATGAAAAAGATAAACCACACTTTAAAGAAAACTATTGCCAAAATTTGTCAAGAGGCCAATTTAAAATGGGGCAAGATACTGCCCATTGCTTTGCTTAGGATTAGAGTGGCCCTCAGAAGCAAGATTCAACTGACTCTTCATGAAATGTTATATGGGAGACCCTCATGTCTTCGAGAAAACACTGGGGAAACTGGGGACCCTAAAGGTCAAAGAACCAGACACTACCAGATATGTACACTATTCGAGGTTGACTTTAATTGCTATTCATAAGTTTGCTTCTGTCAGGGTGAACTACCCCTAGAAATGTCCCTTTACACCATTTCAATTCTGGAAATTGGGTACTTTCAAAATCTTGGAAAAATAAATATCATGACGATCAGCTTGAACCTAAAGAGGAAGACCCTATTAGATTTTAGTAACAATTCATTCCTCTGTCAAACTAGAAGGAATCAAGCCCTGGATCCACCACTCCTGAGTTAAGCCAGCTCTAGATTCACGCCTTTCTGTCTGAGTGACAATACCATCAGGAAGCACCACTCAATAACCTGAGTACTCTTATGAGCCTATCTCAGACTGCAGGATATTCATCGAAAGAAAGAAAAACATCTGAAAACACGGGCTGAACCTCATCAAAATGAGGACCACCGACTGGATAAATTCCAAGATAATGTTTGTTTCCTAATCTCTAACTTTCTCCTGTTGTTTCAATTTCCATCAGGTTTTCTGGAGCACAAGCTCACCAGCTCTCCAGACTGGCACCAATCTTAAACTAATTTCTTTCAGTCTGTGTGTGCAGGCAGATGAACTCTTGTTCAGCTCAGTAACAGTTCTTCCCATCATCATGACATCTGTAAATCTTAATGTTTTCTTAAGTTCACAATAAAAGTACAGAATAGGAGTGAAGACAGAGCCACACGATGGGATGGGTCATTGAGTTTGAAGCTACAAACTTACCTGAGTATACTATTGTCCAATCTATACTTCTGTATTTCTTTTACAAGGGTACCATCAAACAGTGACTAATGCCCATACCTCATTTCCCCAATTCATTAGTCTAAGTAGAAGCTGATTTCTTTTGCTAATTCAAGCATACTTCCATTAGGATACTTTCTTAACACTGAGTCTTTCTTCACTCACCTATATGATTAAATAAATATTATACTCTAATGTTAAAAGGCATATTTTTATTCATATCATACATTCTTAGTGTTGTTCTATCACTCCTAAGGTGAAAATTAGTTCTTGGGGGCAAAAAAATAATAATCTTAAAAATGTTAAAATGATGCCTTCTAAACGCCACAGTACATAATCATATATACTCTGTAAATATATGGTATTAAGATTTCATAGAGGGGAGGGATGATTAGGAAAAAAATGTCTAAAAAGGTTCCTTAGTGGGGTGATAATGAAAATAGGATCAAGAAACACTGATATAAAGCAGCCCTGCTTGTTGCTTATAGAAGCAACATTAGCTCAATTCTGAGAGTGTTCCCTAATGCACTGAAGGCCATTACGAGGCTACCAACGCAGAAGCTGCTGCCAACATGAGAGGTAATGTACACCCTATTCTAATTGTGCTCTTAGAGGTTTCTAAAAACCTTACTGCGTACAAATTTTTTTCTCTATGCTGACTTTTTAGATCTCTCTACTGTAGCCTTTATATTGCAGTCCACCTCCCTTAATAAATACACTCCTCCTTAGCTCGTCATTCCATTATCATAGTTTTCTCTCACTTGAAACTGCTAGGCTGGCTTTGACAGAACTCTTAAGCAGAAGCTCATTCTTACTTCAGTCCCTTTCTCTAGCATCAAAAATACATTTACCAAAAAACAGCAAGTCTTTGTCTGAAATCCCCTGCATATTAGGAACCAAAAACAGATACGATGAAAGCCACAAATTGCTGGTAGACTGCCTTCTGTGTAATCTGAATGACTAGAATATTAGTGATTTTGAGAAAACAAAATTTTCTGCATAAGTAGAAGATGTATGACCCAGGAATTGTGCAGCTAAATATATCTTGGAGCAGCACTGTTCAAAGTGTGGTCCACAATAAGATAAATACAGAAATTAAGAGTAAATGTTTGGAAATTTTTATAGCAACTTGACATTGCTGAGTCCTTTTTAGGGTATTGTACAAAAGCATCAATCCACAACAGATTGAAGAGAAAATCCCAAAGCTTGATCTTTTGCTATATAGTTTGACACCAGGAGAAAAGAACATGAATGCACACAGCTGCACTGTTTTGGGTGGCAAGAAAACTAGATACAACCGAAATGTCCAATCACAAAATGGAGAAATTCTGGCATGCAATGGAATACAACAGTGAAAATGGAGTACCATATGAATGAATCCTAGAAACAACGCTGAATGAGAAAAGCAAGTCTCAGAAAAATACATATAGTATAATTTCATACGTGGAAAATAAAATACATGTTGAAATAACCTTTTTATGAATATAAATATATGGAAAACTAAAGAAATGCAGGATGGTGAACAACTCTAAGGAAGAAGAGAACTGGATCTAAGAGTGGCACACAGGGAACCTCAAAGTTATTGGTAATCAAAGTTAATGGTAATGGCGAGTAGATGGTGTTTGTTATCCTTAGTCTCCATACTTTATGCATATTTTATAGTAAATTAAGAATTTAGGAAGGTAAAAAAAGTAGAGATAGCGAATAGAAAGAACCTTTGAGAAATCGTGCTGCAAGTGGCAAGAACAAAATGGAGCAATATTTAGAAAAGAACGTGAGATAATACTCCTTTTGTCATTAACATGGTAGGTTCTACTGCTTGTTTGCTCTTAATAGGAATTATCCAAGTCAGTAAGAGAACTAATGATATAAATTACCCAACGGAGCAAAATCCTCAATGAAAATAGAGCTCAGTGTCTCTATAATATTAGCACTTAGATCAGTAACACAGTATTAGCCATTATTCATCAAATTATGACCTGTGAATAACAAGTTATTTCTCAGTGGTGGGAACTATTTAGATGGGAAAAAGAAATCAATTTAGTTTACACTCTTCTTTAAGAGTACAAATCATCTTAGCTAAAGTATTTTCGTGTCATTAGAATATTGTTTATATCTATTAAGTTTGCATTCTTTTAATTGCGTTGTATTATATCCCGAATCAAAAAAATAAATACATAAATGGCTCAAAATTGGTTTCCTAAAGATTAAAGTGTTTATAAAAATAGTAACGTAAATAACTCAGAATAAATGCTAAGCCTAGATCAAGAACAAGACTCTAGTGCAAAAAGAATTCAAATCTGTGGGTGTGAAAATACCACACAAACCCATAAAAACAAAAATATGACCAGGACATATAACAGTGACTATCTAAAAGTTGGATTTTTATTTTTATTTTTATTTTTTTTAGGCTTGCAATTCATTCACCTTATATTCTTCTGAATATTGTTTACTTTGAAACTTTGTCAAATAATGATTGAAATCCATGGAAACTTATATGATATATTCAAACAAAACATAAAAATCTTTGTGGTAAACCAATAGAATTTCTCTAGAACAAGAATGTAATGGGTTTTTGTTGTTGTTTTTGTTGTTTTTATTTATTTGTTTTTATTTTTGTATGAAACGGAAGATTTTTGTTCCTAAAACAGAAGAGAAAAATACTATGTAGGTACCATTCAGATTCTATGCTCCTCACAGCAAAAGCATGTAAAAAAGATAAATCTATTGCCAAGAAACTTTTTAAAGCTGACCAGACAGATGATAAACATTATGCTGTAAGAGAGAACCTATCAAATAATTTCCAAAATGTATTTACCATATTACAGCTTGGGGTAGCACAGAATTGAAAGGGCATATAAAGTAAAAGAGTAATTACTGTCACATTTGTACACAGCAGATATTTTACTTTACTGCTGGATAAAAGCGCTCATATGCTAGGTCTAAATCAGCTCTTGGTGTATGTGTAATACACATGAAGAACAATGGTAGATAACTTTTTATGTGTTTATCACAGAAAAACCCATACTACAATGATTATCTTGTAAACTATGACAGAGACTAAAAAACAAGTGTTGGAATCAGTTCTGAGACAATCATTATTCTGTACAGCAAGGAAGAGCCTTGCTAAACAATAAGAATATCTCTGAACTGCAAATCTACACGCCACTTTATTCACAGAAAACAGCTGGTGGTTTAAACACACATGCTGATCATGATTTGATGTTAAAGAAATTGCATAAATGCAAAGGTACTCAATCTTTGGCACAGAGTATACATCTTTTCAGTCTGCTGAGGAAAAACTATAAACATAAATAGCAAATATAACAGAAGCATTTTCTTCAATAAAACGCAAAGAACTTTTTCTCAAGCTTTTAAGTATGATAAAACTTAGCTACTGACATAGCCCTAAAAATAATCTTCAGTGAAAATTCACTAAAATTCCAGGGTCCATGTTGAATCTGAGTATTCGAAGCTAACAGCCAAAAAACACTTCTGCCTTCTATCGTAAATTATAATTTCCCTTGGATTTTTCTAACTTAAGAGAAATAGAAGAAAAAAGAGATATTCGTTGGCTATAGAATGAAGCTACGACACAACCTATTTGCTCAGTTTAAGAAACATTGGTAGAAGCATTTGTTTCTCATACATAATAGTTTATGAAGGCTGTTTTAAAATCTTACTTCCATGTAAAAAGCGTATACATTGTGCCCAAGTCAGCAAATTTTAGGCATCTAAACTTCAATCCCAATACTAAAGTAGATTCTGTAAATAATTTACAAGACTAATTTAAATATAGCTAAATTTTGAACCACAGTAAAATGTTATAAATATGGTTCTGCTACACTGTAAGGCATTTAATGAAAGTGTGAAACATTAATTAACTGTTTTTAGGAGCTCCCAATATTTATCTGTTTCTTTCTGAGTTCAAATATAAGGCAGTGTCAGAATTTAATATATTTTCACATACTGTGGTTATCTGTAAAAAACTAATTTTAAAAACAGCATTTCTCCTAACATGAGGTATAATATACACTATTAAATTTTTTTTTTAGTTGATTTGATAAAGTGAACCCAAGACTGGAGCCTTTATATAAATTCAGCTTTTCTTTGTGGTTAAAAAGTTGAATCCTGATAAAAGTTTCTGTTTGAATGTTTATAAGTCCAACATGCTTTACAGAGCTCTACAAAACCACCAATACCACAGTGAAACATCAGCAGTACAACCAGGAGATGTTATCAGGCTCAATTACGTCAATGAGGTTATTTCATTGTTCCCTATGCAGCCAAAAAGAAAAACATATATGTGTCTTCAAATCAAACTTACAAAGAGAGCAGTTATAATTACATGAAATTTAAAAGAACATTTATTATGGTACAGCTATGCATTAACTCTTACAATCTCCTTTGCTCTCATATTTCTTGGTGACATTTTATTTGAGTTTCATGTACAAATGTTGCTAATGAAACTGACTGAATTTCAATATGTCTTTTTCTATTTCTTTGCCTTCCAACTTAGGCCCAATGAAGAAAACCATTTAACTCTTTGTGTTTATTGAACATAAACTAAAAACAAAATAAATGGATAGCCAAAAGGTTAAACTAAAACTACTTTCTAACGGTCTAAAGTGCAAAAATAGTAACCCTGGCACCATATGGCAAGCCCCGCTCTGTCACAAAAACTGAGAAGCAGAAAAAAAGGTGTCAGGTAGGGGAGGGGGTAGATGGGGAGACTAGTATTACTTAGTAACTACGGTAGTCCCCCCCGTATCTATAATTTTGCTTTCTACAGTTTCAGTTGCCTACAGTTGACTGTGGTCCAAAAATATTAAGTAGAAAATTCCAGAAATAAACAATTCATACGTTTAAAATAGAGCACTATTCTGAGTAGCATGATAAAATCTCACGCCAGCCTGCTGGTGACGTGAATCATCCCTTTGTCTTTCATATCTACACTGTATACACTACCCGCTTAATAGACATCTCAGTTATCAGATCAACTGTGGTAGTATTACAGTGCTTGTGTTCAAATAACCCTTATTTTACTTAATGTCACATTCACATAACTTTTATTACAGTATATTATTATAATTGTTCTATTTTATTAGTTATTGTTAATCTCACTATGCCTAACTTATAAATTAAACTTTATCATAGGTTTGTTATGTATAGGAAAAAACATAGTATATATAGGGGTCGGTACTATCCATGGTTTCAGGTATCCACTGGGGGTTTTTTGAATGTGTCTCCCATGGATAAGGGGGGACTACTCTAATCTCATTTACTACTCTACTAATCAAATTATATGATGCCGGTATGGTGACTTAGACTTCATGCTATCTATCAGCACTATGTTAGGCACTTACTACATATTGTCTCCTTTAATCTTTACTAGAATTCTCTGTGGTAAGCCATATTTCCTCATTTTACAGATGACACAACAGTACCTAAGAAAGGTGAAGTAAACTGCCCAAAGTCACATGACTAGTAAATGGCACAGACAAATTAAATTCAGATCTGCTGAATTCCAAAGCTTTAAAGATTCTTAATCATTATGCTCCACCATCTTAAAATTATTATCCTTTACTAAATACAGTGTGCTATGAATGGGTCCGGTGCTTGGCAACCATGTAAAATCACAGCAACTTTGCAAGTGACCCCATTATATACAGGGAGAAATTGAGGCTTAGTGATTCCTTTGCATTTGCCTCCCAGATCCATTCGTTGCCCTTCACTTGGCCCTAGGGAGGCTGACCCCTATAATCTGCATCACCTAATCTCCCATGCAGCTGGTTTCTCTTTTGGTCGGGAACCACAAGCAGGAAATTGGAATTTAGGAGGAGAGAGAAGGTGATTCTCAGCTGCCTGCCTGCCCATACACCATTATCTCTGATAACAACTATGGCCCTCCGTGACTACAACTTTTACCAGATGGTCTTCCCTTCACAGCTTCAGCTATGAGTCTGAAGACAGCATTGGAATCTCTAAACACCATTTCCACCCTTGTTCCTTTAGGCCCTGGTGAAGTAACAGCTTCCCACAGTTGCTAGTCTCTAGCATCTCTTGTCCATTTTCAACACTGCTCTTTCTCTCGAAGCAGACTCTTCACGGAAATCTTTTTATGTGAACCACTTTGGGGTGAATTCTGTTTTTTCTTGGGCCCCTAAATAATACAGGGATGATGTAACTAAGTTCTGTCGCATGGCTAGTAAATTGCGGAGCTAGAATTTGTTTTTTTGTTATTTTGGTTGACCTCACAGATTGCAAGGACCTTGTGAGCTACGTTCTCTTATTTTGTATTTGTTACACCTACAGCACTTGGTCTTCCTAGGTAAGTGGTCTCCTGTCCAAGTACTAACCAGGCCCGACCCTGCTTAGCTTCAGAGATCAGATGGGATCAGGCTTGTTCAGGGTAGCATGGCTATAGACCCCGGAGCTAGAATTTGAATTCAGGTTTACTTTCTTCCAATATTATTCCCTTCTATGCTAATA
>NW_011889021.1:2156736-2162298 GCF_000151845.1 Pteropus vampyrus | reverse complement strand
TTCAGTTGCCTACAGTTGACTGTGGTCCAAAAATATTAAGTAGAAAATTCCAGAAATAAACAATTCATACGTTTAAAATAGAGCACTATTCTGAGTAGCATGATAAAATCTCACGCCAGCCTGCTGGTGACGTGAATCATCCCTTTGTCTTTCATATCTACACTGTATACACTACCTGCTTAATAGACATCTCAGTTATCAGATCAACTGTGGTAGTATTACAGTGCTTGTGTTCAAATAACCCTTATTTTACTTAATGTCACATTCACATAACTTTTATTACAGTATATTATTATAATTGTTCTATTTTATTAGTTATTGTTAATCTCACTATGCCTAACTTATAAATTAAACTTTATCATAGGTTTGTTATGTATAGGAAAAAACATAGTATATATAGGGGTCGGTACTATCCATGGTTTCAGGTATCCACTGGGGGTTTTTTGAATGTGTCTCCCATGGATAAGGGGGGACTACTCTAATCTCATTTACTACTCTACTAATCAAATTATATGATGCCGGTATGGTGACTTAGACTTCATGCTATCTATCAGCACTATGTTAGGCACTTACTACATATTGTCTCCTTTAATCTTTACTAGAATTCTCTGTGGTAAGCCATATTTCCTCATTTTACAGATGACACAACAGTACCTAAGAAAGGTGAAGTAAACTGCCCAAAGTCACATGACTAGTAAATGGCACAGACAAATTAAATTCAGATCTGCTGAATTCCAAAGCTTTAAAGATTCTTAATCATTATGCTCCACCATCTTAAAATTATTATCCTTTACTAAATACAGTGTGCTATGAATGGGTCCGGTGCTTGGCAACCATGTAAAATCACAGCAACTTTGCAAGTGACCCCATTATATACAGGGAGAAATTGAGGCTTAGTGATTCCTTTGCATTTGCCTCCCAGATCCATTCGTTGCCCTTCACTTGGCCCTAGGGAGGCTGACCCCTATAATCTGCATCACCTAATCTCCCATGCAGCTGGTTTCTCTTTTGGTCGGGAACCACAAGCAGGAAATTGGAATTTAGGAGGAGAGAGAAGGTGATTCTCAGCTGCCTGCCTGCCCATACACCATTATCTCTGATAACAACTATGGCCCTCCGTGACTACAACTTTTACCAGATGGTCTTCCCTTCACAGCTTCAGCTATGAGTCTGAAGACAGCATTGGAATCTCTAAACACCATTTCCACCCTTGTTCCTTTAGGCCCTGGTGAAGTAACAGCTTCCCACAGTTGCTAGTCTCTAGCATCTCTTGTCCATTTTCAACACTGCTCTTTCTCTCGAAGCAGACTCTTCACGGAAATCTTTTTATGTGAACCACTTTGGGGTGAATTCTGTTTTTTCTTGGGCCCCTAAATAATACAGGGATGATGTAACTAAGTTCTGTCGCATGGCTAGTAAATTGCGGAGCTAGAATTTGTTTTTTTGTTATTTTGGTTGACCTCACAGATTGCAAGGACCTTGTGAGCTACGTTCTCTTATTTTGTATTTGTTACACCTACAGCACTTGGTCTTCCTAGGTAAGTGGTCTCCTGTCCAAGTACTAACCAGGCCCGACCCTGCTTAGCTTCAGAGATCAGATGGGATCAGGCTTGTTCAGGGTAGCATGGCTATAGACCCCGGAGCTAGAATTTGAATTCAGGTTTACTTTCTTCCAATATTATTCCCTTCTATGCTAATAAGATAATTACTTATGCTTTTTGAAAGACCTTTCTTTCCGCAAATGAAAAGTATCTTGTTTTTATTTATCAAATCATCAAATTATACTTCAAAACCTGATTCTATATTCCCTGTATTTCATTGTTATTACAGATGTATTTTCTGAGCTCTAGCCAATGGCCAACTTTGCCATAAATAAACTAGATCCAATCCTGTTGCCTATCTGAGGATATTTTGCCAATATTTCTCTCCCTCTGTCCTACATCGTCATTTTCTCTCTCTACTAAATCATTCCCATTAGATTAGAAATTGCTGCAATTTCTCACATCTCACACACATACATACCTTCTCAAGATCACACTTCCACCCAGCCACTGTCCATTTCTCTAATCCCTTTTCCAGCAAAATTCCTCAAAAGAGTGGTGTTTACTTGTTCTAATTCTCAAGGTGACACTGATTTAGCTACACTGGTTTATTTGTTGGTCCTTGAACATGCCAGGCAAGTCCA
The DNA here is from genome assembly GCF_000151845.1 of Pteropus vampyrus. Classification (NCBI taxonomy): domain Eukaryota; kingdom Metazoa; phylum Chordata; class Mammalia; order Chiroptera; family Pteropodidae; genus Pteropus; species Pteropus vampyrus. The sequence goes on along the minus strand of NW_011889021.1, from coordinate 2,160,113 downwards.
ATGAAATTCATTACATAAAACTATTATCAGGTGTGATTTTTCTAAAGCTGTACTGATAATTCAGATTTTATAAAGTAGTACTTGAAATACAAGAGTTCAAAATCTGAAACAAGATGTTTAAAGAGACGGGATAAATATGAGGTGAGTGAGCAAAATATGGAAGTACTGAAGTAATACAGTGGAACAGGCACAGCTTTAACCTGTAAAAGTACCAATTACTTAAATCTCTATCATTTAAAATTTTTATCCATTAGCTCTTAGGAGTCTATTTTTATCATTTAATGTTCTGAAATTGAGCAAAACACTTTTTTTTTTAACCTTAAGATTTTCAGAACCATTTTAAAGTCCTAAAACAGTTCCCACACACCGTGATCTAATTAGTATGCTAAGGAAATTAAAGCACAGAGAACCGTTTTCTAAGTATATGAAATTGCCTCTGTTTTACTTTACCAGTATTCTTAATCTCTCATTCTTTCTAGATGTTTATAAGGTTTTACCTACCTATTTCTCTTCTAGACCTCCTATGTCTTTCTAGATATAAACATTGGTCCAGACCTCAGCTGGTTTCTCCAGCTTATGTATGAGCAAAATTTCAGCTCCATCCCTGACCCAGATTCCATATTCTTACCAAGAGATATATATTCTGGGGGAAGTGTACCAAAAATAACGGAAGAAATTGGGGCCTTTAAAAATATAATTTCTATTTTCCTCCTACCTTATAAAGAAAATGTTTTCCACAAATTATAATTTTCAGTATAATTTAAGCAAGTAAGATTAAATTTATAATAGCTAATATTTAAAAGACCTTACTAAAACATTTGAATAATTCAGGAATGCATGAGGAATATCCTAATTAATATTCTAGAATTCTAAGCATGGTTTATGAACAAGACGAAAAGAAAAAAAAAAAAAAGGCCCCTCACTTCAATAAGAGAATATGCTACAAATCTGACTCCGGGTCTGGAAAGAAAACCAGGTGATCACAAGTCAAGGTCCTTCTGGGGAGATCTGAGATTAACCTAAAATGGTGGTCTTATGACTAAATCTAAGACATCCCCATCTATAGATACAATAACTCAGATAAACTGATGCTAGAGTCCAGATTCTCAAACACTATACTACAGTGCCTCCCACCTACTTCAGACTCAAACAGAGGAGACTGGCTTGCTTTCCCCCAGTCAGCTCTATGAGGCTCATACAACTCAAAGATCCACAATTCGCAATGACGTTCACGTAAAACAAAAGAACTAGGTGGTCCTAGACCTAAACTGGTATACCTTCTGCCTAACAAAGCAAATACAATGTATATAAATTGTCCTTTACAGTTTATCTGGGGGTAGATAAATTATAGTTTAGACTTAAGAATGATGAGCCAATCCAAGCCAGCCTTACTGGAATAACAGTTATATACATGTATTGAGGAAAAAATGAAAAATAACACATGAAAATTCTCTGCTGGAAGTTCTTTTTTTTTTTTTTAGGAATTCTGTTCCTTGGCTCTTTTGTTATCTCTACAGCTCTCTAATGTGTGTACACAGACACATGGCCTTTGTACCCAAATAACACAATGGAGAGAGTGCTAATGGCATTTCACCATAGGCACATAGGCAGAGACTGTAAGTGTATTTCATCATCAACTTGTAATCTCTGCCCCAAGAGAAGTACTTGAAGAGGGTTAAGAATATTCTTCTAGGAAAAAGCTAGAAATTCTCACCAAGGGCTCAGCTCCAGGCTTTGATACTCCTCTGCTGTCTGTTCACCCTACCTTGCCTTTGATCATGAGAACTATCAGTGCCAGCTCTGTGCCCAGGACCATTCTGAGGGCTGAAGTTTCCCATCTTCAAACAAGGTTCTGTCCAACCCTTCTTTGGACAGAGGTTGAAAAGCACTGTAGATAGTATCTAAATATTGTTTGTGTCATGAATTTGAAAGAGAACAACAGTGAGGGTAACCCCGTGAAGTCTCTGCCTTTCACTGTCCTCAAACTTTTGTCTCATCGAAACTAAAACAAAGTAAAACCTAGTTTAAAAGAGGGAGGCACCCTCAGCCTGGCAAACCATAGGCAACAAAGGAGAATGAAAACATGTATGTTTTCTATATATTATTATATTCGACCTTCATATTCATTCCTGTGAGATCAGGATTATTTTTTATATATAATGAAATTTTGATTAAGTAACTGATGAATGAATAAATGACTCATTTTTAACTCCTATCGTCCCCATATCCATTTCAGTGTAGATATTTCTCACTTTCTCTCATTACCGTTTTTACATTTGATATCAAGCCTGGATCACTTCAACAGCCTCCAATAAAATTTCCTCTCTTACCATTACATTTACTTTATACAACAAAATCAATCTTCAAAGACATTTGTACCATATTACTCTCCTGTTACAGATAGAATATATTTGGGCTAAAGGGAATTTAGAAGCCAACAATTCCAATGTTCTTATTTTACAGATAAAGAAAATAAAGACCAGAATAATTATGTGGTCTGTCTCTTCTTTCTTACCTCGGTGCCTAAAACCATTCAACTAAAAAATCTACCTGTAGGCAGACATTCAAGTAAACAAAGGAACTATTTGCATTTAAGTGAGACAAGCCTCTGCAAAGAAAATAGAAACATCTGCTCTCTGATTAACTTTTTTAATTCTCGACTTCTCTTTCCAAACCAAACTCACATCTGATTATCTCCCCAAACCAATGGAGGGGGTTCAGGGGGACATCTACCAATAAAAATCTGCTTACTGCTTTCTACATCTGATTTAAATGCTAATTAATTTTCTTTGGTTCCTATTTTCTACTTCTTATTTCTTAATCTCAGTAAATGAATCTGACTTCTTAAAACAGAAGAAATAGTTAAAGGCCACAATGGAGGCATTCTTTAAATAATAAAGCTTTTTGAAAACTGCAACTGCAAGTTACTTAGAAAGCAGCAATCAGAAATTACTTTATTCAATATGAGCAAGCACGCTGCCAATATGGTAAACATTAAGGACCATAAACAAAGAACTCTGTCTGATTCTACCAAATGGCTACATTTCCAAAGCATAAAAGACATTTCATACAAAAAAAGGACTATACAGGAAAGCAGCACAGGTATATTTAAAAATATATATGTTTAAATTTTATTTTATTATTAGTTTCAAGTATACAGTACCTTGGTTGAACATTTATATAGTTTATGAAGTGATCCCCCTGATTGCTCTTTCTCTCCTCTGGCTCTACATCTAGCCATTACATTACTGCCGACTGTATTCCCTATGCTGTGCTCCCTATTCCCATGACCATCTATCAGCTACTAATCTGTACCTCTGTAACTCTTCACCCCTTTCTCCCAGCCTCCAAACCCCTCTTCCCTATGGGCATTGCCA
>NW_011889021.1:2149570-2156686 GCF_000151845.1 Pteropus vampyrus | reverse complement strand
CTGCCAATATGGTAAACATTAAGGACCATAAACAAAGAACTCTGTCTGATTCTACCAAATGGCTACATTTCCAAAGCATAAAAGACATTTCATACAAAAAAAGGACTATACAGGAAAGCAGCACAGGTATATTTAAAAATATATATGTTTAAATTTTATTTTATTATTAGTTTCAAGTATACAGTACCTTGGTTGAACATTTATATAGTTTATGAAGTGATCCCCCTGATTGCTCTTTCTCTCCTCTGGCTCTACATCTAGCCATTACATTACTGCCGACTGTATTCCCTACGCTGTGCTCCCTATTCCCATGACCATCTATCAGCTACTAATCTGTACCTCTGTAACTCTTCACCCCTTTCTCCCAGCCTCCAAACCCCTCTTCCCTATGGGCATTGCCATATTGTCCTCTATATTTGAGTCTGTTTGCGATTAGTTTATCACTTTTGTGAAATTAAACAACTTTTCAAGAATAAAATTTTAAATTTAATAGAGGTACATTTACTAGTTTCTTACCCGCCTGTATTTGAGAACTGAATATTAAATTTATGAGATGTAGATATTAATGAAAATTATCAAAACATCAAAGCATATTTTAATTAACCAAGAAAAAAACCTTAAAAATCAATGTATACTAACTAAACTTTCTTTTTTTCTATTTAAAATAAAAATTCAGCATTTTTTTTTATATGGGATAGTTAATGTTGAGACAAATTATTCAAGTTGCCAGCAGTATCTGTTTGACACTGCTAGGCATTAGTTGAGTAAATAAGTTTTGCCATGGTAACTGAGCTTAAAATTAAGCAAACAAAGATACTAGCCCCATAGCGACTTGATTTGAAGGTGAAAAAGGAACTGCTAGTCTATTAAAAAAAACAGATTCCCAGGGATCATCACAGTATTCTAAACTTATGGTGGTGAAAGTACTAAAAGTTTTATGCTTCGCATAAGCAAAACAACTTTTTCAGTAAATTTTAAATATAGAGATAAATTTAACACTAGATTTTAAGAAAAATTTGCCCATGTAAGAGACCACTAAACACTAATTTTCCACATATAAAATAGTAAAAATCTGGGAATTATTTAACATGAATTAACTGTTACAATGTGATATGGATCAGCTAAAGAAACTGACAGATCAAAAGCAAGATTCAAGTAACTTGTGAAGAGACCATTTGTAAAAATTAAAACAGAAAGCTTATTTAAAATAAAGCCAAGAGGCCAGAAGGGGGCGCTCTCAAGCCCTATATGGACCGGGGAGCCCAAGAGGAAGATCTGTTTAGAATAGCTCTTCCAATTTCCTCTTCTCTATAAAAGTTTTCTTTCCTTTGTTTCTAGGAACTTGCGCATTAGACAGCATGATCCAAATTGCAATTCTCTGTTGTTATGGATTAAACCCATTTTGCTGGAGAAATATCTGGCTGGCTGTTTAAGGTCAGCATATCTAAACAGAAAAACTAACATTTCAGTGTGGAATAATTTATATTCCCAAACATTAAACTTTCTGATAATGCTGTGCAAATAACAGTTACCATTAGTAGCTCCGACTGGCATAGAAAAGGAAACCAGATAGTTATATTAAGATCTGTCAATGATCAAAACATTAGAAATTTTTTAAATACTTCTATTTTTAACTCAGTAGTCTTTTTCCCCAAAATTAATTGCTGCTCTTTTCTTAAGGGGCAAATGTACACAATCTAGTGTTTTTCTGAGATCAGTGAGTCCAGCACAGTGATAAGATGTGCTAATTACTGACCACAAAATTATTAAAACATAAACTAGTCTAGCCTTTTTGGTATGCTGAGGGTAAATGAGGATAGCTCAACAAACCATGAAGCTTGCAATATGTATGTCAGTATAGGCACAGTTTACTAATTCGCCAATTATTAATATAAATCGGATGCAAATTATCCATCTTCGGCCTCCACAAGGACATGGTCTGATTTGTTCCTGTGATGCCAATATGCAGGAAAGTGAGTACCTAGCACATAACACTTGCTTAATAGTTTTAGAATGAATTAACCTATAACTAGCAATTGTCACATTTTATAAATTTGAAATTTTTGTTATGGAGTCAATGAATACTACTAAAAATAGCTAATATTTATTGAGAGCCTACTATATGCCATTATTTCACTTAAAACCTATTGTTGTCCTCATTTTTACAGTTAACTATGGCTAAGAGAGACTAAGTAACTTGCCCGAATTTATACTGGAAGTGAGCAGCAGAGCCGGAATTCAAACTGTGCTCTAAGTACAGAATCTGTAATTCTAATGACAATATTTTACTGGAATATTCATAATTTATTATTATGCTGAGAATCTTTACTATATATGTCTCTTTCATCCTACAGAAATGACCAGTTTTCAAAAATATGAAAATGATAACTTTTCAAGTGATAAATTATTGCAATACATGATTTGTCTTCCTGGCTTTTCGTACACAGCCTCTTGCTGAAGCTGAGCTCTTAACTACTTAAGCAATATTTGCTCCTATGAGAAAGTAGAACAACTTTATGCAGTGGAAGAAGTGGCCTACCAATTTAGGATACCACCACTAAACCACCTTTGTTCCAGACGTCAGTGTAGAAAAGAATGCACTGTCTTAAATCTGTTGTGATGATTAAATAAGAATATGCTTTATAAAATGTAAAACTATAAAAATGCTCATAAAATGGTAGTTGATATTTTGAGGCATGGTATTGTCTAAAATATATGCTGTCTAGATCGCTCATACTTAGAATATGTTACCGTGTATTGTTATATAAATAATCTCTTTCCCTGTGCTGGATATTCTTCATTTGTCTCTTCAGATCCACTCTCCAAATAGCAGCTTTCCCTAGGAGGCTGATCTTTTTGGACTGTATCTACAAGTTGTCATCTGGCTTTTGGTGGGGGATTAAGGGAGGCACGAGCAGGACATGCGAGGGCAGAGAAGAATGAGGGAGAGGTATATTTATAGGTGAGGGTATCATCTCCCACAGGTTGATGGTGGCTGGATTCCTCCACTAAAAGCTACAGCTCCTGTTTGGGAACCTCTCCTATAGTTCCTACAGATACCCCTTGCCTCTTCAGGCCTCAGGTGGTATGGTAATAAGGATTATGGCTTTAACTCTCTTCACACTTTTATAAGCAGTCTTTTATTAAATAATCTTCAGTTACTCCATGTTGATGTGCCATTTGTTTCTTGCAGAATCCTGACTGACACACTACTCAACCAGATTATAATATCCCTTATAATAGAGACACTGTTTCTCATATTTCTTCTTTATCGTATTTACATGCAAGTGTAGCATAAACACTTGCATATAAGTATACTAGAAAAAAACACCGGACAAAATCAAAACATCTCAGTTCTATTTTCATGTCTGACTAGCTTTTGTTAAACCTTGATTCTAAGAATAATAAAAAACCATACAAAAAAAAGGGAAGACACCAAAATGGAACACTATAAAATATCAATTAATAACATAAGAAGGTAGTAATGGGGGAATTTACAAACAAATAGGTATGAGAAATGTAGAAAACAAATAGTAAAATAGCAGAAGTAACTCTCTGTTAGTAATTACTTTAAATGTAAAAGTATTAAACTCCAATTAAAAGGCAGAGACTAGCAGAATGGAATAAACAAAATGTGATGATGCAACATATTCTATCTACAAGACATTCACTTTAGATCCAGAGTCACAAATAGGTTGAAAATTGGAATTATGGAAAAATATTTTCCATGGAAATAATAAACAAAAGAGAGCTAGAATGACTATACTAATATCAGACAAAACAGATGTTAATAGATTATCATGAGACTAAAGACCTTATATATTGATAAAAGGGTCAATTCATCAAGAAACTAACAATTATAGCCCCAAAATATATGAAGCAAAAACTGACAATAAAGCCCCAAAATATGTGAAGCAAAAACTGACAGAAATGAAAAGAATTATAGAGTTTACAATAATAGTTGAAGTGCATATGGAACATGTTTCAGGATAGACCATATATGGGAAGACACAAAATCTCAGAAAATTAAAAAGACTGAAATTGTTCAAGGTATGTTCTCTGAACCCAATGGAATAAAGCTAGAAATGAAAAATGGAAGGAAAACTGGAAAATTCACAAATATGTAAAAATTAAACATATTCTTAAACAACCAATGGGCCAAAGAAGAAATTGCAACTAAAGTTAGAAAATATTTTGAGGCAAATAAAAATAAAAATACAACATACACAAACCTAAAACAGTGCTCTGAGGGAAATTTATAGCTGTAAATGCTTACATTTGAAAAAAGAGAGAGGAGATCACAAATTAATTACTTTACACCTTAAAGAGCAAGGAAGAGTAACTTTAACCGAAAAGTACCGAAAGAAAGAAAATAATAATAAAGGTTAGATGCAGATAAATGAAATAGAGAATAGAAAAGCAATACAGAGAATGAAGAAAACCAAAAGTCAATTTCTTTAAAAGATAAATAAAACTGACAGATTTTTAGCTAGACTAATGAAGAACAAAGTGGGAGATTCGAATAATAAAAAGAGTGGAGACATTATCACAGACATGACAGAAATAAAAAAGGATTATAAGAAAATTATAAGGACAATTTTATGCCAACAAACTAAAAAACCTAGATGATATGGACAAATTTCCACGAGCACACAAACTACTAAAATTGACTCAAAAAGAAATAGAAATTTTGAAAAGATCTATAACAAGTAAAGAAATTTTGAATCATTAATCAAAAACCTCCCAACAAAGAAAAGCTCAGGACCAGATGGCCTCAATGATGAATCCCATGTAACTTTTAAAAATTTGACAATCCTTCTTATCTTCTTGGAATTCATTCTATGAGGCCAAAATTATCCTGATACCAAAGCCAGATAAAAAGATCACAAGAAAACTATAAATCAATATCTCTTATGAATTACACATTACGACAAAGTGGGATTTATTCCAGGAATGCAAGAGTGGTTAATATATGAAAACCAACCAATATAATACACCACATTAATAGAATGAATAAAAATAACCACATGATCAATGCAATTGATGCAGAAAAGGCATTCGACAAAACACCTTTTCATGATAAAAACTTTCAACAAACTAGGAATAATGAAAAATTTATAAGGAACATTTGTGGAAAATTCACAGATAGCTCAACGGTGGAAAAGAAAAATCTTCCCCCTAATATCAGGAGCAAGACAAAGATGCCAGCTTTCACCATATCTATTTAACATTGCACTGGGAGTTCTAGCCAGAGCAATTAAAGAAGAAAAAGAAATAAAAGGCATCCATTGGAAAAGAAGAAGTAAAGTTATGCATATTTGCAGATGATATGATCTTACATGTAGAAAATGCTAAAGCATCCACAAAAATACTATTAGAGCCAATAAACAAATCCTGAGAAACTGCAGTATGCAAAATCAACATTCAAAAATCAGTTACATTTCTATACACTAGGAATGAACAATCCAACAAGGAAAAGAAGAACAATCCATTTACATGCAATAGCATCAAAACACTTTGGTACAGGCATAAGGGTAAATGTATAAATTAATGAACCAGAGTTAAGAATTGAGAAATAAACTCATCTGCCTATGGTCAGCTGATTTTCAACCATGACACCACAATCATTTCATGAGGAAAAGAATCATCTCTTCAACAAATGCTGCTGGGACAACTGGATATCCATAAGCAAAAAAAAAAAAAGAAATTGAACCTCTACTTCATACCATATATAAAAATTCACTAAAAATGGGTCAAAAATGTATCTCCCTAACATGCTACTCATCTGATTCTGAGATGGAGCCAAGTATGGGGACAAATGCAAGGTTCTATGGTTTGTATGTTTTTGCTTTCTTCATTCCGCTTTTATGATACTGAGACCAACTATAGGAGAATAAGTTGGTAACAGGAATTCACATAAAATAGCTAGTGTAGCAATATTACCAAGTTTAGAAGAAGCTGATCTACAATCTCGTGACTTCTGTGTGCATAGAAATCACAGTGTAATGGGCAAAAGCACTTCACCAGGAGCTCAAAGACTTAGCTCTGCTCTTTGCTAACCAGGAGACCTTGGGCAAGTCATATGACCACTTTATACATTATCTTCCCCATCTGTAGAATGCTATCGGACTAAAATTTGAATACTGTACTAGGAAATCCCTTGTACATTTTATAGTAGTTTAGTTTTTAGTATATTAATTGTCAAAGCCCTCTATTACCAAGAAAAACATTGTCGAGTATATTGCTGTTATTAGATTATGTATGTAGTACAGTTTAAAATTTTTTCATAAGTATTGAAACAAATTTGCAATGCTTAATTATTCTATATGTCTTAAAATTCAATAACTTACAACCTGAGTCATGTGACATAGACTGAAATGATTATTAAAATCTAAGATTAATATCAAATTCATGGTTCAAAGTTTAAAAGTCAATAAATATAAGAATCCAGTTAGGTGGAAGTAATAGTGGATTTTAAAATCCAGTCAAAGGACAGCTGCACTATAACAAGAATAGAAATTTTGATCCCAGCAAGAAACATGTCATCAAACACTGATTTCAATTATCTGAAGTAAAATGTTAATATCGAAAAACTATAGACGGAAAAAACTATAATTTTAGAAAAAATAACAAGGGTCTTAAAATGATAAAATTCAGTGTATGTATTCTATCCTAAGATTTTTCTAATGCAAAATGTGATTAAGGAAAAAAGATATCCCAGGGTATAGTTACAAAAATCAATTTTTTTATCCTAGGCAATAATATAGATTCATCTGGTTGCTGTTAAATTATTTTCCTGAATGTCTACGGACTTTCTAAAAGACAGAGTAATGACAAACACGTGTTTCAAGAAAAATGCCACAAGGAATACATCAGAAATGAACTTTATTCCACAATGGCACATTTCAAGCATAAACACCATTATTTCGAAAAAAACAGTAGATTTGAGGCTATTTGCCACTTGGGTTTTTAAAGAAGGAGACTAGAACAAAATTTGACTTGATTTTCACATCTCTTAAAATTTTTTTCAACCAAGAATATAACTAAACAATATGAGAGACAATTCTTTGGTGATGCAATACCATTGCCAAATCTTTTTTTATTCCTATTTTCTTC
>NW_011889021.1:2140115-2149465 GCF_000151845.1 Pteropus vampyrus | reverse complement strand
TCTATGGTTTGTATGTTTTTGCTTTCTTCATTCCGCTTTTATGAAGAGACCAACTATAGGAGAATAAGTTGGTAACAGGAATTCACATAAAATAGCTAGTGTAGCAATATTACCAAGTTTAGAAGAAGCTGATCTACAATCTCATGATTTCTGTGTGCATAGAAATCACAGTGTAATGGGCAAAAGCACTTCACCAGGAGCTCAAAGACTTAGCTCTGCTCTTTGCTAACCAGGAGAACTTGGGCAAGTTACATGATCACTTTATACATTATCTTCCCCATCTGTAGAATGCTATCGGACTAAAATTTGAATACTGTACAAGGAAATCCCTTGTACATTTTATAGTAGTTTAGTTTTTAGTATATTAATTGTCAAAGCCCTCTATTACCAAGAAAAACATCGTCGAGTATATTGCAGTTATTAGATTATGTATGTAGTACAGTTTAAAATTTTTTCATAAGTATTGAAACAAATTTGCAATGCTTAATTATTCTATATGTCTTAAAATTCAAAAACTTACAACCTGAGTCATGTGACATAGACTGAAGTGATTATTAAAATCTAAGATTAATATCAAATTCATGGTTCAAAGTTTAAAAGTCAATAAATATAAGAATCCAGTTGGGTGGAAGTAATAGTGGATTTTAAAATCCAGTCAAAGGACAGCTGCACTATAACAAGAATAGAAATTTTGATCCCAGCAAGAAACACGTCGTCAAACATTGATTTCGATTATCTGAAGTAAAATGTTAATATCAAAAAATGCTTATAGACGGAAAAAACTATAATTTTAGAAAAAATAACAAGGGTCTTAAAATGATAAAATTCAGTGTATGTATTCTATCTTAAGATTTTCTAATGCAAAATGTGATTAAGGAAAAAAGATATCCCAGGGTATAGTTACAAAAGTCAATTTTTTTATCCTAGGCAATAATATAGATTCATCTGGTTGCTGTTAAATTATTTTCCTGAATGTCTACAGACTTTCTAAAAGACAGATTAATGACAAACACGTGTTTCAAGAAAAATGCCACAAGGAATACATCAGAAATGAACTTTATTCCACAATGGCACAATTCAAGCATAAACACCATTATTTTGAAAAAACAGTAGATTTGAGGCTATTTGCCACTTGGGTTTTTAAAGAAGGAGACTAGAACAAAATTTGACTTGATTTTCACATCTCTTAAAATTTTTTTCAACCAAGAATATAACCAAACAATATGAGAGACAATTCTTTGGTGATGCAATACCATTGCCAAATCTTTTTTTATTCCTATTTTCTTCTTTTCCATGTCTCTTTCTTTTCTTTTTTTTATACATATTCCTTTGGTTTGTAGTACCATAGCCTATTCCATTCGATCTCTCAGTGACACCCTTGGGTGCTGGTTTATTTAACCTAGTACACTTAAAACTAAATGTACTTTTAAATTTCTTCTCTGTAATAACAATTCCTGCCAATTACCCTTTAAATTTGTCTTGCATTATTACCACAAGTTTAACTTTAATTATAATGAAAGTAATGCGAGAACAGAGAATGAGAAATTGGGTTACTAGACAAACAACTTATCTAGGCCCTACACTGAAGAGACAAAGTGCCAAACAAAAACTCTAGTTCTTAGAAAGCTAAAAGGTGCATCGATAAATATCTAAATATTATGAAATACTGCCATTTGTGACAACATTGGGGGACCTCAAGATAATCATGCTAAGCGAAATAAGCCATACAGAAAAAGTTGAAAATCACATGATATCACTTATATGTGGGTTATAAACCTAAAAGCAACAAATGAACAGGACAAACAGAGACTCATGGACATGGACTATAGACTAGTGGTTACCAGAGGGTAGCGGGTGGGGCAGGAGTGGGGTGGTAGACGGATAAAGGGGGTCAAATATAGGGGAACAGAGGGAGGGTGATGTGAGTAAAGGGGATCAAATGCATGGTAGCTGAAGGAAACTGGACTTTGGGTGGTAAACACACAATAGAATATACAGATGTTAAATTATGATGTACATCTGAAAATTATATAATTGTATCAACCAACGTTAGCCCAATAAACAACTTTTAAAAAACCGCAAACCCCCCAAAAATAAATAAATAAATATCTAAATATTATTCTACAACATTTGAAATATGTTTCTTCAAACAAAAGAGCTCACCGTAATTGTGTCATATTACAATTACAAAAACCAAAAGGTTAATAAAAATTAGGTGGGGTAAAACAATTTTGGAGTGAAGGTCAAAGATTTTCTAAACATTTCTAAGTACCTTCTTGCTGTCTTCCTCATTCTCATACAACTAGATTATAATAATTTTTTAAAGAAATACATATAATGTGTTAAGGGGCAAGGTAGTAATATTTTAGACTTTGTGCATGCATATTTTTCTTTGTTCTTTTAACAGTGTTTTTGAAATGTAAAAAACATTTTAGTTCATAGGCAGTACAAAAGGAGGCTATATGCTGGATTTGGCCCACAAGCTTGCCATGTACCTCTACAGTTGTAACCATCTATAAACATTAAATCATTCTAGAAATTCTATGAGGTAGGTGCTCTTATTACCATCATCTCCATTTTAAAGCTGGGAAACTGAGGTACAGAAGGATTAAGTAACTTACCCAAGGTCACATAACAAATAAGTGACTGAGGTGAGATTCAAATATAGGCAGTTGGCTCCAGAATCTATGCTCTCAGCCTCTATCCTATACTACTACTCTGTTATGAAGGACTTAAGAGTAACAAATATAAAAGAATCAATGCCAATTTAGAAACCTTCCTGTCAACAAAGAAGGAAATTGTGGTATTGACCATCTCCTCTACTTTCAGAGAGAAAAGAAACACATGTCACCTACCAAGAATCAAACTGGAATTCAATTTCCAAGAATATTGGATGAGACAAGACATCAGAACCTTCGTATTTCTGAAGAAAAACAATGTTAAACAACTTTAAAACTATACATATACTATATAATCAAGTCTGGAAATGAATAAAGTCATGTTCAGATATGCGTGAATTCAGACAGCATACCTTCTACATATTCTTTCTTCAAAAGTTACCCGAGAATGTCCTTTCACAAAATTAAGGAATACACCAAGCAAGGGAAAACAGTTACCTCTTAAATTATTATCGAAGTTTAAAAGAAGGAGAGATTGTTTCTAAAGGAGCCAGAAGAAGTAAAGGGTATTTGATTATCCCAAAATAGAAAAGAGAGGAAAAGGGGAAAGAAAAAATAGGTGTGGGGGACGTAGGGAAAGGAATATGGAAGGACAGCTCATTTTAGACAGAATGGCATAAGCAGGAACCATCTCTTATTCCTGTGTATTACCATCTGAGTAAAGTAATTTGCACATTGATTTTTAAGATCCTCTAGGTGTTTTCTTAAGTTTCCATGCTTTTTTATATGTTTATATTATGTAATAGCTAGCTGTCACTTTAACAGAATCATGAAAGGCAACACATTCTGGCATTTATTCTAGAGAAATAATGTCAACAAATTAATGGGTAGGACAAGTAGTCAATAAAGCCATTTGAAAGAAAATTACTTAGCCTCTTTGTAAATTAGTTTCCTCATCTACAGAACACAGTTGAACAGGTAGCAGTAGCAGTGTCAATGCAATAAAGAGTATGTCTCTCCCAGAATTGAGTTCAAATCTAGACTCTACTACTAAACAGCTGTGTGACCCATGGTGAAGTTTTAACTTTGCCTTGTATCTGTAAAAATGAAGCTAATAATGGTATCAAGGACTACTGCTTATTACAGTGCTTGTGCTTGAGCACAAAGTAAGTGCTCAGTAAATATTAATGATCTACTCTGCCGGCATGGTTTAAAGACCTCCCCTCAAAGCTTAATGATCTAGTTCTAATGACAGAAAGCAATGTTGCAAATATTGAACATATTGAGAAAATGTTAATTTGATTCAGTGGTGCCTAAATAGCCAGAAGATTTTATAGAAAAAATTAAACGGGTTAAATTCAACACCTCTTTTGTAATATCCAGGCGTTTAAAATTTCTGGCTTTTTGGATGTGGCAGTCACAACAAATAACAAGACTATCGTGACCCGAAGTCCAAAGCAAACATTAATTAAAATTTGCAGTTAAGCTCTAAGCATGGAGCTGGAAAGTGTTACGGAATTTATTCTAGTTTCCATACTCCACAGAAATCACTTCTAGGTCTAGAATGCTTCCTGACTGAATGAATCACAAATACATAAGTTTCCTCTTGGATCATTAACATATCTGATCTGCAGGTGTTTGAGTACTGGCTTAAAGAAAGTTTAACTGCTAATGGGTCTTACTTACAAGGTAACAGATTATGTGTAAGCAAAATTTTTTTTAATTAAGAGTAGATAAAATTCTGTGAAAACTGAACCAAAGGAAATCCTAAAACAAAGCTCTACAGTGAAGTCTACTTCCTTAGACAGTATATATAACAAGACCATCTCTACGCCACAGTGGTCTGTAAGTTAACCTGTAGGTTATTTAGAACCCCACAGTCTGACAGTTCTTAAGAGAATGTGTTTTTTAAGATTTTACTTGTTATCTAGAAACATTATTTATCTGCAGTCAAAAAAAGAGAAATATATATGAGTGAAAAAGAAAAATCTCACTAGAATTTTATAAGCTCAAAATTTTCTTTAACATTTTAAAATTAGAAGCATCTTGGTAACAGTTGAAATAAAGTGAGTTTTGAAATCAGACCCAGTTAAAACGCAGCTTGGACACTTAGCCATTGTATTATCTTGAATAATCAACTTAATTTCTCCACTTCTCAATTTTCTCGCCTATATAAATTCTACATATTCATAAAATAAGGTATAGAATTGTATGTTTAATGTTTGTCTCTATATTAGTAAAAGCTCTTTGAGAACAGGAAAATGAAAGCTATAAAAGATATTCTTGGGGTATTTGTAAAAACTTAAATGGTTATTAATATAGAATCATTAATAATTTTCTTAGATGTAATAAAGATTTGTAGTTACGCTGGAGTCATTTTTAGAAATGCATGTTGAAGTACATAGGGTGAAGTTTATGATTTTTAATGGTTTCAAATAGAAAAAATAGAGCAAATACAGCAAAATGTTAACAACTGAATTCAGAGAGCAAAATGTTAACTGAATTCAGACAGAAAATATACAGGTTTTCATTGAGCTATTTTAACTTTTCTGTATGATTGAAATATTTCATAATAAAAACTAATTTAAAAATAATAGAATCATATGATGGATTCCAGAAATTCAAGAATAACTCAATATTGGGCAACCTATTAATATACTTCACCATATTAATAAGTGAAAAAAAGTATGTAACTGTTTAAAAGATGCTGAAAAAGTACTGTCTTGGAAGTGTTAACTTTGTGCAATTAGAGAAAAAAGCCAAATCTGAGATTGTAAAGAAAGAAAAACTGTTAGTATTATAGATGATCTAATTATGTACTTGGAAACTCCAAGAAAAAGCCTAAAAGTTTTAAGAAACAGTAAGCTCACCAAGATTATTGTCAATCTATAAAATTAACTATTTAATTTCAGATGTCAGAAGAAATTATATGTTTGAGTCAAAACTATCCTTAAAATTTTGAGTCTGGTGATTCCTATGCACACGCTCACACTGAATGTTAACCAATAACTTCAATTTTCAGTAAAGTGTTCTCTTTCTTAAGCAGTTTTCAATACAGCAAGAACACTTTCTGAAACAGTCAGTGTCCCTCTCTCTTCCTTTTCCCCCATAGAGCAATGGTGTCTCTGTTAATGGCTAAGTCCAAAGTTCTGCAAAAAAAATAAATAAATAAGAAAGTAAAGAAAGAGAAGAAAGAAAGAAGGAAGAAAGGAGGGAGGGAGGGAGGGAGGAAGGAAAGAAGGAAGGAAGGAAGGAAGGAAGGAACGAAGGAACGAACGAAGGAAGGAACGAACGAAGGAACGAAGGAACGAAGGAAGGAAGGAAGGAAGGAAGGAACGAAGGAAGAAAAGACATCCAATTCTGAAATTTCTTAAACTTATACTTTCTAGCTATAAGTCAGATCTTAGTCTTTTTCTTTTTCATTTCCTCTATTCTTATCACTAACCACTGGGTTCCTTTAGAGGATCATTTTCTACAAAATAATCCTGTACAATGAGCTAGGCTTATCTACCAGCAGACTCTTATACCCCAGCTTGGAGAGAATGTAACAAAAAGTCATGGCTTAACAAAATGACTATAGTTGCATTTGTGAATCTGAGAATTCACAAAAATCTCAACTCATACCTCATAATATGCCAGAAATATTGGTCAAT
Organism: Pteropus vampyrus; assembly: GCF_000151845.1. NCBI lineage: Eukaryota > Metazoa > Chordata > Mammalia > Chiroptera > Pteropodidae > Pteropus > Pteropus vampyrus. The sequence goes on along the minus strand of NW_011889021.1, from coordinate 2,143,194 downwards.
TTCCATCTTTGACAAATTAAGAGAAATAAACAGGAGAGATTGGAAGAGAGAAAACAGAGGGAAAGACAAGAGACATAGACATAGAAAAAATAAGAAATTTAAAAATACACAATGGAGCTTTACTGTCGTTAGACCATCCTAGAAGATATATTTTTACAAGATAAAACATTCATCCCTAATCTTTCAACAAACCTGACACTCTCTTTGTAAATTCCTTGTATCAACTCCTTCTTGATACATATTAGTGAAACATGTAACTTAATGAGTAAAAAATAAGGTGCTCAAGTATCTTAGGGGAATCTGAATGCTGTTTTTTTTATCATATTGTTATTTTGTAAAGCAATATGCATACACTGCCCCAAAATAAGTATATCGATTTGCCCAAATGAGGTTTTCATGATGTGCATTTTAACATATTAAGAATAGTGTGTCTAAACAATGGGAATTAAAATAACAATTCCATTATGTCTTTATGAAACTGTACAAAACGAATCTAAAGATCAGTATTTTATGCAAGGCAAAACAAAACAGATCTAGAATTCTATCCTGATATATTTTAAATTGTTCTGTTTGATTTATAGCAAACACAGATGACCCATCCTAGTAAGTTATCTTGAACAACTATAAGATTATTTTCCTCTTAATGTTATCTAACCGTGAATATAACATTAAAAAGACCTTCAAATGTATATGTGTAAAATGTAGTTCTTCAAAGTGTATTTAATCTGATCTATTCTTCATATTGAACTAGTCTAGAGTCATGAGTTTCAATCTAGTTGCCCAATAAAATATAGTTGCTCAAATCTCATCCCCCGACATGTTGATTAAGCATTAACAATTCCTATTAACAACTGAAACATTCAGTACAGTTAGGTACCAGTATGCAATCTAGACATAAGGGGGAAAAAAAATCACACTTACTTTTGTAAGCTTTCTTATTATATTTTTATCATCTCCATTTACAAGCCACTCTGCTTCACAGCTTTCGACACTTGTCCTCCTTGTCTCGACTTGAACAGGTCAAAAACACTCCCATCTCAGGATCTTTGCACTTGCTCTTCTCTCTCTGCCTGTAATGTTCTTCTCTGAGAGATCTGTATGTCCCACCCCCCATACCTCCTTTAGGATTTTTTGCTCGGAAGTCACCTTCCTGGCAAGGTCTTCCTCAAAAACTCTGTTTAAAATTACAATTCCCCGCTCCTACCCCCAGAACACTCCGTTACCCTTTCTTGCTTAATTTTTCTCCATAGCACAACAGCTGGCCATTATTTTTTATATTGATTTTCTGTCTCCTACTAACTTAAACCCAATGAGGGCAGTTTCTCTATGGGAACTAAATTATAGCCTGATAGCTAACCAGCTAAATTAATGCATTTCTACTAAAAAAAGTAATATTTAAACAGTAGTATATTATCGAAAAAATTAAAGAACATGCTATTTTATACTACAAGTCCTTAAATAAAATATGTAATCACTGATTAGAAGATTGATCTTAAAGTCATTTTTCCTCTATATACCTGTTTCACATCTATAAAATTGTCATCATACAGGACTGTTATAAGGATAAAATAGAAGTAAAATGCTTTAAAACTTTAATGTATTGAACAAATGTAAAATAATGGTGATGACATATAAGCAAGAGTTATTATTTAGAATAATACAAATTTTCATGTTTAGAAAAACAAAATTCTAAACACGAAACACAGACAAACCGATCTAACGTGATTATCTGTTACTGTATATAAATTTTAAATTAGACATTCACAATTTGAACATGGGCACCCACACCTACTGCATGAGACAAAACAGCCTACACTGAGGAAAAAAAAAGACAAAGGTACTTAACTTTTCTGGCTTTTTCATATTTAATCGCTCTTGTTTAATCAAAAATTCTTGAGCTACTTAATCTCTCTATGGTTCAGTTTTCTTATGACTAAAATGGGAATACTAGTAAATATTAGATGCCAAATGATGATGCTAGACTGACAGGGGTCACATCTGATCCCAAAGCTGGCTCTAAAGTTTTTGCTCCTTCCATACCTTCTGCACCTTCTTCCATACCTTCAGAGCATATTAATCAAACTAGGTTAAAAGGTGAGGGTATACCTAAGGGAGATCATATCTTTCAGAAGAAATAGAAAGCTATGTGGTAGAAAGCTATGTTTAAGTTCTAATGCTCAAACAGCAGTATCAGTATGTTTGTTATCAATACCACCAGAACTTCATAGAAGCTGCTAAAATAATAACTAAAAATAAGATTAAAAAATGACCTGAAACATCAAAGAAATTCTTAGAGTAATATTGTCACCGACCTAGTCTCTCAATCTAAAATTTAAATTACTTGTGCCTTTTTCTCTTACACTATCATAGGTTAAAATAATTCATAAAAGAATGACAACAAATTAGATGCAATAACAAAGAGAAGGTAGTAAACATCTGTCCATTTTGGGCCACCCAACATCTGAATTCCTTTCCTACATTTGAGCAATCCCCTACCTGGTGAGTGTTGATGGCCTGCAGAGTTTACTTTCCACTATACAGTCTGAAAAAGCCAAATATTCACTTTCCAACCATTCTTGCAGTGACAGCATTAGCATATGGCCTTAGAAAAACTACTCAGAAACACCCATCCAGGGCTTTAAATTGGAATATAGCAATGCAATAGAGGGGAATATCAGAGAATCCATTGTGGGGACAGGTGGAAACTGATGGCAGCAACGTCAGGATTCTGAGGTAGCAGTGGCAGAGGTGAAAGAGGTGCCATTCATGGGCTACAATAATCTAGTGAGTATTCGTTGTTACTGGCAGCCATGTGTGTTTTCAACAAAGTGATGCTGTGCTGTTGTTTTGGCTGTGGTTCTGTCTGCTGCCTAACTTCGCTTATTCTTGTCCTTTTTTTGAGCCTCGTTTTCCAGCCTTCCCAGTGTTTCTGTGAGCTTCTCGACAGTCTGTCAATATTCTTTTTCAGTTCTTAAAAAAAGCCAGAGTTGATTTCTCTTATTTGCAACTAAGAACTCTAATTTATGAACGCCTATTTAAAAATTTGTTCGATCATTTTAGTCATGCATTTTTTTTTTTT
>NW_011889021.1:2127103-2140065 GCF_000151845.1 Pteropus vampyrus | reverse complement strand
CCCAAAGCTGGCTCTAAAGTTTTTGCTCCTTCCATACCTTCTGCACCTTCTTCCATACCTTCAGAGCATATTAATCAAACTAGGTTAAAAGGTGAGGGTATACCTAAGGGAGATCATATCTTTCAGAAGAAATAGAAAGCTATGTGGTAGAAAGCTATGTTTAAGTTCTAATGCTCAAACAGCAGTATCAGTATGTTTGTTATCAATACCACCAGAACTTCATAGAAGCTGCTAAAATAATAACTAAAAATAAGATTAAAAAATGACCTGAAACATCAAAGAAATTCTTAGAGTAATATTGTCACCGACCTAGTCTCTCAATCTAAAATTTAAATTACTTGTGCCTTTTTCTCTTACACTATCATAGGTTAAAATAATTCATAAAAGAATGACAACAAATTAGATGCAATAACAAAGAGAAGGTAGTAAACATCTGTCCATTTTGGGCCACCCAACATCTGAATTCCTTTCCTACATTTGAGCAATCCCCTACCTGGTGAGTGTTGATGGCCTGCAGAGTTTACTTTCCACTATACAGTCTGAAAAAGCCAAATATTCACTTTCCAACCATTCTTGCAGTGACAGCATTAGCATATGGCCTTAGAAAAACTACTCAGAAACACCCATCCAGGGCTTTAAATTGGAATATAGCAATGCAATAGAGGGGAATATCAGAGAATCCATTGTGGGGACAGGTGGAAACTGATGGCAGCAACGTCAGGATTCTGAGGTAGCAGTGGCAGAGGTGAAAGAGGTGCCATTCATGGGCTACAATAATCTAGTGAGTATTCGTTGTTACTGGCAGCCATGTGTGTTTTCAACAAAGTGATGCTGTGCTGTTGTTTTGGCTGTGGTTCTGTCTGCTGCCTAACTTCGCTTATTCTTGTCCTTTTTTTGAGCCTCGTTTCCCAGCCTTCCCAGTGTTTCTGTGAGCTTCTCGACAGTCTGTCAATATTCTTTTTCAGTTCTTAAAAAAAGCCAGAGTTGATTTCTCTTATTTGCAACTAAGAACTCTAATTTATGAACGCCTATTTAAAAATTTGTTCGATCATTTTAGTCATGCATTTTTTTTTTTTGGTCACAGAACATTTGAACACTCCATTAAATGCAACATAAAAGTTAAGATTATGCCTTTGTACTCAAAATTTGTTTCTGTACTTATGTAGAGATTAATTACATTTTATACAATGAGTATAGATCGTCCTGAAAGTTAGATCAATGAACTTCTGAATATCATGTTTATCTCACAGGAGTTAAGTCTTACAAGCGTTTGAGCAAAACTCTTGGCTTGTAAAATATAAAAAATTATAAAATCTTGGTATTTTATTATATAGTAGTTAATTTCTACAACCAAGACGGGATAAAATAGAGAAGTGCGAAAAAGTAGCAGTGAAAAATATGACTTATTTCTACAAAAGCAAAATCCCTCATAGAAATTCGAGAAACTACAACTAGCCAAGTTCCACCCAGGACAGAACTTTATTGCTCTTGGTCAGAGGTCGCTGGGAAAATAAGCACAATGTGATCTTTGAAATGCTATAAAATGTAAAAAAAAATAAATAAATAAACATAAAAGTCAGTATATTCCAATTAATTCCTAAAATAACTGTCAGATTAATATATTACTATCATTTTACTTGAAATTCCTAAAACAACTGAGCTATGAATCTGATCAATAAAAGAATCGAGATGCTTTCTTATTTATCCATATGAGTCAAATAATGCATTTACTGTTGCCAATCTAAGGTATATGCTAGGGAAAGTATCTCCAAGAAATGTCTGATCTTTCCCTTCTCTGAAAATATATTGAGGTTAACAAGGAAGGTTCTCTAAGTCAGAGACTCCTACAGAAGATAAATGAACTGGGTTGGGGTAAGGATGAGGTTGTTCAAGGATATCTTCAACGTGGCAGTGAGCATGGTCTAGAAGTACACTGCTATCAGAGCTGTCAAAGTTTTGAAAAAACATCGATGGTCATGTAACATCTAAGAATTATAATGACTTTTAAGTATTCTATACCACTCTCATAAAAGAGACAGTTGTGCAACTGTCTGTTTAGAAAGGTCCAAGAACAACTTCGTGAAGCAAGAGTATAGATTGGGCTTGAATATCAAATAGATCTAGATTTGCATTCTGGTTCTATCTGTGTGATCTTCTATCAAGATAAACTTTGCAACAGTCAGTTTCCTCATCTGTAAATGGGAATGATAATAACTCCTTGGCAAGACTTCTGTGAGAATTAAATGAGATAATATAAGTAAAAGCCCTATTACTGAGTTGCCTAAAATATAACAGGTGCTCCAAAAATATTACTTCCTCTTCCTTTTCTTTCATCATCTCAGCTCCTCCCCACTGCCTTATTAGCATGAAAAGTATTCACTAAATCTAGGTTCTTGCAATTTCTTCACAATTGTAACAGTAAAAATATTTTCATTAAGCTTTAAGTGTTATTAACTTTCGCAAAAGTATAAAAACTTATTTAAATAAACTAAAATAGCTCCAAAATCTAAATTGCTAAAAACTCTTTTATTGCCACTTAAGCTTATTACTAATTACCAACCTTATAAAAACATACTCATATATTATAAACTTTATAGTAAGTATGTTGATAGACCTATGTTAGATAAATGAAAGAAACTTGTAGAACTATGACATAAACAGTTCTAACATTCCTTTTAAATGATGACTATGAGCATGCTTTCTATCTCTGTCAAAATGGAATGTTATGAATCCAAAAGAGTGTATTTAAGAAGTATAAACTTGATCATGGCTACTCTGACATTCTGGAAATGGTGAGCCTTGAAGGTTAGTAAAATCATTCATGGAATAAATAGTGCTTATTGTTAGAAGCACAAATAAATTTAAAACTAAAGTTCACAGCCAGCAGAGGTATGCCAAAAAAAGATACAGGGAAAAAAATAGCAATTTAGGAAACAGGTCTATGATTTGTAAATTTTATTCTAGACATTATTTAATTAAATGTCCCATCTAGCTCTAAAACCTGATTATTATAAAAATAATGGAATTACCGATAACCCAGTTCAAAACATACATTCATATAATAGATATAAAAGCGGAGAAGAATTCTTGTCTACAAAAACAATTCACCAAAGGCATATTTATTTAACAAAACTGGAAGATGAGACATTTGCTTTGTTAATGTAAAGAAAGAGTAGTATATTAACCAAGACAACCACCCTGACAGCCATTTACCAATTGTATAACCTTGAGGAAATTAGTTAAAACTCTCTGTACCTCATATTTCTGGGTCTTCTGTTGAGTATAATAATAGTACCTGTCTCCCACGGTTGTTTTGAATAGTAACTCAATAAATACATGTAAATCTCTTCAAATGGTCCCATGTACATAGTAAATGTCAACATACTTAGCATCTTATTACAACTACTATCGCTATTATTAACACTTGAAACTATCTATGATGGCTATACAACACAATAAAATCATCGAGAAATGCAAACAGTTGAAAAAGCTTAATTTACTAAAGAGTTAACATTTAAAGAAACAGGAAGCATTTACAAAGGACTCTAATGAAATGGAGGAAGAAAGACCTGAAATGGAGGAAGAAAGACCGTTGGTAGATAGACCGTTTGGGGAGGAAGCTAGGCTTTGCCACTTGGCAAAAAGGCATTATGAACCAATCCACTGGTTAACTAACGACAGCTAGACCTCAATATAAGAGGAGATAATAGGTCCCAAATTCAGACAATTCTGGAAAATACTTAAGCCTTGACTCCATTTCCTTCCTTCAATAATCACCCAATTCTCTGTTCCCCTTCATAGCAAAACTTAATTCTTAAAGGAGTTTGTTACTTTGCTCTACTTCTTGACCTATCATTTACTTTTCTAATAAATCTAGTTTTTATCCCAACCACTCCACTGACATAACTCCTGAAGGCCCAAAATAACCTTCCTCTTGGTCACCCTCTCGGCATCATTTAACACAGTTTCATCTTTAGATCATTTCCTTTCTTTCAATGATAAATCTCTTCTGGTATTCCTCCTAGTCTGATTTTTAATTGCAGAGTAGATCAAGGCTTAAATCTGGGTCCCTTTTCTGCTATGGCTACATAATGTCCCTTGATAATCTCATCCAATCTTATGGTATTAAAAACCATCTATACGCTACTAACTCCTAAACTTAACTTGTCCCTGAGCTCTAGACTTACATATTCATTCATTCATTCAACAAATATTTATTGAACACATATATTATGCACCAGGCATTATTCTAGGTTACTAGGATATAGAGATAAATAGGACAAAGTCTACTTTAGAGATGAAGAGAGATAATAAATATATGATAAGTGGAATGAAGAAAAGTGAGTTAAGTGAATGTAGAAGGATAGGCATAAGAGGGTCTTAGTTATATAGGATGGTCAGGGGAAAACCTCTTTTATATAGTCACACCTGAACAGAAATTGGTACGAGTGAGGGAGTAAGCTATGTGAAGATATGAAGGAAGAGCATTTTAAGCAGAAGAAACAGCATATGCAAATACCCTCAACTCAGGAATAATCCTGATAGCTTGAAGGAACAGCAAAGTGTCCTGGCCAGTGTAGCTGAAGTAGAGTGAAAGAGCATTTTAATATGAAAATGTTTCCATCCTTTATAAAACTGTTATGAAACAATGCCATTCATTTTGATATTCAAATGTAATAAATTTCTCCTGTGTTTCACCTTTGAGGAAAGGTTCTCTCTTGACAAAATAGCATTTGTCTTTTTATTATACTATAAAGGTGTTATTTTTTTACTGGATTTCTCTTTTTACCGTTGGTACAGATAGATTTTTTGCCAAACTAATCTCCACCTAGACATTTCTAGATTTTTCTCCCCACTTCTGCCCTTATTTTCACTTACTTTATTATACAGCTTTTACTTTTATCACTATTTTACATTATTTATATATCACTTCCTAACATTCATATACAATATTTGGCATTAGGCAGAGTATAAATAAATAATCAATTAATACTTAATTTTACTAGAGAATTGGCAATATCAAAATTCATTTACCGTGTAACCACCAATAACATTTAAATAAATTTAAAATAATATTGTTTTAAATATGTATTTACTTTACCATATGTGAGTGAAAATACTGCTTCAACAGACCTTCTCAACACCACAGAGCCAGAAAGAAGTCAAAACTTCTTAAGGTCTAGAACTGTGCTGTCCCATACAGTAGCCAGTATCCATAGGTGACAATTTATATTTTAAATTAATTAAAATTAAATAAAACTTTAAATTCCATTGCTCAGCCACATTGGCCATATTTCCAGGGTTCAATAATAACCATAAATCTCAAAGCTATATAAACCTTTGCTTTTCTGTAATTTATATCCACAAATAGAAAAGCTTTAAAAAGGCCAAAGGAAGAATGTCATTATGCTCACTTTGAAACCTGCCAAGACCAATACAAATAACACACACACACACATGCACACACACATAGGCACAGACACATTCATACTGTATCTCTGAATTGGACCATCCTCTCCCCTGGACTAGAGCATTGCAAAGTAACAAAAAATGACCACAGGTTAGATTAACTAGGATATTGAAAAAGTAGACTTCCTCTTTAATCTATAATCAACCAACCTGCTACAGTTATTTAAAAAAAAAAAAAAAAAAAAGCACATGCCTACCACTACTATCACCATTATTACCAGCCAGGACTAGCCAGGGTGTGGTGAAAGTGGTGTTCTCTCACAACTCCTGAAAACAAAAAAACTGTAGAAAACACCCTGAACTCCAGCCAAATTACACTGCTTGTGATTGCTCCCATGATATATGCTATTTCCTCTGCCTTTAGAGTTTTTCTTTACCATCTTTACCTAGTGAAATCCTGCTTATACAATAGTTTAGCCTGTGCTTTAAATTTTACCTCCTCCATGATACTTTTCTGAGTCACCCCGTATAAGTCTGGGTTCTCCAGAGAAACAGAATTAACAGGAAATACACAAATATAAAAATGTTTATTATAAAGAATTAACTCAGACAATTACGGAGAGTGGCAAGTCTCAAGATCTGCAGGGTGAGTAAGCAGCTGGAAACCCAAGAGAGCCAATGGTTTAGTTCCAGGTAGAGCTGATGTTTCAGTTCGGGTCCATCAGAAAAAAAGCTGATGTCCCAATGTGAAGGCAGTCAGGCAGGAAAGAATTCTCTTACTCAGGGGAGGGTCATCCTTTTTGTTCTATTCGGGCCTTCAACTGATTGCATGAGGCCCACCCACGTTAGGCAGGGTAATCTGCTTTATTCAGAGTACCTATTTAAATGTTACTCTCATCCAAAACACACTCATGGAAACACCCAGAATAATGTTTGACCATATATCTAGGCACCCAAGCCCAATCAAGTAGACTCATAAAATTAACCATCACACGCCCCAAATGGACTTCGATGAGAGTCTCAGACCTTAAAACATTTAGCTTACACTCAACACAAGGCACTTAATATACAATGCTTTGAGTAACAGATATTTTTGTACATATTTTAACCCTGAGAATGTATTTGGCCTAAGGCAGACTATTTCTTGTATCGTTTGTATGTATCATAGTGTCCTATATATAACTGGTATTCAAATTTTTAAAAATACATGCAAAATGAAATAAGTCTATGTGCCTGACAGTAAGGGATCTCAATCTCATTCTTTTGTAAAACTTTACAAGATTTTAAGGGAATCATCAGACAATCTGTAGCACCACCAAAGTTCATTAAGACATTAAGGCATTAAGTCTGACATTTGTAGGAAGACTTGTATTTAATTCTTCTACGCAACCACTTGCAAAGAAAATTAAGTCAAAACACAGGATGATTCTCTACTTTAAAAACATCTATGCACACCCATATAAATCACTTTTCTAATCTTGGGTAAAATTTAAATTCTAATGCACATCTTATAAAAAAGAGAACAGAAGTACAAATGGTATGAGTTCGTGTGCTATTCTCTAGATATAGGTATCACTGTATTTGGAAGAATGACTAAATTTTTTCTTGGCTTCTCAGCTTATACAAATCATTTCTACCACACTGAGTATTCAGCAAGCAGGATGATTTTGAAGGAAAGTTCCCTAATAGTTGTTAAATCCTAATCAAATTGCAAACTTATACGTGAATGTGGCCATGTTGTGATCCTTGGACCCTATCCAGACTAACTATCCCAACTAAAAATACAAATAGCACATTTACCAGCTGTGAATGCTGACATTGATTCATTGCCTTCTAGTCCTCTCACTTGTATTCCAGGTCACCCCTTAAACTTCAGACCACTTAGGCCTTGCTCACTCCATCTGAGATTCTTAAGCAGAGACAGTAAAGATTCAAGCCACAAATAACTGCAAATGTAATTTTATCTCCTTTGCTTATTATATCTTTAATTAGAGCTTCTAAATGTGGCTAACAATTTCTAATTAAAAGCATACTGTGAGCGGGGAGAGGGGAGGTAGATGGGGTAAAGAGGGTCAATTATGTGGTGAAAGAAAGAAATCTAACTATGGGAAGTGAAGACACAGTGTAAATATATATAAGCCTTACTGTTAAAGTGTACAGCTGAAATTCATTGGATTTCGTTAACCAATGTCACATAAAGAAATAAATTTAAATAAAAATTATAAAAAACAAAAACAAAAAATAAAAATAAAAAAAGTATACTGCAAATTTTTTTTTGCACACCTAAATAGAAGCTTACTCTCAATAATCTCAACAATATCACTAGAAGAAATCACATGACATAAAAAATATCTTAAACACAGGATCTTCCTAAAAAAAAAAAATCACAATTTTTCTTTCTTTTTCCAGACACTTATATTTTTAATGGCTATTATACACTAGATTTTGACTATTTAGTATGGAAGCACTAAAGGCAGGTCTTAGGGGTGGGGGAGGGGAACTCTGGGCAAATAATATCCTATCATATGTGTCCGAACTCGACATTGCAAGTGGTAAAAAGCCAATTCAAGCTACATTAAGCCAAAAAAAAAAAAAAAAAGGGCATTTGTTCCAAAAGCTGGGCAGGAAATTGGCATAGTTCTGAAAGAAGAGCTGTAGGAAGGAGAGCCTCCAAAAATGGAGGCTCCCTCTGTTGCGCATGCGCTCTTCCTCCCCACCCCCCAATCCCTTACCCCTGATAGATTCTCCTTAGCTTTATTATTTAAGTGGAGCTTCTCTATATGGAATTGGAAGATGGCTGCCAAAAGCTTCAGAGTCTATATCTCACCTTCATAAGCCCAGAATAATGAGAGGTTTTCTTCCTCCAAAGCCTGGCTGAAGAAAACTCTAATGGACTTGAGTCACATGCCCACTCAGACTTAAAACTACCATTGTTTGCAGGAGATTAACCTAAAGTGTCCAGGATGAGAAATGTGCGCACCCTTTCGATGGCTGGGTGGGCAAGGTAGGTTTCTAAAAGAAGAGAGATTACGTAGAAGGGGATAACCTGGGAAACCAAAAACAAGAGCTATCACAGTCAACCAAAAAATTAATCATCTGTTCAGATGCCACCCTAGACCTTTACATATACTATCTCACTGAAGCACCATGATAACATTATCAGGGTGGTATTATCATATCCATTCTCCAGATGAGGAAACTGAGGTTAAGAAATGTTAAGAAATCTGCAAAGGTAAGCTGCAGATGATTCGAAAGCAGGACTGACTTAAAACAGATGAATAAATACCTAATGTCATGCCAAATGTCTTCCAAACCAAACACTGTGACTTTACACTCTGCAACCTCTCACCAAGATAAATGGTTTAAGGGGGCCTAAACTGTAAATGTAGGGCATTTTACCTTTAGAAGGATTCCTCTGGGTCAGGCAAGATTAAAGATATTGTGAAACCATAGATAGGAATAATGTAATTAAGAACACATATCCAAATAGCAAGGATGTGAAAGTCAGCCAGAGGAGAGAAAAAGGGCATTTCATCACCATTTTTTTTTTTTTATGTACAACTAAGAATCAAAAAAATGTCCAATATGGGGAATCTAATAATAGGAAACCTTAAACCTTAAAATCTATGACAGAAAATGAGAAGAGAAACCTAAAAAGCAACAGCACAGAAACTTGTCTTCTCAACTCGGCCCTGGTGGAAGGGAGGTGTATCTTCCCTCCATATGTGAACTACCACTCAGAACTAACACAGATTTGTCATTTGAATTCATGTTAGCTAGTGTGGTCCAAATATTCAACCACAAAATTTGAACAAATACTCAACCACAAAATTTAAATTAAAATGGTTTCAGATTGGTAGGGCCTCCAGGTTACTGGCAGAAACAAACATCAACCTTCTAAGGAAGAACTGCCTTCAATCCACACTAACACTGATTGTCAGATGCCACTGATTGAAAGACACACTCAGATTTCGGAGGTTTTTAAATGTGGGGGGAGGAGAGGCATGTAAAAATCAATGAGATGTGACAAGTGTCCTTAGGAAGGAAAAGACTGGAACTCGCTGCTCTACGGTGGAGGCATTTACATGGGTAACTTCCAAATTTGCTTTCTCTAATTCCGATTCTCTGGCTAATTCATCACAATTTCTCTATCTCACCTCACCACCACTACCACCACACTAATTTCTATATTTTCTTCACAGTCCTAACATCTAGACCACACTAATGTTTCCCAACTCAAGATACTAAAACTATGTAGTTTGTAACCCACTATTTAGCAACTGCTAATTATAGTAGCCATTACTGTTCTAAATGAGAAACTCCTCAACACAGTATTTCTGACTTAATGAGATATAGCTAAATTTTGGAATTATTTCTCTCTACTTAATACATATCAAAAATACTGATCAAAAAACTTTGCTTCTATTAACAGCTCTTAAAAGTCACCTTTATAAACAAAAATACCTTAAATCCATTTTTGAACATTTTATTAGAATATAATTGCAAACTTACAGAAGAGTTGTAAAATTAAAATTAGTGCACAGAAGCCCTGAATCTCCTTCACTCAGACTCATCTATTGTTAATGTTTTGTCTTTTGCTTTGTCATCTATGCACTCTTGTGTGTATACTCTTACTCTATATACATATTTTTCCCCCTGAACTTTTTTGAGAAAAAATTGTTCATATCATGCCTTTTAACCCTGAATTCCTCAGTATAAATTTCTAAGAACAGGGATATTCTTTCATGAACCATACTATAGTTATCAACTTTAGAAAAATCAACAATGCTAAATACTTGTACAAACCTACTGTCCTGTTCCAATTTTCTCGTGATCCAATAATGTCCTATAGTTTTCTTTATAAGATCCAATCTACAAACTAGTTATTAATTTAATAATGTCTCCTTTAATCTGAAACCTTTCTAAAGCCTCTCTTTGCCTTTTTATGAAACTGACTTTTTAAAGAATACAATCCTTTCTTTTTAGTAGCACATATCTTCCTCATTTAGGGTTTGTCTGATGTTTTCTCATAATCAGACTTGGGTTATTCATTCCTGGTTGAAATACTAATACTGCTCAAAGAATCACATCTGGAGACACACAATGTCCATCTACCTCTTACTGTTGATATTAATTTTGATTATCTGATCAAGGTGTTATCTGATTTCTCCTCTGTATAGTTACTATTTTTTTTTCCTTAAAATCAATAAGCAATCTATGAGAAGACACTTTAATATTATGCAAATATCCTGTCTCTCATTAAAAGTTCTCCATAGATTTAGCATCCAATGATGATTCTTACCTGATCCAATCGTTACTATGATGGCTGCAAAATTTAAATCCATTTTAATCTTCATTTTAAATTTATACTAACTATTATTTAATGATAAAGTCTATACTAAGTCCAAAAAATTTATTATAATTTGCATTATATAAACTTTAGCTTGCATATAACTAAATATATTTTTAATATTATTAATTTTAATCACTTTAGCTCATTAATGTCCTGTATACATTTTCTAGCAACCATGATGAGCACTGTGCTGCTATCTTCAGGATAAAATGTAAAATTCAACTTTTGCTATGTAAGTATTTATATAGATGTCACAAGATCCTAAAAGAAAATAATAAAATAATTGGCACTTTTATCATAACCCAAAATACTTTCTGTTCATCATTAAAATTTACCTCTCTATTGTCAATTTTCTTTGGTTTTGTGCATTAGTCAAAATATGAAGGGAAAAGTATTGGAATACAATTGAGTATATAAATCGTTGCAACTGTTAAGAAAGACACTTCGGCAATTGTTTTAAAACTCTTAAAGGCACATAACTATGAATAAACTTATACAAGATGCAAGTATATAATTACAAGGAAGCTGGAAACAACCTACATTTTTATCAATAGAAATCAGGTCAATATATTACAGTTCATTCAAATGAGACTGCTATGCAGCTATTATAAAGAACAAGATGGATTCATGAAAAACGCACGTGTGTGTAAATTTATATATATATATATATATAAGTTTATATATATATATATATATAGTATTTCTTTTCCTTTCTCATTTTACATATATAGGTTCTACAATACTGTTCTGCAACATTCTTGTCACTTAATACATATATAATTCATATATATAAATATATATATACATACATAGTTTGACCACTAACTTGGATTTGAAGTCAGAAAACAAAAACTAGGTGCTACAATTTCATCCCAAAAATTGTCTTTGCCTTCTTATTCTGCACTATATATAAAAGTACAACTGTCTAGTCGGTATTTTTTGGGGGGGTGGAGGGAAAGATGCCCTATAGTAAAAACTACACACACACACACACAGAGTTAAAAAAGCAGTTACAATTTTTCTTAAAAGTAATTTTGATTCTAGAATTGTATTTTATTATAACATAAACTAAACTGTCAGTGTATACTAATAAGATCAAAGTAATAAATAAACGTTTATAAAAAGAACACATAATTATACACTAATTGGAGAAGAACATGTGATTATCCAATCCAGTTTCTTTTTCCAAAATCAAATTTATTGAAATAAATTTATCTACACCCATTTAAAATGTGTAGATAGTTGATTTTTGACAAATGTTATATAACCGTATAACCACCAACACAATTAATATATGAAACATTTCAATCCTCACGCTCCTACCACTAGCCCCAATCAGTGATCTGCTTTTTAACCCTATAGTTTTCATTTTCTAGAATTTAATAAAAACTGAATTATACAATGTTTACTTTTGTATATGGCTTTTTCCATTTAGCATAATGTTTTAAGATTCACCCATGTTGTGTGCATTCAAGTTCATTCCCTTTCATTAGTAAGTAGTATTCCATATAGGGATAACCACAATTTGTTTCCCCATTCACCTATGATAAACATTTGGGTTCTTTCTTACATTGGGCTATTATAAACAAATTTGTTCATGCATGTTAATAGCACTGTAATGTTTAGAAGGTGGCAAAAGAATTTCTTATACCAAAACTGTGCCTTTTGTGCTTAGTTGGATAAGAAGCAAGCGTGTGATCAGCCGAGTCCACTGCTCCCCTGTTCTTGTTATAATTCACAATGGCATATGGCTTCTTAGTTTTCTTTCCATTTTTATTGTCTACTTCAATCACAGTATCATTGTGGAATGCTGACAAATTGTCACTTCTCTTCTTCTCACACCATTTCAGTGCCGTAAGTTCACCACAGAATCTGACTACAGTCGTCCCCTTTGCAACCTTCTTTTTCAGATCATTTGGCATGTGTTTTTTGTTCAAATGAGCTGCCCCAACTGCATCCATTCTGTTTCGATGTAATTCTCTGAAAATCATGGGAGATGTATGGCAAACTTTGGGGTAGGTTAGGACTACAATCTGTGAGCTATCTTGGGGTAAACGCTGCAGGTGCAAGCTCTGCCAGCGAGTATTCTCGGGGCGAACAGGAAATAGGTTAAATGTTGTAGACAGAAGTCATATGTCAGATATATGTGGGATTACCTTTTCATTTTCTTACTGATAGCTTTCAAATAACAAGTTTTTAA
>NW_011889021.1:2114635-2125713 GCF_000151845.1 Pteropus vampyrus | reverse complement strand
AATATAACTAGGCCCAAACTGGGTAGTTCAGCCAAGCATTTATGGAACAACTAATCCCAATTTTGTACAGACTGTTCCACATAATAGTAAAAGAAGTAACACTCACTGACTTTTTTTCATAAGTGTAGTATTACCTTGACATCAAAACCAGATGAGAACAGATGTTACAAGAAAAGAACACCATATGCCAAGACCTCTTAAGCAAACAGACACAAAATTCTCAATAAAATATCAGCAAACTAAACACAGCAAAATGGAAGACAAAAAAAAAAAAAAATACAATCTCGACAGCCTCAGTATCAATGCGTGGTGGCGAGTCTCCTGAAATTCAATCAAATAAGAATCTTAGCATAAACAAACAAACAGACAAACAAACAAAACCAGAAACCCTAATTAGGTTTATCCCAGCACTAATTACAAGTATATTTTTCTGTATGCCTTTCCATATGTTTGAAACACTATATATCACAATTTTTCTTAAGCTCCAAGGTGGTAATAATTTGCAGATTAGAGAAGATTAAAATCTCCAGACAAAATCACTCCTACAGTAGGGGATAAGAATAAAAAAATCAATTTATTCCATAGAACCCTCCAAAGAATTAAAACTTGAAGATATCAATTGCTGGAGAATACTGGAATAAGGTTTTCCACTAACATCTGGGGAGTTTGGTTGAAAACCCACACATTTATACTGATAAGAGACCACCTCCACCAATGTCAGTCAAGTGACTACTTCCCTCAAACTGACAGACGAGAACTTTGGTCTCTGGAGAAAATGAATTAGAGAAACTCTGCATTTGGTGTCAGCAGGTACCTAGAAGAAAAGAGGTGAAAGAGCAGACCAGCGCAGTCCCTGTAACAGGCAGGCTGGAAGTGACAGGGAGTTAACAACTCTAGGAGCCTTTAACCAATAAGGGACAGATGCTGGTAGATAAAGAGCCCGACTTTCTCACAACCTCAGTGGGACAGACAATTCTGAGGTATGTTCTAAACCACTATGGAAATGTCCCATATTTATACTGTCCAATATGGTGACCACCAGCCACAAAAGGGTACTGAACTCTTGAAATGTGGCTAGTGTGACTGAAAACTGGATTTTTAATTTTATTTAATTTAATTAATTTAAATTTAAATAACCACGTGTGGCTAGTGGTTAGTACTCTGTTCTACAGAGTCTTTCTGAGGGTCTCCAATAATACTGAACCCCAGCTGCCCACAGTGGTAAGCCACTCAATCAATATACCCTATTTTCTCATTATAATTCCTAGAATCATCTCTCAAATTAACCAAAGATAAAGTCTGCTTTTGAAAAAACTAAGAAATAAAAAGGCAAAGATCAAAATGCGACATAAGAAATTAGGAATTGGGAGCAAAGAGAAACAGAAAACATCAATAAACTATTATTAATAATCTCAGAGAGATGAGTAGATATCGCAGGCACAAAAACCAGAAAAATATTAAAATGGAAACAGAGAATAAAAACGCCCTCTGAGAAATTAAAACTATGATAACAAAAATTTTATAATTCAGTAGAAGGATAGGAAAATGTTAAGTGAAGGACAACTAGAAAAGTAAAACAAAAAGCCTAAGAGATGGACTTTGAGAGAGAAAAAAAAGATTTTTTTAGAAAACAGGCAATTAATCTAGAAGATACAATGTCATCCTCAAAGATACAATGTCAACCTGGAAGATACAATGTCCACCTGGAAGATACAATGTCCAACTAAAAAGTCCAAAAAAAAAAAAAAGAACTGCAAAAAGGGGGAAAGGCAATGACCAAAACCACAGGAAATTTTCCCAAAATTAAAAGATATGAATCTCCTAAATAAAAAGACCCATCAAATATCAACACAGGATTGAAAAAAAAAAAAACATATATCAAGGCACAACTTCATAAAATTTGTGAAACCAGGGTAAAGAAAAGCCTAAAAGCTTCCAGAGATAAACCAGAATGGCTTTGGACTTTTTAATAATAACACTGATGCTAAAAGGGGGGTGGGAGGCTACTTACTTCAACAGTAAACAGTACTTCCATAATCAAAATATGCAAGTACCAAAAAATAGATTTTAAAATTGTGACATAGCTATAGTAAGAGAATGGAAGACGAGTGCGAGGGAAGGATTCTAAGAGACCTAAACACTCAATTACTATACAAGAATTGCTTAAACCAAGAAATTGGCAGAAGAGTCATGTCATTTCAAATTACATAGATAAATATCATAAGAAAAAGTAAAAATAATTAAGAGTGATTATATCCGAGGAGCAGGACTAGACAGTGGGGAAGAACTGGAAAGAGGATTGCAATTTTTCATTTTAAGTCTTTTAGTACTATTGGTTTTCAACTATGTGCATGTATTACTTTGAAAGAAATAAAAACATTATAAAAATTAAACAGAAATTTTATGTTAAAATTTTTCAAGTTTTGAAACTATTTTTGATTATCAGTTAAGATGATGTATATAATTAGAATTCTAACATAATCACAATACAGACAATATCTACTACTCATTTTAGCCATCTCATTCAATAAAACTTAAGAATATGCTAACAAGAAATATAGTTAAACCTATTCATTCATGCTGATGGAAGAGAACTAGAATATGAATAAATCCATTTGTTTTTTCCATTAAAATACATAAAATAAAATTTGGGAGAAGATTAAGTTCTGTATGTGGGGAAAATTAAGCTGTACATGTTTTTACAAAATTAATGTTTTATAAAATTAAAATTAATATTGGTTACTATCACTTGAGGACAATCAATGAGCTGAATGTTCGTAAAAATGTTATGTATACAATAGACATTCAGACCTGTTAACTAAATGACCAAAGGAGATTCTCTTAGCAGGGCTCCTAAGAAACAAGGAAAAGCCAATATGAATTTAAAACATACCATAGATAATATGCAAGTAGTAACTGATAACTAACTGGTGTATTTTTTAACCACTTTTTGTTTCAGTTTCATCTCTTTTCTCTTCCAGCTAACCTTTTGTCTTTTCACTGTATCAGATTCCCATAAAATAAACGAACCATGGTAAAATACAGAAAAGAAAATCATGACATCATAACATCTACAATAATATACAAATTTACTCTTATCAGGAGATCTTACCAGGAACAGTATCACTTGAACATCAGAAGTGAGAACATAGAGAGGAAAAAGGGGAAAAACTTAATTTAAAGGGAAAACTCCATCTGGAATTTTAGTAACTTTTTTTCAGCAAATATTTTAAGAAATAATACCATAAAAATGGGGAAAACTGGCAAGTCTTTTCTAGGATAGTTTTTAAAGCACTGTACTGTGCTATTAATCTTAAGCAAATAATTATAGTTGTCAGTTTATAAGTAATTCAACATTAAAATATTCCTAAATTTTTTTGACAGTGTACCTTAACAATTTTTTAATTTTTCCTATTTCACAGCATTATAACAATAAAATCAATCAACTTCTTTTTCTATCAGAATTTTCATACACTTACAGAACAAGTGTTTCCAATTCCTCTAATATAACTTAATTTATAATATAACCTGCAAAAGTTAAACTTTTATTACTCAGTACAAATAACTATCAAGTCCATTCATGTCTAGCATTACATAAAAACCAACATGAAATCCTTAATTTCCATACTAATAATTAACCTTACTAAATATTAGAGTCCACATATTAACCAAGAGACCTATAGAACAGCAAGAGAATAAAGATCTACTGTTACAAGCAGAACTAAAGAGAAGGAAAAAGACCAGCAAGCCAATAGTTTAACTCCAACTTTTAAGGTGATCAAGGCTAAAAATAATATCTATTTCTTTAAATTAAATCTGTGTCTCTATTGTTAGTGATTAATTAATAAATAAAGGATTTTTTAATTAATAAAAGATTTTAGAATGTGATAAATATATTTGTCAAGAAAATGATCCCACTGAGATAGCAGTATCACAAGTACTAGAAGGATTAAATGATCTCTTGAAAAGTTTCCAGTTCTAAAATTTTGAAATTTTATTAACACAGAACTTTTTTTATGGGAAAAAAACTTTCTCTAATATTCTTTAGGTTTCATTAAATAATGTTTCATGTTTTAAAAATGAGAAGCTGTTTCAAAAAGAGCCAGACTTTCTAATTAAGTTAACTGGAAATCAGACAAACTTATTGAGGCTTTAATATGAAGGAAATAAAATAATGTTATTGGCACAGTATGAATTTTAGTGACTAAATATTATTACTTGCTCAAAACTCATAAAGGAGTCAGACATTTCCAATACAATCCTAAAAATAAAATGCAAATAGCTATAGAATGAGAAGTCACTAGTAAAATAATTGTTTGAAAACCTGAACTCTAGTAATCAACAAACAAGATACACCTTTTTCAAATATTTTTTTCATCACTTAACAGAAGGAAAAAAAGCTTCCATACAAAATAAGAGTTAAACTTGCTTTTTACAAGAAAGGCTCTCTGATGAGAATGACTGAACTTGAGGAAAAATAAAGTACTAGATACGTCTTGAAAATCACCCTGTATTTCCCTAGCATGAAGCTTTTCCCTGTATCCTTGGACCTGTCAGTATAGGATGAGCTGACTCTGTTCATCTATCACATGCTACAAAAAGTCAAGGTTGGAAATAACACCTACGAAACCAAAGAATTTTTGCCAGGACTATGTAGATTTAGAAAAAGAGGAATTCCAGTAAATTCCAAGTAACCATTTGTTCCCACAGAGAAATAATACTGATCTGTTCAGCTCTGGCATGGATGGACTTTTAATTTGACAAAGCCAATAGAGAATTATAAAGTTTAGATATTTTAAGCCACAGCCCTCACAAAACAGTTAAGAGGAGGTCATCAAGGGTGTGATTCTTACACTAGCAGAAAGTAAGTTTTCAAAAAAAGTTTTTTAAGTTTTCAAAAAAACAACTTCTAGTATTTCTTAAGACCTACATATGACTACCTGGGTCAGTCATTTTCTCCCATGTGCATTATGCAGCACGGCTTTGAAGTAAGGCAGAATTGGCTTTCAATACTCCATCAGTAACTACCAGCTGCCTAATCCTACTTCACTTCTCTAAGCTTCAGTTTTCTCAATTGTAAAAGAAGACAACCATGCCTTATTTTGATGACTGCTTCCTAAACTTTATAAAAGGGAAAAAGAGATGATCATACAAATTAAAAGTAGCAGAAACCAATCTTACAAAATTTTTCTCAGCAAACAGTGAAAAAGAGAACACTAAGTCATTGTACGAGGCCAGTATAACCCTAATGCCAACACCTGATGTGGCCATTAAGAGAAAAGAAAATTACAGACCAACACATCTCATGAACACAGATGAAAATTCTAAAAACGGTAATAATTTAGCAAGGTAAATCCAGCAACATAGAAGAAAAGAATAATCCAGTGGGGTTGATTTCAAAGATACAATCAATGTTGGTTCAACATTCAGAAATAAACTGAAGTAATTCACCAAAATTTAAAAGTATTTGATAAAATTTAACACTCATTCGTCATTTTCAAAACCTCTCAGCAATCTGGGAAGAGAAATTTTTTAATATAATAAAAAGTATCTAGTACTAAACACACACACATACCCCACCTATAGCTAATATTAATCATAATGGCAAAATATTGAACACTTTCCCCTGAATTTGGGGAGAAAACAAGACTGTCCACTATCATCACTTCTATTCAATATTATTTTGGAGGTTCTAGCCTATAATTATAATACAATAAAAGGATAGGAAAGTATAAGATTAGAAGAAAGCAAAATTGTCTTTACTCACAGATAACAGATTATATCCACAGAAAGTAAAAAGAAATATACAAACAACTATAATAAGTGAATTGAGAATGGCTGTTTGATACAAATTCAAGATGTTTCTATTATATTTCTATATAGTAATAACAAATGGAAAATAAATTTATGAAACACTATTTAGTATATAACATAAAAATCAAACACTAATGAATAAATCATATATAAGATGGGTAAAATTAAAAGGTAATGAGAAAAAAATTTAAAGATGTAACTAATTGGAGAAATATACCACAATTCACAGTTTGGAAGGCTTGATATGGGTACGACACTAATTTTCCCCAAATTAATCCATACGTCCAATACAATCCCAATCAAAATTTCAGCAAGCTTTTTTTGTGGTAAGTAACAAACTGATCCTAAAATTTATACAGGAATGCAAAAATCCTAGAATAGCCAATTTCAGTCTTCAAAGGATAGACAAATAGGCCAATGAGACAAAGTCCAAAAATATGCCCACACATATATAGTTACTTGGTTTATGAAAATGACACCACTGCAAACCTGTGGGGAAAAGACTGTCTTTTCAAATAACAGTGCTAGCACATTGGAAACCAGTACAAAAAGAAAATGAACTTTGACCTCAATATAAGAGAATATCTTCATGATCTTCATGTAGGCAAAGGTTTTTTTAAAATTAATGTTCAAAAGGCTACAAAACGATGAACTTAAAAACTAAAGCTACTAAGCTACTAATCTACTAAAAGAAAAAAAATAAGTTGGACTACATTAAAATTAAGACCTTCTGTTTACCAAAATATAATTGAGAGCAAAAAGATAAGCCACAGACCAGAGGAAGATATTCCCAATACATGATTCCAGTAAAAATTTTAGTTAATACAGAATATAAAGAACTACTAAAAAGTCAATCTGAATTTTTAAATGGGCAAAAGATCTAAACAAGAACTTCACAAAAGAGAATATTCAAGTGGCAGTCAAAATATACAAAGTACTCAAGCATCACTAACATCAAAAGAATGCAAATTAAAGTGACAATAACACACCACTACACGCCTCACAGAATGGCTAAACACTTATTCAAAGTGTTGATTAGAATGTGGAGCACTGGAACTTTCGTCAACTGCTACTGGGTATATAAATTACTACAAGTTTGGAAAATTCCTGGGCAATTTCTACTGAGGTTAAACATATACCTACCTTATGATTCACTAAACCCATTCCTAGATATATAGTCAATAAAAATTAATATGTGTCTATCAAAAGATGTCTAAGAATGTTCATAAAAGCTTTATTCATAACGGCCACCCCCAAAAGGAAAATAACTCAAATGTCCATAAACTGGATAATGAATAAATAGTGATACACTTAAACTATGGAATACAACCACAGAACTATAAAAGAACAAATTAGTGATACATATAACATAGATGAATCTTATAGGCATTATTTTCAGCAAATGAAAAGAGATATAAAAGATAACATACCATGTAATTCAATTTATATAAAATTCAAAAACAGGCAAAAAAAAAAAACTGATGGAGATAGAAGTTAGGATAGTGATTATGTATGGAGAGAATAATGACTCCAAGAGTGAACAAAGACCTTTTCTGGTATGCTGCGAGTACTGTATATTTGAAGCTGGGTCATGATTACACAATATGTTAAGTAGTATATTTAAGGCTAGTACTTTACAGTATTACACTATTCCTCAATTAAAAATGTTTTTGATCTCTAAATTTTAAAAAGTGTCAGTCTGGAATTTAGAGGTATTCACAGAAAAAGAAGGAACTTAATAGAGGAGATAGTCCTCTTACAACCTATTTGGTTCACGTAAATGCATATAAAATAATAGGAAATAAAGTCATGTAAAAAAGAAGAGTAAACATTTACTCTTTGATAATATTTCAAACATTGTGCCAAAGTTATACACACACACACAATCTTATTTAAACCCTACAACAAATCTACTGGGTAGGTACTATGTCTTAACTAATAGTTTTAGAAATGAGAAAACTATGGTGAGTAGATGATGCTCCTATTTAATTTTAAGTGATTTGATCTTAAACACATTTTGGTTGCCTAAAATAGCTTTCTAAATATACTAACAAAAAGTGATAATGTAAATATCCTACCTAGCTTTCCTACCACCCCATCTAAATTTCATCCTCCACCACTCTGTCTGTCATCTTACTCTCCTTTATTTTTCTCCATGACACGCACTGCTATCTGATAATATATTTTATTATTTATGTGCTTATTTGCTTATTTTCTATCTCCTCCAATAGAATATAAGTTCCATGAAGGCAGAAACTGTCAATGTTGGTCACTGCACTATTCCTAGCATCTAGACCCACGCCTGGCATATAATGGACACCTAATAAATATTGGTGAATGGAATGGAGAAACTAATTTACTTATATCCTACCTAATACTCAATTTTGTACCTTTTGACGTAACATCTATAAACCTGAGAAAATAACTTTATTTCATAGTTTGTAATAATCAATTTATATAACCTTAGCAGCAAAAGACATCCCATATACCTTTAAATTGATTTTGGGCAACCACTTCATACAGTCAAAAAAGAGTTTGGAAGAGTGAGTTTAATATGTTAAACTAATGTAGATGGTTATCTTCTATTTATGCTATAAAAGATATAACTGCATAATGTAAATCTTTCAAAACTATTATTTTGAAGCCAACTAAGCATGTAATATGTCATAGTTTTAGGAAGACTTGCTTGGGACCAACATTATAAAAACCAATTATTATACTCAGGATTAACATAGAATGAATACAGTGAAGACTAAAGAACTACTGAAGTGTGTAAGGATGGATGTTTGCCCTTTCGCTGAATTTTACTGTTTAGGGCACTCTTGTGTCTTGATACCATTTCCTTTTACCTCGCTGCTCTGGCTACTATTTCTGCTCAGTTTTAACCTCTCTTACTAATATCTTTAATTTTTCTTTCTGAGCTATGTGTATCTTTTCCCCTCTCTTTAACATATTTAAATGTATACCTATCTATGAAGTGCATGCACACACATACGCACACACGTATGTGTACACACACACACACACACACACACACACATCTTTCTTGGTCCTTACTTTCCCTCCAACAGACAGCTCTTTGACTCCACTGCCACTTTCTTCAAAAAGGAAAAAACCTCCACTTCCCATCCCAAATTCATATTCATTCCTGAAGGTCATTAATAATGACCTCCATCACCATCACACTGCCTCCCTTAGCTACCTCAAGGCATCATTTAAAAAAGAACACATCCACCCCATTTTTAAATTGTTTCCTCTTGACTTCCATGATTCCACACCTCCCAGGTTTTGTTCAGCCTGAACTTTAAAGAGTTTAGCACGACCTTCTTTAAGGAAAAAAAAGAACAAGTATTACAAATACAAAATTAAGTGCAAAGGTGAATACTTATCTAGAATCCGGGAAAAATCATAATATCACAAGCATTAAAAAAAATCAACAAAAACAACATAATAAATCTGTCAATGAACTCCATGACACACTTCTAGAATACTTTTTCTATATTTTTATTGCATATCTTAAAATCACCTCTTCATGTGAAAATGGTATGTAAGATTTTCTATAAAGAGATCGGTTTTAAAAACTTTCTAAATACTAAATTATTGTTTATATTTTTTAAAAATATTCCTTTAGATTTACAAACTTACTGGTTATGTCATACCAAATTTTGGTATTGTTAAATTTCAGGAATCTTACATTCATTTCTTTCATTTGCAAAGCTATCTGACTCAGGAGAATTTTCCTCAGACTAACTTCTGGCTCTGAATAATTTAAATTGTGTTCCTCTTACCATACACACATACTTCTAGCATCAGACAATGTAAGACAGGGGTCCCTTATCCCCTGGCTGTGGATCAGTACCAGTCCTTAGCCTGTTAGAAACCGCGCTGCACAGCAGGAGGTGAGCTGAAGCAAAGCTTCATTTGTATTTGCAGCCGCTCCCCAGCACTAACATCACTGCCTCAGCTCCACCTCAGATCATCAGGCATTAGATTCTCATAGGAACACCGGTCCCTGCTGCAAAAAAGGTTGGGGACCAGGGCTGCAGGACATGTTCATAGAACCTATAATCTCTGACCTTGCATCTATCTATGTGTCAGCACACTGGTTAACAAGAGTATTCTTAGGTGTCATTCTTATACCAGAACACCTGGCAAAAACTTAAATATATTCTGAAGTGACCAAAAAATACACAAATATGGGCTGCCCAAACTAAACGTAACCCCAATTCAACTTTCCCTTAGCTGAATCCCAGGAATTCCTGCAGCCAATTGAATGCTACATGACATGAGGTTGAGTCAAGAATGGAAAGAGACAGCAATCTTAAAATACCTTTCTTTTGGAAATCCTACAGAGACATATGGCCATGTGAACAATTTTTTCTCAAAGTCGTGGAAGAAAATTGTACAAGTGAGAGACCCTGAAGCTTAAGTTTAATTAGCTTCATGGTAAATCCCCTACATCCTACCAATCTGACTACTTTCTTCACTGACTCCTCTTGATCATGCCAACCACTAAATATAGATACTGGCCAAAGTCACTTTGTCCTTAATTTAATTCTACCTACATTCTTTTTTCCTCGAATCTCAACCATTCCCCAGCTTCAACCATGACCGCCTAAGCAAATAATCCTCCCTTGAGAATCTAATGACTAGACTATCGAATCCACAGGCAAGGTAAAATGCCAGTCTTGTAGTCTGCATGAACTCTCGGGCCTGAATTCCCAGGGGCATACAGTAGGTCATCAATGAAATATACTGTGTAACTTCTAAAGCATATCTCTGGTCTTATTCAGTCTTTCAAGGCTCCAAACCTACAATCTTCAATTGCCTACTGACCTTTTTCGCAAAATCCCATAGCACTTGTGGTACTCTGAACTTCATTTTAACACTCAACGATACATTTTAAACTCTTGGTAAATAATTATTTTAGTAATCTGTAAGAAAATTAAGGTACAATGAAATTATAGGCCTTGATCAAGAAAAATCCACATTATTTCACCTCTAATAGCTTAAACTTCTCTCTTAAAAACAAGTGGCTCATCAGCCTTAAATCTCACATAATTTTAATAACTTTTCAGGAAATATACTCAGTGCCCTATACAAAGACACCATAATTAGAAATACAAAGCCTAATGCTAGTTATAAAACATGAACAAAAAAATCTTTCTGAAAAAGAAAATAAACACAATAAATAAAACTAAGTATCAATAACAAATAACTAAATTACAGTAAATATGCTTGTATACATATGTTTTAAAATTTAT